>NC_134372.1:13801515-14104545 GCF_035582795.1 Mycteria americana
CCTTTGGTGTCTAAGAATTAAGTACCTACAAGATATTTTAAAATCTGGGTTGTTGATCCCAAGTGCAGTAAATACATTGGTATACAAAAGAGATGCTGTTTGGACTGAAAATTCGTGAAAAGCAGTCACACTTGGAATTTTCTTCCTCATTAACAAGAATATGACATGTTCTTCTAGCCCTAGCCAGGTGAATGCCATGGTTTCTAATCAATCTCATACACAGTCAGTTTAACCAGTTGTTTTGGGATGGCTCATTCTGTGTGTGCACTGATGCTGGAGAGCCATCGCAGTGCTGTTTTTCTTTCCTCAACTACCAGGCAGAAGCCACTGTCAGGGTTTCCCAAATGACAGTGTCTGGAGAGCCTGAATGAAGTTTCTCATATGTGAAATTAAAGCCAGTGGTGTTTTTCTCATCAGGGAGCTATCTGGTGTGCATCATGAATGTCAGGTAGGTGCAACTCTGATCAGATATCAGGAGACCGGATCGAGACTGGAAATTAAAAAGCTGTGTTTCTTTGCTTCAAAGCTGGCAGGGACGAGACCTTAAAGGATGAAGAGAGTAATCAATCCTGGGAATGTGCTGTGTGGACTTTGGAGAAGTGAGAGTAATTATGGTCTCTAGTCTCTCCCTGAAGCCCTTAGCAGCGTGTGGCCAGATATTAAATGAGTAATTCAGGAAGGGAGAATATAAAGTAACCATATACACAAATAGTAGGTTTAGTGAGTTTTCTTCTTTTAAAGTTCCTTATTTCTCAGCATGTGGAGCCAGCTACATACCTTTAAACCAGCATCTCCTAAGGCCTTGTCTTGCCTTACATTGAAATGCCCAAGAGGGATCTTGGGTCCCAGCTTTCGCCTTCGATGACTGCCTGTACGGCTCACAACTGCAGCTCTCACTGCTGCTGGCCTGCAGAGCTTGCGGACCCTCATTTGGACCTGCTGGGACGGACTGCAACGGGTGAAGCTGGGGCCCAAGGGGGTCCTGAGTACCAGCGCTGGTGGCACCAGAGCCTCTGTGTTTGCATTGGCTCCCAGCTGGCGATGGCCAGGCTGCCAGCCGGGGGCACTGAGCACACCACGCAGCGTCTGAAATGGCTGGACATCTTCGCTTGTGTTTCTAATCCAGACAGAGCCCAAATATGCCTTCTACAAACTGAGTTACTTTCCCAGCAGCACTGACCTCAGTGTTTACATTTTTGAACAAAACTATAAATCTCTTTTATTGTCTCCTGAGAGGCACAAAAAAGCATCTGTGATTATTGCACACATATTTTAAAAGACGATCACTGCCATTCACACAGACCAGGGGCTTTCCCATGCATGCTGCTACAAGTGTTTTCCCCCCAGCCCACACATATTTTGGGGCAGCAGAGAAGGAAGAACCCTATCTTTCCTTTAGCACATTTCACACTTCCTCTTGCTGTTGTGTTTTCCTGCTCCTCTGAGAAGGGAACGCTCTTTCCTTTTCACATAGCTTAGACTTCAGTAGTCAAAAAGTCTCACTAGTCCTGATCCTCCCATGTTTCCATTTATTCCTCTGTAGAATAACCCATGTTTGAAACACAAGAGAAACTCTCAAGGTGTTCTATGACATAGGTATGATACAGAAAACAATTCATAATCATGGTAAAGAAAAACGATTCATAATCATGGTAAAGAATCTGATTATATGATGTTCTCTATCAAGATATGAAAGATAAATGTTTATACACGAATAAGATAAAATGAATTATTCAAAAGAAAGCACAGTTGGCTTGGGGAAAGCTGAGAGGTCTCTGATGAACCCTCACTATCCACTAACTAGATCCAGTTATACCTGGGAATTTCTCAGTAGAAATTGTTTCATCAGAAAAGGCAATTTTTTCAAATCCAAAGCATTACACAAAAAAGAGAAAACTGAGACTAATTTTTTGACTTAGAAAAAATAAAAACATTTTAAAGTGTTAAAAATGAAGAATTTTTACCTACAAAAATTTTACTTGCAAAAAACCCTTCTATACCTAGGCTACTTGTAATAGCAAAAATATTAAAAATTAACAAGAGTAACATTGGAAGATAAAAGCTTTCTAACATTCCAAAATAAAATAATAGTTTCATTTTTATTTGGACTTTGTACTTTTCTTTTTCCACATTTCATTCCAATTTCAGCTAGCAAAAATTTTGTAGACACTTGCACGTTTTCAAAGGCTAGGAAAATCCATTTCAGTTGCAACAACTAGTAGCCAATTAATTATAAAGTGATCCTTTCCAGGAAAATACCCAAGTGCCAGTTCAGTAACCAAAGAACATTATTTCCTTAGCATGTGCCAGAATAACAGTCCTGGACTTTTTACCTAAAAGATCACCCATTCTTTCTGAAAAAGTAAAAATCAACAAAAGGTCAGCATGTATCTCACTATGAGTTGGCAGCTGGGAAAGGAGATGATAATTATGTGCTTCATCACATCAATAATAACAATTTTACTGTTTGCTACTTCCAAGATTTTCACTGAAGATACTGATGATACAAGCCAGGTCCCACCTGTCCCTGGGGACCAGCATGAGCTGGAGTCGCCACCTTTTGCTGTCTTTCAGATGGTTGGTGGTCCACAGACTGGAGGAAGTTCTTGCTTCTGTTTTTACTCCTTTATCACACAGTTTCCCCCCTTCTGATACAGGAAGGACAGATTCACCCATTGGTGCTCTGAGTTACTGCTCCAAAGAGTGATCTTCCCCCTCCCAGAAGAGTCATGCAGCATTTGGCTGTTACGGAGTGGAGAAAGTCCCTCTCTTGGTGGTGATTGCGAGCAACCATGAGCCACATCCCTTACTTCCTCATGGTGAGCCAGCAAACTCTCCACTCTGAGGCAAGCCTGGTCTATAGGTGCAAGGATAACATAGAGTTACTCTGATGTACTCCCAAAGACAGCCACTGCCCTTGCATTAAATTCCGTGGAGATAAAACCAAGCTGAGTTCATAGCTTTGGTGCCGAGGGAAGAAAATCTGTGGTTCAGTTAAAGAAGAAAGGGAGGGGAGTAGATTCAGTGGAACATTATTAACCTCTTTTTTTTTTAACCAGAAATGTTTGAAATCGAGTTAATGATTCTCCTGCTGTTCTAATTTTAAATATTTCCTTTACATCACTGAAAAGAATTCAAAACTTGCATTTAGTAAATCCAGTATGTGAAAGGTCCTTTGGGCTGGTAATAAGACTTTTGAAGTTGTAGAAATCAGTCTGTGAAAAGACATTCACTGGGTCCATTAATGTGAAGTGTATCTTCAAAAGGGAAGGCTGACTTGGCTACTGGAAAGTACTTCCTTCTCTTGCTCAGATGAGACTTTGATCTTTTTTAATCCAATCATGAACCTTACAAAGCTATTCGTAGTAATTGCAATCCTTGACTAGTACACTGACCTTTCATATTTTAAAGACACAGCCCTAAAAATAATTTCATTTTTAGAAGCAGACTTAGCATTTGCAGTGCTGTGGACTATCAATGTGTTTTGTGACTTCTTAGTTCAAAAAGTTTTCAAGGTGAAGGTGGCTTCACTGAGTACGATGGGAGAAGGGCTGTTTATTTTTCTTCTCCATAATTATTTCTGTGTACTACTCCATAACTTTATTCTCAACCTACCAAAACCACCATGATCATTGTTTCCTGCCTTCAAAGATCATTGTTTCCTGCCTACACTTGCAATTGGGGATAAGCATTAAGTGAAGGCTTTGAGAGCAGCTATTTTAGAAGAAAAACAATGCATGGAAAAAATGACTTTCAAAGCTCAAAGGCAATAGGCTTCCTCTTTTCTAATTTCGGAAGTTACTAGATATGTCCTTGCTATGTTGTTAGTAGTGCTAGAAGCTCTGCGTGTTCAAAGAGCTCTCAGATGAGCTGGAGGGACATCAGAAGGGATGCTGCTCTAGTGCTGCCAGTTTCACCGCAGGGAAGTCTCCTTTGCCAGTGAAGGTCATGGTGGAGCTGAGCTCCTCCAAGGTCCTTCTCCCAGCTTATTTCCCACACAGCCCAGATGCGACCTGGGTGGGAAAGACTGGAGTCACAGTGGTGTCAGCTAGTGTAGCTGTTACACCCACTAATTTTATATCTTTTCCACCATACCCTGCAATACCTTATTCCAAGTGAACATCCCTACCATTGGGTCATCTTCCTCTCTCCAGTCTAGGAGCTGACAGCATTGCTACCAAATTTCCAAGTCTTCCTGCTATATTGATGATTGAGATGAAAATTGACAACAGGCTAGTACAGAAATACAAGACTTCATTTGAAACTCAGATTAATTTCACTCTTTGGAGTGTGGCTTAGTTTTTGGAAACTGAAAAAACATGATTTCAAAATCCCAGATCAGTTGTAAAATTGTATCAACTTCAATATTCATTAACAACTTGCTAGCTATGCAGATCCTGTTTGAACAGATATGATCAGTAAATGAGGTTTCAAGTATTTTCAGTAAAACTCTGTAGGGTTTCAAAAAGGCTGTGAATAATTTCAATTGTAAATACTTTACAGTAATGGCAGTGAACAAATAATAAATTTAGTGTTGAAGAAAAATGTACATTTCTGGAAGGATCCATACAGCAATTTTTGGTAGTGGCAAGCATTTATGTAGCTGATGAAATGAAGTGGTTATGTACAGGGAAAATGAGGAGATACAGTTTCATGTCTTGTGTAACCCTGAGTTTGCTAATGCAAAGCCAAAAGATATTTTGGCAAAAGCCCATGTATTTGTGTAGAAAAAGCTTTCAGAAAGAAGGTTTATATAAAATTCTCGATGACTTTTTGCCTAGAGCCGATAATGGTTGCATTTATGGCTATTACTGTCAACAAAGCTGCTTTCAAACCAAAATCATTTGACCATGAGGAGAAGGAGCTGAACTGAGTCCAGACAAAAGAAAGGCTGTTTTCAGCAACAAGGTCTAGCCGGTACCTGCATTGGTAGACTGATAGCCTGACAGGACAGGAAATCTGCATGGACCTAACAGAGACAAATGAATGCTGAATGGAGATTTATTTCTCTCAGGCACTTCCAAAAGGAAAAGCTTCACATCACTTGCCACACATTGTACATGTCAGAGCTATTAGTGACCTCCAGTTGTAGTTAACTAGGGAGGGCCAGATACCTTACGCTGCTGCTGGATCTCTGCCATTGCACAGTCAGTCTTTTCTCACCCGCTCCCCAGGAAACCTACTACACGTCCTTGGCTTGCTTTTTCTGTTCCTCTTTATAGCACTCTTTGCTGAGTGCTAGACAACCCTGTTAAATATTTGACATACGTACAACTAGGAGAAAACAACTACTATATTTCCAAAAGCAATAAAAGGACACATGCAGGGATGAGAGGACGGGGGAGAGAGCAGGGACATTTAAACCAGCAGGTCACCTCCATACTCAGAGAACTGCTTGATCCAGGCCCCCGATGCGCTTTGCACCAGGTTTCTCCAACACCCTGGCCGCTTGCAGGATGAGCAGAGGGAACAGCTCGATGTTTTTTGTTGTGCCCTCGAAGCAGCGGTGGTGCCTGGAGGGGCTGTGCAGGATATGTCCTCTGCAGGGTGCATCCCGTCCTGCCAGCTGCCTGGGAGCCTTAGGCTCCCACCCCTCTGCCTGAGGACCCCAGCCATAAATAACACTGCTGCTTCTGGCAGGGATTTAACAAGACAGACATAGGTCACTCTAATCAAAAAGCCAGCTGAACAAGACCCTGTGATCAGAAAAGAAGACGTGAAAGGGAAAAATAGCACAAAGCCCCAGTGTCCAGTTTTTCTCCTGCATCAGGAACAGGGGACAACTGAGATAAGCCATTTCAAGTACTTTCTGGTGGCTTAGGTGGTTTAAGCAACCTTCCTGAAAAAAGAGAAACATAAAGCCCATTGGCCTTGTGGTCCAAAAACCTATGGTGTTGTTGAAATCTTCCTTTTACTTGGTCTGTTCGGGTGCCCTGTTGTTTCATAGCAATGCCCATGTAATTAAGAAAAGATGCAAACACATCTGGAACAGTCTTCTCTTCTCCAGACTAACTAGATTTACTTGATGTCTCATAAAACAGCCTGTAATAATGAGACTTGAACCGCAGCTTTATCAGAATGACAATTTATGACTTTTCCAGATGGGTTTTGATATCCTCATATGAACTCTACCTAAGCCTTGGTGTTACAGGATTAAGCTATTTCTTCTGTAAGAAATTATCTGCCTGCCTTCAGGTTAGTTTATGTGCTGGCACTGTTGCCAAGAGCCAAGCTAGGCACAGCTGCACCTCTATGGAAGTAGCACTAACACCTCTATGGAAGTAGCAATTATAATTTTCATCATTAGCTATTTGTTATAACTGCGTCCGAGTCTCACCTAATGGTTCAGTCATAAACCACAGCCAAAATATCCCCTGTATTTGCAAAGAAACATCCCTTGTCCCAAATAGTTTTTCTGTTACCACAGTGGAAACAATTACTATTGAATTATCTGGCACTGACAGTGCAGAATAAAAGCTGACCTGATCGTTCAGGAAAGACAAAATTTCATTTCTTCTGTTCATTTTCACCAGGCTTTTTTCTTTTCCTTTATATGAACCAAATAACAATCAACAGTTCAGTGACATTTTATAGTCCCCTGCTTTCATTCTACCTCCAGTGTTACACGGCTCTGAAGGCTGTGATTTTAGCATATGAATAGTCATCTTAAAGCAAACAAATATGTGAATTGAAAGAACATGTAAGATTCAGACAAAAAGTTGCCTTGGAAAAAAGCAGTAGACTAAACTGATTCTATGCAAAATTAAAACAGCCCTCCGCCACGGCCACAGCAAAAAGAAAATGCCATGCATGAAAAACAAGTTACAGAAAGATGGAAAAACATGTCACCATGCGGCTGACAGCAATATATATTATCCCTAAGCAGTGATAATTCAGATGGAGACAACAGCCTGTATGAGTCAGAAAAGTTTTATCTGAATACATCTAAAATAGGAAAAAAACAATTAAATACAAATAACAGGGAACTTAAAGAGATGCAGCAAAATTGTCTGATCACATCCAAACTTTGGGGATATTTAAACCAGTTACAAATCTCTGGACTGAGTCCAGCTTCACAGTTAAGTCACAAATATTCACAGGACCAGAAGAGAAGAAAATTAAGACATTCTGAAATTTTGGAACAGAAAATAAAGCAAGAAATGTAACCGATTCGAAGGAAAGTTCAAAAACCCAAATCTAGCTGGCAGCCAGACAAGAAAATGATGATAACCAGAAATGACCAGGATTATAAAAATGCCATTTTTTAACACATCCGCAGACACGATCCTTTACCCTTGCACCAGAAGAGTTGGACAAAAATTATCATTGAACTATAATCCTAAAATGGCAAAACCACTGCAAATGACAAACATTTCTGGTTTACACACTTCAAGCATAAGAACAGTTTTAGTTTGAACAACCTCACTGAAGGTTCTCGCATAATCTTTGCACAAAGAAAGCATCAAGCATCCCAGTGATGCTTCCTACCATATGTGATACAGGAATAACCCAAACCTCAGAGAAAAAGCAAAAGACTTCCTTTTGGAATGTTTTCATACCAAATTGTTGCCCTCTGACACAAAAAAGAAAGAGAGACCTCGTTACTTTTTTCAACGTTGCGTACCCAGATTTGTACAGAGATGACTGTCGGTAGCTGTGCCAGTTTAGGTTTCAGTGGTTGTGTGCAATGCACAGAAGCAACACATCGCAGTGGCCATCAGCCCAGGGGCTGCTGCATGCCACGGTCCTGTCCCTCAGTGCACACCAGTGTAAACAGGCACAGCTGACGCAAGAGAACGGCAGCCCTGGCACAGGGCAGGTTAAAGTGATACCACAAGGCTATGACAGGGAGCTGATTTAATTTGGTTGGCTTTCCTATGTGCAGGCTCTCAGGTTTTACTTAGAGTTAGTTCTACACATTGATCCGTCATTACCATCAGCTCTAACTGCTGCAAAATACTCTCGTGTGTCAGTGCAGCCAGGCAGATTAGGGAATATTGGCAACGAATATTTCATTATTACCATCATCTATAGTAAACTGCAGTCGTCCTACATACCAGTAAAGGAGACGTAATAAAAATTAGGTAGGATGTATCAAATATACTGCAGAAATACTATTCCCAAATACTGATGAGTTTCTTGTGTGGGTTTGTGTCTGATATGCAAAGATTTAATGAAATATGACAGTACCTTCCTAATGAGGGATCAGCAAACTCGGAGTATTTATCTAAATGGCAGTGATACTTTTGTATTTTTGAACTTTATCTCTAGTATCTTCAGTATTTTGGTAGGGTAAACCTACACATCAGACATGCAGAGGGAGCGAAAAAAAATATGGCTTTGCTCATCTACTTCTGTGCAAAATATCATAGCCCAGGCATTTGCGAGCAGTAGAGACACGAATAGTGTTCTCTTGGTTCGGGAAGGTGCTTGCCGCCACGTGAAGCAGGAAGCCCATCTGGCTGCTCAGACATTGCAGAGAAATGTGGATCCCGAGTACCTGGCCTTCAGGAAACATCAGGGGAGGGGTTTCCCATGCCAGCATAGCTACATCACTACCCTTTCTTTTCTCACTGTGTCTGCACATTACCCCAGGCCTGTAGCCTTGAGGGGAAAGCAGGGAGCAGCAATGCAAGACAGAGCACTAGCTTCCACGAGGAAATCCTGCAGAAAACCCACAATGGAAAAATCACTTTCTATCTCTGATCCTCTTCTGCTGAATGGCCTCTTCCTCCAGCAAGCACTGAGCCCCAGCAGTGGAAGGAAGCACCTTTTCATGTCCTGTTCCTGTTTCACCTGCCTCAGAGATAGGTTTGAAAACTCTGGGTGGATAATCACATTCTGGTTTCTATCTCTCAGAAAGTTAATACTAAGCAAAGGAAGCAACTGTTTTTAAATATTGACTCCACTGTTTCACTGTCACTGAGGAATCTCCGGGATACTCTTAAGGAAAATAAAGGAGAACAAATTCGGGGGTCTGAATTTAATCAAAGAACATCATGCAGCGCAGCGACAGGAGAACAGGTCACTAATACACAGCCTCCCAGCTGCGTTACTGCAAACCTTCCACTGATGAGACTACAAGAGCAACAGAAGCACAGATGCTTGACTGCCTGGAGTGGAGTGGAGATTTGGGACAGCTCCGAGGAAACTCAGCCTCCAGCGGTAGCAAAACGTTTCAACGATGGCAAATTCCTGACTTAGAGGAAGAAACGGCAGGATCCGTGGCAGGCACTAACAACTGCAGCAGATGATCTCCTTAATCCTTGGGAGGCAAGATCTTTCAGTTCAAAGGCCCCTACTCCAGTGGATATTGCTGTTTTGCTGGAAAGGGCCATGGATATCCTCTGTGAAACATCCTCATGCACATGCATTATGCCAAGCTGGTTTGCATAATGTGAGAAGAGATAAAAACCTTTTTGCCTAAACCTCAAATCGACTAAGGCTTGGCTTTATTGCAGTTTTCTCAAAGCAAAACTGAAATTTCTTGGTTTCAGCTGGATCTGGAAGAGGAACTTACCAGAATCCTATATAAAAAGGTTGGTTTCGTCATGTTTTTACCAAGACTAATTCAGGCTGTATCAGAAATCACAAAGGAGGATGAGCCTCAAAGAGATTTATGGCCTTATTGGCAGTGGATCAAGGCTGGCCCTGTGACCTCCTCCAGATAGCTGGAAGTGAGAGAGAAGGATATCAGGCCATCAGTTGCTTTATCCTCTGATCCCACTACTGGGGAAAAAACAATATTGATAGTGAGTTGTATCCATAACCCTCCAGTTTGGCTGTCAAAGAGGGAAACATTTATCTTAAAAGTTGCACAAGTAGCTCAGAATAAGAGACCTCAGTGGTTATTTGCTTTGGAGTTATTCACACACTTGAATTTTTAAATGCTGCTGCAACAGGAAATATTGAATTACTCCACTGCTGATGTCAAAACAGGTTTTTGAAGAAGACAGTGATACTCAGTAAATGCAGAAAATTGGAACTACTCAGGATACTAATAAAAGCACAGACTGAAGCTATTTGGCCTTAAGAAATTGCTCCCTTCAAACTTATCCCAGCATATCCTCCTGGTTTTTGTCACTTGCATCTTTCTGGTCCTTTTTTGCATGGCTTTCAGTCCGCTGCATCCCTGGGCTTCATTCATGCTTCTTTAGTTCAATGGTACTGGTGGAAAACTGAATCTTCCCTGTGAGCTGGCTCCTTTCTCCAAAAGTTCCCCAAAAAGTAGAACTACTAAACCAGCCTTTGCTTATTTATGAGGTTCAGCAATTGCTACACATAATTTCTTCCTGGGGTCTGTCTATGTATGTCTGTAATAGGCATCTAGCCCAAAAGATATGGAAGTGATTTTGTAAAGGACATTTTTTTTCTATGTGGCGGACTCTTACTTTATTGGGTTGGGTCTTTTTTTGCCCAAGTAATTTATTCATATAAACACAACCTGTCACATACAGAGGTATCCTGAGAACAGCTCAACTATACATGTGATGAAACTTTTTACACAGTTAATGTTGCTGAATAAATTTGGTGAACTATCTTATAACTATCAAGTTCTCTGATTTCTTATGATCCTTGCTATGACATATATTGATATCAGGAATTTTACACATTGTGACTTATTAAAAAAGCCAGATGAAATGTTGCCTCTCCATGTGCAACCTCTCACCAAGAACATGCTGGAGTGTTTGATCACAAGCTAAGTGTGAACCACTCAGAATGACCACAATTCTAGCTAAGCAGATCTTGAAAGATGCCATGGGTCTTTCATGATTCCAGAGTGAGCAGAGGCTTTGGTTCCTCCTGCTTGGATAAGAAATGAAAGTCTAAGAATGACATGGCAGCTGTCACAAACTGTGGGCCAAAGAGTGTATTTGTAACTTGGCTATTCTGCCTTGCTCCTACCCCTAGCCAAAAGTCCTAGGAGGGAAAGAGCCCCGCGACCTTTGGGAATCCAATCCATTCAGAGCTCTGGGCAGTTTCAGACCAAGAAATAACTTTTTTAGAAAAATTTTCAAGTTTGTTCTCAGTCAGATGAACAATCTCTGTTCTGAGACTCATCAGTTACTGCCTTCTTTCATGCTATATGAATTCACAGTGGCTGCTAATAGAGGACAAAACATTTGTCTAAAGTGCCCACCCGGACTATAAAACTTGATCCACTTTCACAAAGAAACCCCTGCCTTTTCCACCAGGGAGGCTAGGGGAGCCTGCTGAGAAATGGCAACCTCAGCTCAGTGAATAGACTTTCCATTCAAAATGTGCTATCACTCCCTGTTAATGTTCTCATCAGAGAGCAAAAGAGATCTGCTCTTTTGTCCCTAGAGGTCACTGCAAAGCAGAATTAAAGTGCAGTGGTGTTAAGGCAGTGTGGGGAGCTGAGCAGTGCCCTTGGCTCTGTCTTCGTCCCTATTCTTCCATTTACCTGCTTTCTCTACTGATACTGTGCTGCTAATTGTCACAAATAGTCAATTTTTATTTTATCCAGTGGAACTCTTTTATACTGTGTTTATCACAAGTAACATCAATTTAAAATATATATATGTGTGGCCGTATGCTTGTAAATAGCATGCATTCCTCCATGCCCCCTCCATGGCTATCATGAGGTAGCTATATGAGACACATTTTGTTCAGAAACAGCTAAGTTTTGTTCCGTGGGTGAGCTGCTCGAAGTTAGCATCACTGTAGGGCTGGGATGCCTTAGGTCACAGCACAGGAGCAGAAAAATTGCATAGGTCAGTTAGGAAGTTATTAAATCATTTTAATTCATTTTAAGCTATTTGTATGAATGAAACCATCTGCAGGAGAATCATACTCACAAACCACAGACATATCAGCAGAGAATTGTATTCAGCCCCACACTTCCAACAAGCTCTTGTTGGATGACAATGATAACAGATCTTTAAAGCCTAATAAATACTAACCATTTAGCTCCAAACATTTAGGATTCTTCCAGGATTAGCGACAGCTTAACGCATGATAGTGAAGCTGCCTACAAGCTAATCTCCTGTAGGACAGTAGATCTGTGTTAATGCAGCCAATTATCCTCATCTGACTTTCATTTCAACTTTTTTAACCTGCTTTTGCTACCCTCTCATCTTTTTTTGGCCGGAAGTCTGTGGCAGCTGGTTCTTATGACCACAGGGTGGTGACATCACGTCCCATCTTTGACACAAGCTGTCCACAGCGCAGCTAAAACAAAGCGGCCAGAGTCTCCGCTTAGTCCATTGGCCATGGATATAACTCTGCTAGGTTTCCAGCTAAAGCATGTGGGACATCAGGCTGGAGATGCAGAAAGCAATTAAAAGACAAGAACTTCTGACAGAGTTTGAGAGGGAACCAAGTCCTCAGTGAAATGGCTAATTCATTTACATTTTAAAGATTTACTCAACAGAATCCATGTTCTAATGCTGCTTTCCTCAGGAAAGCAAGTATTTTCCCCCGTATTGCTGGAAGATGTTTACTTCTGCCCACCTATGGCACTGACCAACCACAGTCAGTTGCTGCAATCGTACATGTTCCAGACAGAATACGGACATCACTTCTTCATCAAATGTTATTGTAAACTGTGACATAACCCAGCCGTGAGGGCTTATATCCACATTATGTTTGACCAAAGGAAGGAGTCTGCTGCTTCTGTTAGCTGCACTGGTCTTTACTGACACATGGAAACGTTAGTGAAAAGAAAAAAAAGAAAAAAAAAAAAAAAACAGAAGAAAGAAACATGAGTGTCAGATGTTGGGAGACAAAGATGAATTGAGCATCAGATCCAGGAGTCTTTTGTGGCACCAGAAGCCAGGATATGAGCGAGAGAAAGGAGGAAAACCATGAAATACTTTTTGTATGCAATAGCAGCCAGCACCAGAAAAGATGACTGAGGAAAGGGAGCACCGGCGGCACCCTGATTCAGAAGTGGCTAAGTAATGACTGAGAAATGCGTCAGATGTACTTTTTCCCCTCATTTCTTCTCTGCCTTTTTTTAGTTGTAGATTATTAAATCAGATAACATTATGCAATCTTTACAGTCCCTCTTATCTCTGCCTACCCTACTACATGCCCTACTAATGAAAAAGGTGAGATTGTTTTCAGTTCATACGCATGGGTTTGAACATACCATGAAGAACTTTTGCGATGTCTGCCCTTTAGGGATGGGGCCAACTGACTGGATTGTTACAGTTTTTAATTACTAAATAATGAATATAATTTCCAGATAATTTGTTCCACTCAGGTGTGGTTCAAGATCCTTTTAAACAGACAATTATTACCACACTGAGACAATCCAGTAAGAGAAGGCTAGTGGTTACAATGTGAGCCTTAATCTCTAATTAGAGACATAATTTCTTGCTGTAAAAGACTCCTTCTCTGACCTTCAGCAAGCAACTGCTAATTTCTTTGTTCCCATTTGTAAGGAGAACACAATAGCGCTTCCCTACCTCAGAGGGGTGCTATAAGTATCCAAACATTACATATTTGCGCTACACTGTAAGTATATTCGAGTGAATACCATCCACTTTATATTCCCATCACTTATAAATATTGTAACTGCTATAAATTATAAAGCCATAAAGTTATAAATTCTCTCTGCAGAGAGAATTAGGCAATTTTCTGTCAATTACGTACATTTAGTTTACTGTTTTGTGCTCTTCTAATATTGTCTTTTTTTCTAGCAGACCACACTGAAAAGAAAAAAAAAAAATTCACTGTAAGACTTTTCCATGGTTTGAGACCACGTGACAGATGAAAATAGAGCAATTTCGTAAAAGTGCTAAAGGAATTTTTCATCTTCACTTTCTAGAAAAAGAACACATTAAATATTATCTCTTTCTGTATAAAAATCTCCTCATGTACTTTCAGTGAAAATGACTGTTTTATTTCAAGAGAACAGAATAAAAGAAAACAAAACAATGTAAGTGTTCACAGGAGTGCAGTGTAGGCTGTATTTCAGCACATTTACTCAACTCTCAGATTAAATTATCTGCCCTATAAATTAGTTGAGAAAGAGTGCTTTAAAACTGTAATACAGAGAAAACGAAACCTCAGACACAATAGCTATTTTTCCATCCTCTAAAAGCAGGCTGAAAGTCACAGCTTTCTGCAGTCAAGTTGCCAAGATGACGGTAACGCTCAGCAGAAGCCACAGGCAGTAAAGGTTGTTCCGTACCTCAAGCCACAGCCCTGCCCAAAATCTCGTTTTAAAGCAGACATCTGCAGGAGTCCCCTCTGTGGCCAGCCTAGGAATCAGAGAGCAAGATGATTACAAGCAGTTGTTAATGCCACTGCCTATTTTTATAATAATCATCTGGTTTTGAACAAGATAACGGAGGATATGGAAAGACCGATTAGGTACAAACATGCCTTTTTGAAGCCCACTTTGGCCAGGATGGAAAACAGGATGTCTAATTCATTTTTCGCCTCTCCCTTCTTCCCTGTTGCCTGTGCTTTTTAGTGCCATACCCACACTTACCTGCTTCCCTTACCAGCTGGGGACTCCAGCCTACGATGTGCTCTCCGCTCCGGGCTGGTCCCTGGCCCCACGGGAGGTGCCCCAGAACATCCTCAGATTTTTAGCATTTCTACAGTATCTCAGTAACTGCTACCTCTACCTTACTTTTTAACTCTTCGTTGCCTCTTCACATAAAGCCTCTTAAAAACTAGGGGTCTGCCCTGACAATGACTCCTAAGCCCAAGGCCAGTGAGGTCAACAGCGACAAAACCAGTTAGCCCAAAACACAGCCCCATTACAATTCCACTACACTGTCATTCACTAATAGCTCAGGTATCCCGTGGTTAGTAAAGATGTTTCTTTACTAACATGAACAAAAGTGCAGGATCAGTGAGATGTCATGCATAAAGATTTAACAATCAAAAATGAGTACACTGCGGTCAGGAGCAGTTTCCCCAGTAAGCATTTATTCATTATTGTTAAGTGAGCAGTCTGGTAGGGTAAATGTGTGCACATACGTGTTATGACAGTTCAGTAACCTCCTTGCTCTTTAAAACAATTTGTGCTACAATCCGGGCTACCTCTACACTTGAATAGATATAATAAATCTTCTTGACAATGGTGTTTCACATATTTACCTGCTGTACAAGAAAAGAATAAAATACATTTATGTAAATTTTGTCAAGCTTTTAGTTCCTATTGTATTGTTTGCAGAAAAGGAAGAAACAATGTCAAATGGATTCATGGAGAGATTCTGTTATAATTGGGTATTTTAGCACAAGCTGTTCCATTCCGGTTGAGAATACTTTCTAAAAGAAAACAGATTGAAAAATCATATTTATTTCCCAATTTTGTTTAACAAAGCTAATGTTGTAGTAGATTTTTTTTTTCCAAAGTTTTGAGCAGAAAGGAATATTTTAGAAAAAGCAAATTAAATGTCAACATCACAAATTTTGCTCTCTGTGCTTTGCTGCGTGGAAACCCGACAGAGCCCTGAGCTGTGAAATCCCGACAGGAACCACTGAATGGCCTGGAAATTGTAGGTTTACTCAGCTCTGTGGTTCAACGTCTGTTCACCAAAGAAATAGAGGTTTGTGCCCAAAATCTGGATGTGAACATAGGTGGATTGAAGGAAGACTGCAAATTGAAATTGGAATATTTGGATCCAAGGTTGGCTCATTAGAAAGGACTAGAACTTTCTAGTTGTCTGTTAAAATGCACCAATAAGGCTTTGCAGCTGGAGTGGCAGAGGAAGGCTGGTGTCCCCCGGGGCGGACGAGGGCAGGCTGCGGTGCCCCTGCAGCGCTGTCCCGCCTGCGAACAGAGCAGCCTCGCCGGAGAAAGCCGCTCCCGACCTTGTAAGAAACTGTGTAGGTACGGCCTTGGTTTCACCAGGTCAAACCGAATGTGAAGGTACTGACATGAAAGAATACATTTCCTAAGTCTTCCTTAGGCCCTCTTTGCCTCTGATAAACACCTAAGGGTCTGTCCTAGGCAGTGCGGAGCTAGAATTCTCCCAGCTGAAATATAACATGACAGGAGAAAACCAGCACCTTTAGTGCCCTGTGTGGGGCAGAATACTGCAGAATGCATTAATTCTAAGAACAAGAAATGTTCGGTATAAACATAAAAAAGCATATAAAACTTTTATAGCTGTTTTGGACCACCATGAAAACAGACTAAAAATAATTTCGAGACATTCTCAAAATGTACTTATTTTCTTTAGTTCTAACTCAGTAAAAATGTCTCAACAGATGAAAATTAAATACAGGTCAATGAAACAAGTCAGAGACAAGGAATTCTAGAGACAATAAAGACATAAATATCTACTTATTCTAGCCAGAAGAAATTTCCTTGTTTTAGTTTGATTGATTGTGGTCTTTTCCCTGATCATGATTAAAGTATAGAATATGTTAGATTGAAATTAGAATATATTAGCTTGAAATATCCATCAGTTCACTTGTCAGTAAATGAGATTGTTAGCCAGTTATTCAGATTGATGGTTTTGCAGCACTACCTACTGCAGGAAGGATAGAAAGAGGGAAAATAAGAAACAATTTTAAGGGGAAAGCATTTCTTCTAAGCAGCCCAGCAGACAATATAGAAATAATTTAAATTGTTCCACAATTTGGAATTTTTATTTCCTTGTAGCATTATTAAGAAAAAATGTCAAGAAGGGCTAAATTGATTTTAATTTCTAAAGTTTCCCGTTGAGGACATGGTCTTCGTAAAGCATGCGCTCAAGGTCTCAGTTTACAGAAGTATTCAGACAGTCAGACATTGCCATGAGCCTTCTATGACTGACAATCCTGAGATAAACATTTTTTGAAAGTGGATTTTCTTGAGGCAAGTTTTCTTCCAGTGTCCCTGAGAATTTTTTTTTTATGTTTCTGCTTCTCATCTCAGTGGATGCCCACAAAGAGCAATAAATTAAAAATAAATATTAAAGAAATCATGAGTATTTTCACACTCTAAGACTTCAGCAGGGTTTGAACCAGGCATTGGCTCCATGGAGGAAGCTGTCTTGCTCTTTTGCCTTTGACATTTCTTCATAATTTTCTCCTATTTCAAATCTTTTGTAAACTCCCATGTTTCTTGAATTTAGGTCTCTCCTGGTTTTATGTTCATTACTGTGCCAAATAAAACCCAAGTCACTATTTATTTACATAAATAAAAAGAAAGCAGAGAAAATTCAGTAACGATGTGAATTTTAACTGCAGATATGGGGACTGGAAATTTTCACCCAGCTACCTGCATTCAAACCACCTTTCCCTTCACACTTTTGGCTTTCATCTGTGAAAGTATTCGTATTGGTATTACCTGTATTTAGCAATTGTTTCACAACCAGCATTTACTATTATCTTGTACTGTGTATCTTGTACCCAGTACTATTTCAGCTTCATTTATACTAGAGACAAAGAAATGGAAAGGAAGTTGGAAGAAAAGGATATTTTTAAGCCTCATTTTGTACTCATTTGGGATTTTGCACACAAGCTGCTCTCCTACACCTCTAAGAGACTTCAAGCACGAGCCAGAAATCCTTGGGGGAGTTCAGGGGATGAGCAGGGTGTCTTTGCATGAGTCAGTTAAATTTCTTATTCCTTCTCATCTATCCAGGGGCCATACCACCTCAGAAGACTGAAGACTCACAAGTTGGCATTTGAAACATTCTTTAACTGCAAAGAATATTGAAGTTTTTGCAGGAATTATCTTCCATAAGTAAATAGCTTCTTCTTCCTCATAAACTATCAGGCTTTCACAGGAAAAGCAGAATGAAGGAGGAAGGAAGGGTAAGCAGGACAAAGAAAAGACCTGCAATGGAATAATCGATTAACATAAATATGAAGCTATTAGACCAATAAAAAACGTAAGGGGTTTTGCGAGTATGGATCAGTGTCCCTGCACACACAGTATCTCAGAGCAGCCTTTTGTGCAAATGTCTTCCCCCTCTCTCAGTCCAGGCTTTGATCTTCCCTGCACCACCCCAGTTAACCTGGAGTGCTAGCTTTCTCTGCAGTTGTTCCTCAGCAATAGCACTTCTGGCTTTCTTCTTCTCTGATTGTACAGTGCAATCTTATTCTACAGTGTTCAACATGTGTCCTCTTAGGTCTTCAATTAGGTTTAGAAATTGATGCTTTGTTTTTAAACCTTTAAAATTTTGCCTTTTCCAAATGTACTGTATTCTGTTTTAAATTCTTTCTTTGAAAGGTTCCACTAATAATGAACTTTTCTCCATCTAATAAAGCTCTCTGCAAAGCGTAACATTGTTCAACTACCACTTCCTAGTACTCCTTCCAGTATTTCTTCAGGCCAATGCTGTGGATGCAGTTCCATTTATTTTGCTTCCTGAATGAAAGAAATTACATTATCTGCCTTGTTTGTTCCTTTTCTCTTTCCTACATGTGGTACTAATTGGGCAATCATATGTTCACCAGTCAGTGAGCAAAGGGGAGCAAGCAGATCGCAAGCACCCCAGGCCGCTGCTCTCTCGGCACTAAAGAACGAAACGAAAAAGACCATCTTATTGTACTCCACAGTCTATATCCAGAGCAAATATCACCCTGAAGGTTGTCAGTGTTGCATGGGGTGCAAATAAGATCAGCTGAATACAAGCTGTCCTTCTGTTGTCCTTAGCTAGGAAACAGATTTGCTGCAGCTTGAAAGTTCACTGAGTCATAATTTGATCAAGATTGAAAAGTCAGTCTCTTGGAAGTGAACTTGGCCAGTATTCATGTAGCATGTACTTGGATTTAACAGCACACACCAATCAATCTGGGTCTGGGAAGATAGCAGCATGCCTCAGAATTGGAGAATATGAGAAATATTACTACTTCAAGAAGTGTGAGAGAAAAAAACTCCCAGTAGTTGATCACTCAAACTGACAGACTCTCCTGCTTCACCACTGCTAATCTCAGTTTGAAAGTTGTGTATCAGCAGTGAGACAAACTGTTCTTTTAGGAAAACAGAAATCCCCACGTGCCTTTTTTTTTCCTTTACAAAGAGTACAGCTGAAAAAAAACCAAAACCAGTTCCCATCCAGGTTTGCAAGTTGTCTTAATTAACAATAGTGTTGATGTGTGAGAAATTGCGTACTGTGGTTTTATCACACATCTTGGCAGCGTCTTTCTCACACTGATATTCTCTGCAGTCAAGGCAAGGCACAGACATCTGCCTCCGTGTGTGTGTGTGATACCTGCAGTATGAAAGCAGCAATAATATCCAGAAAGAGTGCAGCATGTTAAGCCAGCTCATACAGCTTGATGCCGTTAATTCAACATCATACATTTCAAGGGCAAATATTTTTTTCCCACGCATAGATAGTCTTGTGAATGTTAAATAGTATTTACATTATAATTATAGACTCTCAAAATACATACTCTCTTTCCTTTCCATGTCCTTCATGGTGGAGCTGATACAAAACACAGATAAGTGAAAGATCAGGGTAGATGAGGTTTAAATTCACCTTAGCTTTAGTAGCTGAAAAGCAGCAGATTGAACCTAAACTAAGGCAAAGGGATAGTGAACCTCATGAAGTTCCACAAGGCCAAGTGCAAGGTCTTGCACATGGGTTGGGGCAATACCAAGCACAAATACAGGCTGGGCGCAGAATGGATTGAGAGGAGCCCTGAGGAGAATGACTTGGGGTTGATGAGAAGCTCAACATGACCCAGCAATGTGTGCTCACAGCCCAGAAAGCAAACCATATCCTGGACTGCATCAAAAGAAGCGTGACCAGCAGGTTGAGGGAGGTGATTCTCCCCCTCTAGTCCGCTCTCATGAGACCGCACCTGGAGTATTGCGTCCAGCTCTGGGGCCACCAGCATAAGAAGGACATGGACCTGTTGGAGTGAGTCCAGAGGAGGGCCACAAAGATGATCAGAGGGCTGGAGCACTTCTCCTATGAAGACAGGCTGAGAGAGTTGGGGTTCTTCAGCCTGGAGAAGAGAAGGCTACAGGGAGACCTTATAGCAGCCTTCCAGTACCTGAAGGGGGCCTACAAGAAAGCTGGAGAGGGACTTTTTACAAGGGCATGTAGTGATAGGACAAGGGGTAATGGCTTTAAACTGAAAGAGAGTAGGTTTAGATTGGATCTGAGGAAGAAATTCTTCACTATGAGGGTGGTGAGGCACTGGAACGGGTTGCCCAGAGAAGTTGTGGATGCCCCCTCCCTGGAAGTGTTCAAGGCCAGGTTGGATGGGGCTTTGAGCAACCTGGTCTAGTGGAAGGTGTCCCTGCCTGTGGCAGGAGGGTTGGAACTAGATGGTCTTTAATGTTCCTTCCAACCCAAACCATTCTATGATTCCATGATTCTATGATTCTATGAAGATGCTGAAGATTTCTGGGATGATTTCATGAAGATTTTGCCCACCTGGGAAATCCTGTGATATCAAACATTACTGGACTCCTTACACACATGGTTTAGACCTTTCAACTTCCAAGATACTGAATGATTTTAAAATCAGCAATTTGCTTTCCACGTCATCTTCATCTAGAGTTGTCAAAGCACTCTCTAAACAGCCCGGGTAGAATAAGCAGTGTCTAACCCCTGGGAAGACAACACTTCAACTCCTCTTCAAGCTGTTGATTCAATATGGGCCCATCTTGTATTTTCGTTAAAAATAAAGCTTCTGCGGCCTCAAGCAAAGAATAGCATGTTTGTGTTAGTTTTTCATGCTGAAAGATAGCCAGATAAGTGGTGGCTAGAAGTAAGAGACCTGAACTCAGCCGTCACATCACTTCTCAGTATTAATCTGTGTATGTAATGTAGAGGGTTTTGCAGCCCAGCCAAATATTTGATGAATAAGCTGTCTGAGTGCAGTGCTAATGTGTGGAAATGGCTCTGGTTTTGTATCCTCCTCTGTGAAAGGCCACACACACAACTATCGCTGCTTGTAAAATGCCACAGAAAACTTCCAGTTGTAGGAGCAAGGAGTTTGTTTTAGCTAGTCAGATTATTCAGGTCACCAGAACATGTCATGTTTTGAAAGTACAATCTCCAAGCTACATATCTCCTGGGAAATGTTAAAAGCTATAATTTTCACTCTCTCACTCTGACTCAGTGTTTCACCACTGAGAATTTGTATGCTTTTTGTTGTTGCAGTTTTACCTTATTTGGGTTTTGCTTTTTTGTTTTCCTTCAAGTAGCAAAGACAACAATTCCCCATCCAGGAACATAGCTACCTAACATACTGAAAAGGGGAAGATGGCCTACATTTTCTAGTGTGTGCCTTCCCTGCATTCTCCTCTGCTCCCTGAAGAATCATTCCCACTGGCATCTGATACATTTGTGCTAAGACATACTTTGAGTAATAAGGAAATGCCCCAAACAGCACAGGCTGTTGAGGCACATTAATTTCATATATTATTCCAGCCTGGTTCCTTAGCAGGGAGAACTTCTGCTTCGGTGAGAAGGAACCCACAAGACCTGCATGCATGTGTGGACTGGCAGTACTGGCTGGCTGCAAGTGGACTAGGACCATCTTTGTTCTGGCTCCTCCAATAACCATAAGCTCACCAACCTCCAACAGCTTGCTTCATGGGAGAGGATCTTAGATAAGTCCCAGCGGGCAGCTTGAAGAGGCATAAAAATGCCTCTGTCTTTTAAAACCGGCAACAGCTTGGATGGGCAGACATTTCCTGACTTTTAATTATTTTATGTTCTTCTGGCACTAATTCTACAGTTTATGTTATCATATATAGCATATTTCTCTTATTAACGCAGCATGGTTTTTTTATTTATAGAACTGTACTTTGCAGTGTGCTCCAATAAATATTTGTGGCTATGAGTTCCCAGAGTTAATCACATGTTGCGCAACAAACATTTATTTTTATGTTTCCATTTTAAATTCAGTTAACATTTACGTCCATTGACTGTCCTGTGACTGTCTGGCCATTCTTATGTTACTGCTTTCTGTAAAAATATACACTTCTATGACTTTGAATTCCTTCTCCTAAAGAAATTTGTTCTATCCTCTCCTTCCAACTGCTGTGAAGCTCAGTAAAGATGGGAAGAGGGATGGCCTGCGATCAAATGCCAGGGAACAGACCTCTGTCAGAAGAGCCTGACTCTCTGGGGATAGTTTCTTAGGAAAAAAATTTCAAAAATGCCTGTGCTGAGCTACCTTTTCCCTTTGTTTCATAAAATGTAGGGTAAAATCAACAAGTACCACTGCAAGTAATTTTCTAGGGGTGGGAACCATCTCGCCTGTCTTAACCATTAGAGAGTTAGATTTCCAATCTAAGCAATTGACTTTGTTTCTCTGAAAAGAAAAGGGTATCTCTATTATTAAAACAATACTATTTTCCCTCTTTGTCATACGGAGGATATAGATGTTGCACTAGAAGGGCTCCAGGAAAGGCTCATTGGAGGTCTGGAAGCTTTAAGTAAGAGTGCGTGCAGTATGCCTGCTTTATGATACCATCTTATATAAGCAAAATGTAGAGCCTGGTGAGACTATAAATTCATTAATGTTTGTAAAGTGCTAGAAAAGCTTAAATAGAAAGTGCTATTGAAATACAGCATCACTCAGGAGGATATTCACCTAACCCTTTGGTTTTATTGGTCAGTAAACTGGCAATCACCCTGCCACACTGCCAAAGTAATAGATCTTTGCTTTTCTTCACTCATGTTTCTAGTTTAATAGCAATATGCCCCAGAGCAGTGACTATGCTTTTCGTTGTCAGAGCTTGGATTGTTTTCCTCCAAAGTAACATTGCTGGAAGATCATTCCATCGTAACTGGATTTTGAAGGCAGTTGTGAAGTTTTGGTCAATTCCAGTTTCTTAATACCAATAAATGCAAAAGCAGATACAGAAGACCATTATCATATTCCTTTCCACAGCAGTGAAAGGTAATGCCAGGCAATCAGACCAGGAATTTGCGTTCCCAACCTGAACTTTGTACCATTTATTAACTGCTGAAGTTGCTTGAGATTTTATTTCTCACCCCACAGCAGCTGGAATAAAGAAGTTTTCACGTGAATTCATCTCTAGCTACTGCCGTGACCATACTAGTAATGAAATCTCACATATTATCAGAGCTGATCCAAAAGCTGTGGAAGGATTTTCTCCAGTCATAAAATCTTAGAGTTTGCAAGAATGGTTTGACTGATTTTTCAAAGGCAGTTACAACTGTGTCTCCACCTTTATAACTCATTTTAATTTGATTTTCAAGTTTCTTGTGGACTAAATTGAGGAAGGGGGAAAGGAGGAGTGAGCAGAGCTGTATGGAAATAAATTCTATTTAGCCTGAGACTGATCTTGAAAGTTGTTACTTAGTAACATGATGCTACAGTTGCTACAGTTGTTGAATATGTCAGGCTAGGTCAGACTGCGATCATAGTCACGTCAGAGTTAGCATTTTCCAGCTGAATACTATTATTATTACTATTATTAATTACAAAAGTTTTCCTTTTAAAAATCAGAACGCCCAAATGTGCAGCAAACCAAATGCAGCATTGCTTCAAAGAATATGTATCTGTTGTAAGAACTTTCTGTACTTCATAACAGCAACCGTAATCTATTACAAGTCGCACGCGTGAAACCCGCAGTGGAGCTGGGCGGAGAGGATGGAGGGGGAGGCTCCAGGCTACCAACAGGCACCAACCAGCAACGGGGCTGACAAGACCAACTTCAAAGTTGCCTGAGCATGACAAAAAACAGCTGGCCTGCGTTTATGTGTTTGTTTCTCTGAGAAATCAATGAGAAAAGCTTTTACAGAAATCAGTGAAAGAACAATCATATTACCAACAGTCCCTCCAGCCTGCACTACCTACAAGGACAAGCAGACAAGGGACCAGAATGTTACTTCTGGACTCTCCTTAATAAGGTTTAAAATTTAAAAAAAAAAAAAGGAAGAATGGTCTAGATTGTCCTCTCAGCCATGTGTAAGTTGTGCTGCTGCCCAGCTTGTGATCACAGATAGTTCTTTTATCAGTCCCTTGTTCAGGTAGAGAGGACTGTACTGGGTTTGTGTGCAAGGTTTTGGTAGCAGGGGGGCTACGGGGGTGGCTTCTGTGAGAAGCTGCTAGAAGCTTCCCCCATGTCCGATAGAGTCAATGCCAGCCGGCTCCAAGACGGACCCACTGTTGGCCAAGGCCAAGCCCATCAGCGACGGTGGTAGTGCCTCTGGGATAACGTATTTAAGAAGGGGCGAAAAAAAACCCTGCACAACTGGAGCCGGAGAGAGGAGTGAGAATATGTGAGAGAAACAGCCCTGCAGACACCCAGGTCAGTGAAGGAGGAGGGGGAGGAGGTGCTCCAGGCGCCAGAGCAGAGGTTCCCCTGCAGCCCGTGGTGAAGACCATGGTGAGGCAGGCTGTCCCTGCAGCCCATGGAGGTCCATGGTGGAGCAGACACCACCTGCAGCCTGTGGAGGACCCCACACCAGAGCAGGTGGATGCCCGAAGGAGGCTGTGACCCTGTGGGAAGCCCGCGCTGGAGCAGGCTCCTGGCAGGAGCCATGGACCCACGGAGAGAGGAGCCCACGCTGGAGCAGGTTTGCTGGCAGGACTTGTGACCCCGTGGAGGGGACTCACACGGGAGCAGTCTGCTCCTGAAGGACTGCACTCGTGGAAGGGACCCACGCTGGAGCAGTTTGTGAAGAACTGCAGCCTGTGGGAAGGACCCACATTGGAGGAGTTCATGGAGGACTGTCTCCCATGGGAGGGACCCCACGCTGGAGCTGGGGAAGAGTGTGAGGAGTCCTCCCGTGAGGAGGAAGGAGCAGCAGAGACAACGCGTGATGAACTGACTGCGACCTCCATTCCCCATCCCCTTGCGCCCCTGGGGGGAGGAGGTAGAGAATTCAGGAGTAAAGTTAAGCCTGGGAAGAAGGAAGGGTGGGGGGGAAGGTGTTTTAGGATTTAGTTTTTATTTTCTCATTATCTTACTCTGATTTTGATTCGTAATAAACTAATTTCCCCAAGTCGAGTCTGTTTTGCCCGTGATGGTAATTGCTGAGTGATCTCCCTGTCCTTATCTCGACCCACCAGCCTTTCGTTATATTTTCTCTCCCCTGTCCAGCTGAGGAGGGGAGTGATAGAGTGGCTTGGTGGGCACCTGGCATCCAGCCAGGGTCAACCCACCACAAGGACCAAAAGGAGAAAGCAGAATATTTTGTTGACCAAGCTCCCTTAGGTCCTCAACAACTTTTCTCCCTCTAGCATCTTTCAACTTTTCTATGCAAGAAGAGAAGGTACAGTTCCTTCTACCATATTAGCAAGTATAAGAACTCAATGTTGGGAAATGAAGAGGAGAATATTCCCCCTTCACAAATTTATGGAGACACTGCACCAGCCTCAGAAGTGCTAAGATGCTATAATCCAGTTTCCCCGGGAACTGCTCATAAGATACGATTTTTGGCTCACACAAACTTTTCATGGGTTTACTAGGCACAGTCCACCCAAGGAGCAGTTACAATATTGAGTATGATTTTATTCAACTCTTTGGTTGCTAGAAAGTCCTTCAGGAACTGTCAGGAAAGAACTATACGCAGGGTAGACCTGAATCTGCTCTCTTCTACCCTGGGCGAATAAACCTGAATATTACTGGCTTAGGGATGCAGGTGATGTTAAAGCAGTTCAAAGCCAGTTCTGCTGCCTAATTGCTCTTCTAAATGCCAAATAGAACCTATATCAACAGCAGAAATAAAATTTGCCCTAGGCATTTCATTTATTAGAAAACTGTAAACCGAGAAAAGCTTCAAGAAATTTAAGCTATTTAAATTTAAGAAATTTAAGATACTTTTTTCAAAGTATCTTAATGTTAAAAAAAAGCAAAAAAAGAAGAAAATCTGCTTTGCTGGTCCAACAGTTTTCTTTGCAGAGTATACTTGCTATGCTGAGAAAATTCACAGCTTCTGACTACAGATATCAACACCACTGAAGGTCTGCTGTACAGTAAAGAGCTAACGTGTCTTAGTCTGTCAGCAGCATCTGTCCTCAGAACAAATCAAACCAATTTTATCAAAAATTATAATTCATAACAGCTTAATTAAGTTGAAGATCCTAATTAGGCACATTTAAAGACATTTCTGGCAACAATGCCTGCTCTCTCTTTCTCTTTGAAACCTAACGCTGTACAGTGAAGTGCTTTTTCAATTCTGTGAGCCCTCAGTGCTCCACCCCTGTAATACCTTTATAGCTTACTGTTAACATCTCTGTCACTTACTGTGGACAGCATGTGGTTCACAAACAGCACAATAAGGACACCGTTGCCAGACCTGTCTTTTTGCAATTGAAGGGAAATGTCACATATTACAGTATAATTTTTTCCACAGGTTTTTAGGCTAATGCTTAGAAAAATCCCAATTGCTGGCTTCACCGCACTAAACTTTATCTAGGTATTCTTATTTGCCTAATCACTTTTGTCAGTTTTCACCAAGTGAAGTACCTTTGGTGTTTGGATCTTCTTAAATTGCAGTCAGCAGACTGTAGAGCTTTGCGAGAAGGTGGGCATTACAGGTGGGCTAAAAAATCCAAGTGGAGTAGGCTGCATATAGCTGAGAAAATGACATTTTCCTGCTTCCTGTGAAAAACAGCACATAAAGAAAACTCACTACCTTGAAGCAATAAGCAAGTAGTGGACAGATAAACACAATAAACCAGATGCTAGATTTTTCCTTGTTTTTGCTTCTCATGCAGGGCAGCTACTCAGAAAAGGTGCATGCAAGATGATTCTTCTCTTTAAAGTACTAAAGAATAGTATCAATGCCTGCATATTTTGATCCGAGCTAAGCTTAGCCTTTGCACAGAAAGCTGTGTAAAGCAAGGATTTGCATTTACATTCTTCATGTAGTGACCTGAAGAATCTGCCATCACAATTCACTTACGTATTCATACATTACAAAGCCAAAAGCAGCATTGTAGACCCTCAGTAAAAATTCGTATCACAGATGTGAGTGAATTTTTATTTCTCTGAATATATTTCTTTAGAAAAATAGATCCATATCAATTTGATAATTGCTAAGAATATAAAATATGCTATAGCCATCAATAAATGTTTTCCTCACTTTACAGACATGTTTGTTACTTCCAGCTGGAATTTATCAAGCTTCAACTTCTAGGTAACAGATCATGGAATACCTCTGTCTTCCTACAGAAAGGAAGTACCAAAGTTTTTTTGTCTGTGGTTGATTGATAGTTTTTGCTTGAAATTGCTGTTTCTAGCGTATGATCAAGTCACACTTTTGACACACTCATTAATAAAGAAGGCTGGGGCTTTATTTACTCTTTTAGGAGTGATAAGGGGTATTTTTTCAGACCTTTTCATTTTTTGCATGGATTTTCTTGAACTTTCTGACTTCGCTGATTTTTCCTGTTCCTGTGTAGAGGTTCCCGGTAGGGCTGCTTTGCAATTTGCCTTAGAACACATGTTTATGAACTTGCCTGCTGCATAAACAATTTATTATGCCTTGAATCCAATGTCTCTGCCAATGTGTAGCCCTTAAGGTGATCTACCACACGGTAGAAAGAAGAAATGTTAAGGAGCTTTGGAATTTATTGTGGACTGTCCACTGGCTTATACTGCTTACAGTTATACAAATGAAAGTACAGTTTGACTTAGCAAGAGCTTAGATGCCCTTTGTCTGCACTTTTCATGTCAGTGCAAGATGAACACAGTCGGGAACTGAAGCACTGTGAATTTGTTGACCTGTTCAGCACAGGGATTACTGAGGGAGGTCATCTGTCCTCAGAGAACCATACTTCTAAGAAAAGATGTTTGAAGACAAAAGACTTTTAACTTTAACGCAAATCTTTTAAATTTAACATCAGTTCTCTTCTTGCAATAACTTCCTACAACTAGCTTCTTTTTTTCTGTGTGTTTAAAGAAATTACACTTTGTCTAACAGGAAAGAGTTGAGAATAACGTGGCAAGAATACGTTCCTTGTCACATGCCCATTAAATTAAGCATATGACTACATCTGTCTTGGTTTTATCATCAGTTTTATCGTCAGCTGCAGTGGGATTATTGCAGATCCAGGATCCTCTCTTTTGGGCCGGTGCAGCTCTCACGGCTGGCAATACAAAGACTGACTTTGGGGGGGAGCTGGCTTGTACCCCACTGGAGAGATTCTCAGTTGGCATTAATCTCAGTTGATCCTATATTGTTCACACCATCAGGAAACCTGACTCCATTCTCATCCCATACTTGGTATTCATTGCTATCAGTTTTAAGCATGACTTGATCTTGGTTACAGTGCTAGTTAGATTGGAATAGATCTGGATAGAACTGCTTCTGATTCCCTGCTCATTGCCAGGGGGTTGGACCAGATGACCTGAAAAAGTCCCTTCAAACCCAAACCATTCTATGATTTTAAGATTTAAACCACAGTAGCTGAGATTAGAGTTCCCCTGATGGCCCTTGGATATCAGCTCTTTCACCCCAATATTGTGTCCTTTCTACTACACAGCATTCAGGGATGGCTCTTCACTGTCATCTTCTCTGGCTTCAAAGCAGATTATCCATTTGTAACATCCCTATGTTCTCTCATCATCCTTAAAACCTCCTTACTAAATCCTCTATTTAATGTTATTACTACTATTCATTCAGAGCATTTGCAATGTAAAAGTATCAGTCATGTCTTATCTGTGCTAAAACAGTGATCAAAGCCTTTTGCACCCACTGTCACTGTTGCACTTACCCCAAAACCCAGCTAGATATGGGAAGCAGAAGTAATTACATTAGGTGCTGGATACTCCTGGAAAAGGTAATGCTGTATCTTGCTCTTGACATTAACAGTGGGTGACAAAAGTGCTCATTTCTGTTTATCCCTCCTGCAACGTCTTACAGAGACAGACACAGAGAGCAATATTCTTCTAAGTAACTCATTTCAATCTACACAGTCTATTAGAGTCAATATTCTGTACGTGTCATTCTTCTAGGTCCTGGGGCAACTTTGATCCTGACAGCTTCAAATTTGACTTTGTAGAACCCACGTTATTACAGCGCACTGGGGCTGAGGGAAGAGTAACTCCTAGGGGAGCAGGTGACATCTCCAGGTGGTTTTCTCTCATTTACTACCCCTTTTTAATACGGTTCTGTAGAGCTCTGAGAGTGCTCCTTAGAAAATATTTCAGACAACTCTCTAATTTAATACAGAACTAAATCTATTGTATAGCTTGTTAGGTTTTTGTTTTAATCATTCTGGAGAATTCCAAAGCATTTTACCGTACAAGATAAGGCTCTTCTAGAAAGGGCTACTTATTATGTGCTGTGCTTTTGCCACATAACTGCTCTCTGCTCACTTTGGGCATTAAGAGGGCTGCTAATGCAGGAAAAATTCCTCTTTCAGGAAGAGCTTTGGACATAGAAAGGACACGGTTAAGGCCTCTGCCACTGGGGACCACTGCCTCAACCTGTGGTTGCTTTATGAAAGTTCTATATAGATGTTATTTCTCCTCAGTAAGCTGGCAGCCTCCCCACCTTTTGGGGTTCTAAAAGCTGAGCATAGTTTTGTACAGTATTTAGTGTGTAATTGTTTGTGGAATTTCCAAAAAAACTAAAGCTGATGTTCCTTTGTGCTATTCATGGAAAACATATTTTCCTTGTTTTCTAATACAACCTATCAATGTGGTTGGAAAGGATATACTTGGCATTCTGCTTTTTCAAGATCAACATATTATCTGATGAAATTTTACACAATACAATAAGTGATGGCTCAGTGCAACTTTTCTTTATTGGAATGGTAGAAGTCAACATTATACCAGTAAGATGAGGGATGCGTATCAGCAGTAACACTCAAAGTCCATACATCTCTCAATGCAAGCCCACTGGAGTTGGTGGGATACTCAACACAAACTTGCACGAGTTGATAGATCACAGAGGAGAATAAATTCCTGCCAGTTCTGCCAAATTACTCATCACCTTCTCAGTGAACCTGAATGCTATAATGACAACCAACAGACACACAAACATTTGGAGACGTAGGGCTCAAGGCAAAACCTACTCTCAGCTGGTAAGAGTTCATTTATATCACAGTAGGATTCCCCTCAGCCATAACTGCCAAAGAAACAAACCATAGTCAGTGACTGACTCCGAAAAACCTGGACTGAGCTCCAGCTCCACATGGCTAAGCAGTTTGCAGCATACTCTGATATGCAGTCATCTCTCCTCACCGTTACAAAAACATATCCCAGAGTTTTGATAGGAGGCAGCAACATGGAACAGATATAAAGAATGAGGGATGGAACTCCATTCTCAGAAGGTCAAAAATGCTGTTAAATATTACACTAAGCGTGAAGCATTGGAACATAGGAACAAAAACTATTGAGGTTCAATTAAAACTTGGTTAATATTTTGCAACTATTTGTTTTTCACTTTATGTGCCCTAATCATCTGAGACTAGGAACAAGAAGTTTCTGAATGCTAATCCTAGGTATGTAATGGTATGCAATATATAAACCATACAGCTTGCTTAAGCTCTCTGCGATCATTTCTTCTAGAGATGGATGATGTAAGGATGTCTGTTCAGAGGATGTTGTGAGGACAAACTTATTAATGCCTGTAAAGTACTTTGCCACTACAACATAGTCCCTAGGTAAGACCTAATGAGGTCTAGGGAGGGGGAACAATATTTTTATAAATTTTGTTTGGCAATTCTGATCATCTTCATTGATATTTTGAGTTTTGACAACATTTGAATAGTACTGATTCCTTAATATTCTTTTCTTCTTTCCTAGAGCCAGAAAACTGGAAAAAAATTCCAAAACAAAACACGAACTACAAATGCACTAAGAAACCCCGTTTGAGAAATGTTCTACCTTATGAAATGTAGATACGATCCTATATTACAAATTAATTTCTACAGTCATTACTAGTGTGTTTCAAAAGCATCACAAGAACTGTAATGCACAGAAACTGCTCCAGCATGTGGTTCTGTATCCACCTGTTTCTATGTACAGCCTATGGGGTAAGGGCAGTTACAATAGGAAAGAAAGAGCAGAACTTTTCCATGCCTAGTTCTGGTTGTGGCACATGTCAATGCCAGGTGTGGTGCATCTTATCTTTTATTTCACTTCATTCTTTTAAGCTACCTTGAACAGATACAAATAAAATAATCCTAATGACTGAAGTAAAAAACTGAAGACTACTTCCCTAGGGTGAGTTGGTTATGCTGCTTTGCACTCTTTGATCCTGCCTCCTTTAAAAACTCCAAAACTGACTGAAAACCTCATCACGCTTTTTGCTTTTCCCTCTGCCCTTCTAGAGAGTGTTATTAGTATGCTTTCCAGCAAAAATAACATGCCTGTGCTACGTTATACCAATGAAATTGCAAAACTACTTGCCCCAAATGACCAACTTGCCAAGGTGCGATTGTCAAATTGTGTACAGCTTTTGCAGTCCTGCTGTATCTGATCCAAACTATTTACTGCATTTCAACACAGAAAACAAGCAATGGCATTGCCATGGAACGGGTGCTGGCATATAAACATGGCTTTAACCTCTGCAAAACTTGAGCACTGCAGAACAGCATGAAGGGGCGCAGCTGACTACAGTACTCCGGTTCCCTCTCCTGGCCCCACTGCACAAACTGACTTTTGCATTCAGTTGTGATATGCAGATAACCAGAAGTGGAGTTGGACCCACTGATTACAGCTACTTAGAGGGTGGAAAAACTACCAGGAACACAACACTGTGTGTGAAGTTATGCAGAACTGCTCCAATCTGAGTTTGTCTAAGTTAAGGCAGATCCTTGATGACTCAGAATCTGGCGTTAAAAAGAAACCATCTGTTCCAGCCAAAGGACAAACCTCAGTACCACTTTTGCTGTGAACTACAGTGGAAACAGACCTGAGACCTTCTTTTTGCAATGAGGAAGTGATGTTAATGCTAGCGCATTATCAAAATTACAGTACCATTCAAGTTCCTACTGTCCCACCCAATCCTAGTCACTGTTATCACCACAAAAATTGCACAAATTAGCACAGTTAGATATAATTTTCCAAGTTCCTAACCAACTTCTGTGTAGCGTTACTGATTTTTTTCACAAACGACAGAAGTTTTGCCTTAGATTTTGGTAGTGGGAGGGATAATTCCAGAACCATCTAGATGAATCTGGCAAAATCTTTTGAAAACACTGATCTGGCTAAAAGCCAAAATATTTGGCTCCATCTATTGGACCAAAGAATGAATCTGAATTTATTTATTTTTAAAAACAATTTAAATGTAGGCTCCTATCATTGAAAAATTTGACCTATATATTTTGTAAGTAAAACCTAAAAACTTTTGTAAAGTTAGGCTGGCAAATCTATACTTGCATGTCTAAGTATGGATTTAAAAGCCAGTTTCAGATCTGGTTCAATGAAAAAGCAGACAGAGACCTTCTAGAACAGAATGAGCAGTTTTGCTTATTGGCAGACACTATATCAGAGGCTTGTACATCCAGTCATTCCCCCTCACTCCTGCCTCCCTAACCTCAGGAACCCGCTCATTCGTGTGTTAATGAAAGGCAGGAAGAAAGGAAAAAATTAGCCTTAGCCAAATAGTAAGCATCTGTTTTGCTTATTGCCTTAGCAATTCTTACTAACATACAGTAACACAGCTCCCAGGAGATTAAGATTTAAAATGTTTTGCTTCCTAATAGTCTTTTATTTTCCACATAAACATTGTGTTAATGGATTAAAGCCTAATAAATAAGTTCTTCTGAATGTGATGATTAATTAGTTATGAGTTACTTGGACCTTTTGGTTGAGCAACATTTGCTGAAGTGGAAGGTCACCAAAATCCTGTGCTGTCTGTGCTGATCTCTGCTACAGGACCTGTGTTATGAGAGGCTCTTTTGGCAGAATTGTCAGTGGGAGATTCCAATTTCAACAGTGGTAAAGCTGCAAAGTTCTCCCTAGCAAAGTCCAGTATTTTTCTTATTCCTTCTCTGCAGAGTGATTCAGCATCAGTCTGGGTGAGCTGCATTTATAATTTCTATTCAAACTGTGATCACTTATCAATAGCTTTCCTGATCTCTACCACACCTGGGACATGGCCATGAAAAAGAAAGCTACTTTTATGTAGGAATTGTAGTCCCTAGTAGCAAAAGGTGGGAACAAGCTTCTGGCACAGGTCCATGCAGGCTAGCTAACTCGTGAAGACACTCTGGAGGCAGTATTGCTCCTGCTGTGGCTGGAGAAGGCTACAATTGGATCACATTGGACCATTTTTCTTACTCTAGAGTTGCCAGCAGCATGTGACACATCTTTTCCACCTTGTCATGAGTCAAGAGTGTCTCCAAATCTGAATCAGTGCTGACCCTCAGCTTGACTACCTCCAGTAGACCTTTCTGTCTCCACCTCTTCTTGGCTACCTCACAACTTTCTCATGATGTTGCTGATAACAGGTGTCAGTATTTTGGGCTAAAAAAATTATATGAGGACAGGCAGGCTGTCCCAAAATGCATCAGAAAGCAATTCATAAAAGTCTACTTTCAATGGCATAAGCTCTGAAAGATGACCATCACACAATTTTTCAGAGGTATGAGGTGGATGCAGGTACTCAGGGTCTGGGACCTCTCACATAAAAGGCATTTGGATAGGTGAAGGACATGACTTAGCTCACATGTCAAGCCTTAGCAATACATGGCTGCCCATCTATCAGTGTTGACGTATCTTAAATATTAGGAGAATTCCACAATAGTTTGTCCAAAAAAAAAAAAAAAAGCCAGTTAGTTTTCTAAATTATTGCATTCCTCTTCTGATCAACAGTGAAAGGGATTGATTAAAGTTATTGAACAGAATAGATCACATAAATACACTAAGTTCTGCCAAAGACAGAATGATTAACGTACTACGCATGTTGGCTCATCCTTAGATGTTTATCTTGTTTTACAATATAAACACCCATGACTTGAAGAATTTACCCTCTGTTTTTCATTCAGCACAGGACTCAGGGTAGCCATACATTTTCTATTGCTTATAGATGGTTTGCTACTATAGAGTTAAGCATATCCACTGAATATAAGAATTACTTTGAACAACAGAAACGTTTAATCACTAAAGACAATAAAAATGTAGTTTTCATGAAGTGTTATGTCACCCTCCTCACTGCATAGAAATTAGAGTTGGAAAGAACTTTCAAGCCAATGAGCTTCTCTCCTTTACATCAATTAATCTAGACTCTTGCCCTTGCAAGATTTTTTTCTACATTATATTTACTACTATTTTATCCAAAATGAGATAAAGACATCATAAATTACAAAGTTCTAGCACTTAGGCTGGCGGATAATTTCTGAAGTCTCCTATTGTCAGGAAGCTTTTCACAGATACTCAGCCGAAATGTCTGTGTTATTAATCATTAATCAGAATAGCAAATACTAGAAATAGAAACATACCAAGCAAGCTTTTTCCCTTCTTTTACTATTTCTGTTGACACTGCCAATGAATCGAGATCAAGCTATTTTACAATGATTCTTCCATAATCACTTGGGGATCACAGTGCTCCTAGTCAATAGCTCTAAGACACATATGAAAGCTGGCTCTCTTACTAACGGGCTTACAGAGTCCCAGGACAGCTGGCTTTTCAGGTTGCCGGGACCTTTTATGCTTTGCTGAGGTTCATTATCATCTTCCTGTTATGGATACATCTACAGAGCATTTACAGCACTCGCATCCCGATGTATAGGATGGAGCAGGGTCATGTCATGGACAGGCACCAGCATTTGGGATTGAACAGTACGCGTGCCTCGGCGTGCCAGTACGCGAGACGGGTAAGGGCCACAGTGCTTACAACACCACACTGCCCAGGGGACAGCATTCAGTGGACCAGGTGCCAACTATAGGGTCCTGGAGGGGGACAGATGGCAAATATGAGGTGGCAGTCAGAAAACTGACTCTCACGCTCAGAGCACGCGACCAGACAGATCTGCACATGTGCACGGTAACTTGGCCTCTGAGCTGCCTCAGTGAGGGCCACCTGCAATTGCAAAGCAAGGTAACAGCATAGCTGGGAAGAGAATACAGAGAAAAAATTTTAGACCGAAAGGCATCAGTGAGATTTGGGCTACCAGCTCCCATGGGACCGGAATATCACCTACCCAGGATTTCAGCTTTCTCACTCTCTGAATTTAATCCACTGGAACATGCTGCTGTTTCATCCCCTTTACTTTTTAATTTATCCCATTCCCTTTAGATATTTCTCTCATTCAGTTCTTCACTTAGGTTGTGCACACATGGGCGTGCTTGATAGATTCTCATAAGCAGTTCTGTTTGAGAAACCCAAGAAAGACAAAAAATTGAGTTTATCCCCTCTTAGGCACGCTGGCCCTGTAAACATAGCAGGAGTACAAAACAAAAAAAACTTCTTTAGTAGCTGAGAAAGCAGATCCAGATGCAAATACGAGCAAATTATTTGAGTGAGAAATTGCCATATTGAAACTCTTTCAAAGGTAGAATGGCCCTTGACACTTATTAGTTAATCTTGCGCTCGGTTATTTCATATTACCCTGTGCAGCTATTTCTGTAGATTCCCCTGGCTTTCACTGCATGTGTTTAGTCTTTTCTTGTTGATAAATTCTCAGTCTGATAATCCTCCTTCCCACTTGCCGCTAGCTTCTTCCTATCCACATGAGCAGTAAATATATTAGATTTCCTTATTGCATGCTGAAAACAAACAAGCCTGGGATTTTAAAAGACCATTTGATTTCTGTTTATGATCCTAACAACCAAACACTCTATTGAAAATCTCAGTGTGCAAGAACTCGTTACTGATCCAACCTAAAAGGGGGAGAGAGGGGGGGAAGAACTGAGGGAGAAATATTTAGCAGAAAATTAAAGTTACAAAATGGCAGAAGACTGGTTTGTGAAAATTCCAATGAAGTTTATCTCTTACTGTTCCATTTAAGATCTTTGCTTTTTACTAATAAAAACTGGAAAAGTAAATTCTTTAGCAGAAAGGTAGATGAAGACAATTCCACAGAAAGCCAACTTTTTTTTTTAGAAAAATTCAAGCGCGCTGTTGTATTTTGTTATCCACCTGTACTGACAAAGGCACACGGTTTATTCCTTTTCACGCCTTTTACTGTGCTGTCATCCCTGTGCTATGATCACAATTGCACTTAGTCAGAATGCTAAAATCTTACTACAGCCTTTTCAAAACACGGATGACCTTCAGGGCTTTCCTTCACGGTGAAAGCACAGCCTGGCCCAAATTGCTACTGCTCTGAGCTTTTCCTGTCAGATCCTCAGCAGACTCGTGGCCTGAGGCATACGAGAGCGAATCTTTATCAGAAGACCTACAGTAACTTCAGAAGATCGTATTCAACCTGAACTACACAGCTATCCCCTATATTTCTGTTGGGTCAAAACAATGTTGATCCTAACCCGCCTTGAACAGAGAAGGGTCCCTGCCACACGTGCACCCAAACTTTACACATTTGGTCTAGCTTTACTCTTTGCTAAGCTGCTAAAACCTCAAGTTTTATCTCTTTCTATTGAAATAGCAAAAGAGAGCTATCAGATGGAGAGCAGGGACCGATGGAAAGCTGGAGCTCGAAAGGGGACTTTCTGATGGATGTTGTTTACAGCTTTGAGTGCAGTTTGGTTTCACCCCACTGAAGCAGGAAACAACCTCTGAGACAAAGATCTCCTCCCTGCTGTCCTGGCCACACAGCGACAGCACCGGAGCACTGAATAGAGGCCCATGGAAATGCAGCTATAAAGGAAAAGACTCATCATAACATATAATGTGTAATTACACCACTCTGGAAGAAAGTAAATTTCTACATTTGAGTGAAATGCATAATCAACGATCAACAGGTCCTTTCAGCTCGTCGTCGCTCTCCACCCACACTACGCTATTGAATAACAACGACGTTGCGCTGCAATAGCTCCAGGCAATGCTCTGAAATGCAGTTTGTTAACATAAATTCTTCAGATAATCTTATTTTTCTGAGGATTAATATATTTGCAGGTTTTCCTCAATATGAAGTCAACTATACTTATGGTCTGTACTCAGGTTTCATATACAGGGTCTTCCCAAGTGTTAAATCTTGGAACATTTACGCGTGTAAAAATAGCAAAAATAGGGCAAAAATTCTAATCAGCACTTGTCCTCTTTTGTACTAAGTGAGATTAGTCATTATTAGTTCTCATAAGCCCAGGATTATTTCAAAGCTAGGAAATTTAAACCATCCCTCTAGTTAGTAAAAACTCATTTATTTGCTGATTTTTCAAAGTAGATAATACCTTTTCATCTATAAAAGAATAAAAACTTAAAATTTGATCAGTTATAATCTTGACTATTAAAGCACAGCTAGCATTGATTGGCATAAAGTGTCTGATGAACTGTTGCACAATCAAGTTGATTAAATCCTGGATTCAGTACTATTAGAGAGCACCTTTTGAAATTCACATTTTGTGTTTTGTATATTTATTTCTGTAGTGCTCTAGGCATAAAAAGATCTATAAAACTGAATATTTAACTTTTATATCACTCCTGCTTTTTTGTCATGTTTATGTTTTTATCATTAATATCACACCAAATAAAAATTAAGATAAATTAAGCACAGTAAAGAGTTTAAAACTAGTTAAAAGTTGTTGCACATTATCTTTGTTTAGTATAAAATAGAACCTGTTGAAGCGTGTGCATCCTATATGCATAAAAGGAATAACATTAAAAAGATGCCTGAATAATATACTTGTTCAACTAAATGCAAAACAGTTCTCATTCATTTTGCAAATTTCTATCAGGAACATACACTCCCTGGGGTTTCTCAATTTTTATGTATTTGCCCTTGGAGCTCAGGATGAGAACTCCTGACTTGGTGGTTCCACAACAGTTCATCTATCTTTTTCATTGCACCACTTTAGGAAATGAATGGACTCAGTGCATGAGCCATATGTTACCTAGAAATTCTCCAGAAGAAATCTTGCTTTGGTTGCAAGGCAAGAAGCTTTTATAGTTCATACAGCTGTTCTAGCAATTGCATAGCAATTTCCATCTGCAGATCACCATAGAGATTAACAACTGATCTGTATCAATTTTCTCCATCCCAGTCTCCTCCTGATTCATTGCTTCATGAAGAAGCTTCCTCAACATCCACGGCAATCCAAGATACCTGGTTCAGAGGCTTCCCTTAGAGCATGCTTCCCGGTGCTGAGCAGCTTCTGCGTCAGCATCAGGAGGTGAGCCCCTGAGATGGGCATTCCCAGCCCACCTCTCGTCAGGTCCTCAGTGCTCTGAAACAGGACCTCACACTGGGCAGTTAAGTCCCCCAATACTGTCTGTGTTGCCTGCCTGACTGCCCCAAGTTTTATGAACATGAATGTTTTTTACTTTCCCTGTGTACTTTATACATAAACATACTGCACATGAAATAAAAAGAGCTCATCTGGGTGCCTATGCTCTCATAATTCGTAACTTGAATAACATTAGTGTCAGGTTTGCTTTTTGTTAGCATTCATACATACAAGAAGCTCTCTGGCAATGAAAAGAAGCGATCAGAACAACCAATAAAAGGAGCTGAACCGGATTATTTTTGTTGATTTGACCCAGTGTATTGGATTGAGTGGCCAAGCTTCCTTTACAAAGACACAGTTTATTGTCACACTACCGGCAATTTTCTTGCTACACTTGCAGTGGAGCTCCACAGACGGAGTATTATCCCAGTCTGTTCCCATGGTCCCTTCCATCTCATGCTTTAAACCTTTAAAGTTTTAATGCTATATTAAATGTGTTACAAAATGTCACTGGTTGCAGAGTACAGGTAATCCCACCCCCACAGTAAAGCAGGGTGAAAGACCCCAGAGCTAGCTGGGCTCTCAGCAATGGACTCTAGCCTAATGACTAAGAATAAAATCTGTACCTATTATCTCATCTCTAGGCTGAAACAAAAATCTAATGCATCAGGAGAAATTACGTCTTTTTTTCTTTAAAGGTGCATAATCGCTCTGTTAATTGAAGAGCAGACACTGGAAATAATCAGGTAATTGCTTCTTGCTGTAAATGATTTATTGGGCATTGTAATAAACAACAGCTCTTTCTGCTCTCAGTCCACAGCTTTCCTCACCTAGCTGCTACTGCGAGGCTAATTGTCCTTGCTTGCAAATATATTTGTATTATACAAGCCTTTCCATTAATGCTCTGAGATTAAATGTCATAAAATTAGATGTGTTTTTCAGTAAGACTTGAAAATGTAGTACCTGAATTACAGCAATGGCTGCAATGGTGCAGCTGTAAACATGATACGTTGCCCTGAAGAGAGAGTCTGGAAATTTTTATTGATCTTAAAAGCTTCCACGTGGTTTAAAGTTAGTGTTATGACAGCAAGAGCAAGATTCAGCAAAGAATTTCACCCAAAATCACTTCATCATCTACAGCTAGTGCCAGAAAATGACCACAGTATATATGGGTACCTAGATCAAGGTGAACCATAGTGCACATATAAATACGCATACATAGAAATGCACACACATAACAGCTTTCGTTTTTTTAAATTGCTGCTCTTCAACTGAGCTACTTAGTACCCTCTTAAGAAAACAGATAGGAGAGATGAAACAGTATCATATCTCCAGGATGCATTTAGAAAATATCTTTGCAGCTGAAAAAAATGTGGTGTTATCTGCTAAATTAAGTGTGGCTCTTTCAAGGATACAGTCACCTCTTCAACCGGAGAAAAGGAACATTTATTTAGGAGAGAAAAGAATGGGTGAAAATATGTTTATTGTATTACCCGGGGCCTTTTTCACTCATCTTTTCATGTGTTTTCATGAGATCCTAGTGAACTATTAGGAACCGGGGCACAGGATGAAATCAGGAGCCCTCCCAGCCCAGAACACAGTGCCTCAGAGAAAAAGATGAAAGAGGAGACTGAGAGTCTCCACTGGACAATATTCCTTGCAGTGCTTTGGTATTCAACCAGGTTGTTTTTCTTGCTTCTTGTTTTTATTGAGGGCTATGAATACCATCTGCAACAGAAAGGAGCGTCCATCATGAACTGAAGGACCCCAAGCCCTTGCCATGGACTCCGAGGCTGTCTGGACACACTCCCCTACACGCTGCCTCCCTGAACCAGCTCCCCTGCTCACTGCCTGACCGCGACTCTCCAGCCATTGTTTTCCAGCTGTTTTGACACTTTTTTGTTCTGTAACTTCAGATACAAGAGCTACAGTTATTGTTGAAAAAGGAAGGAGTAGGAAAGTCACAAATACTATTATGAAACAGTAATTCTGTTAAGAGCAATGTGAACATTCAGCATCACCAGCCACAAGCCCCGATCAAACCTCTGTTGGAGTACAACCCTGTTTTGCAGCCCAGAAAACAGTATTTTTCATTGGCTGAATTATTTCGTAGGAAACATGAATGCAAATAGGACATTAGGTGTGGAACCAGATGTATTTGGTGACAGCCTTACAGCTGTGAAGGAGAGACATGTAATGTAACATTTTATCAATTGTCGTTCCAATGATCGCTTCCAGATATTGAAAACTGCTGTTTTGCACCTGGAAAATAATCAAAGCTGGAAGACATCTCTATTACTATACTACCTTTTTTTCCCTCATTTTTAGAATAGATTTAAGGATTTAGATCAATCACAGTGTAAACCAATTCCTTGTGTGTCCCAAAAGCTACACATGTAGCAACAGTACTCAAGGGCATATATACACCCTGCGTGAATAAAATGCTTTACCCTGGTCTGTGAGCTCATGCAAATGAAGACTTCTTCAAGATCCTTGAGTGCTGCCCTCCTGATATTGCCAGAAGAGGTACTAATTTTGGTCATTTTTCATGGACTGAGTCACACAACTCTAATCACCTCTTCTTTCTCTTTCTCCATCACTTATAGAAAAATCCTTGCAGCTATCTACCCCTAATCACACTGATTATAATTTGGTTCCAAATTAGTGAATAAAAAGCAATACAAGGACTGGAATAGGACAGAATGCTGGCCCAGAAAAATAAAAATCTATGAAAAATATCACTGTTCAACAGCTGTCCAGATTTAATTTTCGGATAAACAGTAGAACACATCACCTCTTGTTCTGCCTAGCACTGATTTAATACTTGCAGTACTAATTTAAATAATTTAATTTGCAGAACTTTTAGGTCCATCATCTGTTCCCACAGCTCAGTCAATAGCGTGGCTCAGCTCACACAAGAAATTGATCTGCAGGCCACTCCTTACAAGACAGATTAATTTTTGTCGATTGATCGATTGGCCTCTGTCTGCTACACATACTAATTTTGGACCATTTAAAGCTCATAAGACTTTATATTGAGATTCATTGATCTCACAGAGTAATAAAATGATGAATGCGTGTTCAGCCAAGAGCAGAGAACTGATGCAAGCTTGAGGAGACCAAAATAATCCCCACAGAGTGGAAAGTGCAGAGTTGCAATGCCCCCTCTGTTTCTGTTCAGATTTTCCCCAGGTGGTTGGTGGTTCATTCTTCCAACCCATGCAGACCAAAGCAATACTTAGGGCAACTTCAGGCACTTTGACAGGTCTGTGCCTCAGGGGGTGCTCTGCTGCCTCCCAGCCCTAATGTTCAGATAAAGATCTCCTGGTTTAAACACAGCTGGAAGAACCAGCCTGTCCCTGGCTCCATCACAGAGGGTGACAATGGACACATTTTTTACAGTCTTTGGTTCTGTCTCTCTTATCTCTTAGCGGGGCATATTGAGCGTTTTGATCACTCTTCGTTAATGCTCTAAAATCACATATCCTTCCTGGACATCAACTTAAGTATTATTGTTATTGGACGATGATGTCATGCACAAATGCAATACACATGCCCAAAGGTAACCAAAATAACATGCTTTCATGATAAAATATCATGTCTTTAAAAGCATTTTCGTGTGAAGAAATTAAGACGTTTGCTGGTGTTTGAGAAGCTTTTGTATCATTCACTTATCTCCTAAAATTTCCCAGTTGACTGAAGAACTGATCTCACCATCCATTTTTGTGTAGTCAGCCCCGTCACAACATAGCTGGGAAACACAAACCTGAACTTTTACTCAGTGCTTTTTCCAGGAGGGTTTTAAGGTATTAACAAAATTTCTAGTATATATAGCACTGCTGAGGATCTAGTCACTTCCGGATATCGGCTGAGACCACCTTCTTTCTGCAACTGCAGTTCAGTTTTCCAGTATGGATGGAGGACTGTTTTCCAGAGGGGGAGCCTCGTTTGGATCTTGTTTCTCTTATCAGTCTGCTGTATTCAATGTCCTTCAGCTTACACTGTTAAGATGTGTGAATTATGTCTTCAGTTTGGTCTTTGTGGCTTGGCAGTATTGTGTCTTATAAACTGAAACATGTAATAACAAGGATTCTCTCTTCAGCATTCCATAGTATTTCATATTACAAAATCTGGACGCCTAGAAAATAAGCACCACCACAATTAAATAATAAATATATGAGCCTGGAATATCAACCAGTGCCTGGACACATGAAGTATGTTGACCAGAGGAAAACCATCCAGATCACTCTCTATTGGAATCTGAAGAATTATTTTGGCTCAGGGAACCTGAACTGAAGCCTCTTTCTTTCTGCAGGTTATAGTGTCAGGATTTATTTTCAGACAGTCGGTTAAGTACTTTGTATGGTTCCCATAGAAATCTCCTTGGAAGGAGATTTCTCTCTATATATAGTTCTTATAAGCATGACTGATTCATGCAGGTCTCCACAACATGCTGCTTCAATTTTATCTTGTTGCCATACCATATGTTTTTTGAACTACCACTTCAGCCCACTCCAAATTCCATCAAATGGCTTCAAAGGAGATGATAAATGGCCAAGGGGGAAAGCACTTCAGGGCAAAGTCTGTTCTGAGCTACACTTTGTAAATGAGCAGTAACTCCTTTGATTTCATTGCAATTACTCTGATTTCTACACCAGCATAACTATCTGGCTCTTCATTTTCCTCTTCCATCAGAGAGATATGTATGCATTTTGTATTTAGATATTTTGTCATGCTGAAAAATAAATCTTCCACACAACTTCCTGCTGGTTGGAATTCTTTTGAAATGGAACTTATTAATTTGCATATCATTGGACTATAGCTTTTCCAATTAGACAATCTTTGCAATTCCAACTAAACTGCTAATTGATGTTACTGCCCTCAAATTACCAGCTTTTTGTAGATACAAATAAAAAGGAAAAATACCGAAGATCCAGAATTAATAAAAAATAGCAGCAGGTTTTCATTTTCAGACTGGTGTTTGTATCCTTTTAGGACAGCTATACTATACTGGCTGAGTGCCCCAACAATATATGCACTTATTTATTTTATTAATGATTGCATTGTCTTTGTGTGCTCTGAAATTAGGATACTTTCTCAAACAAAGGCTGTACAACCAAGTATTAACAGGACTCCTGGGTCTGCCTCAGACCCTGGAGCTAGAATTCCTTAAAGCCTGCCAAAAAGGAGTATTTCTCAGCCTCTTCCTATAAAAAAACCTCTCTGAAGAAAAAAAAAAACAAACGACCAACTATCACTTGTCTTGTGCAGCATCAGCATCATAGTACTCATTTATAAGCAAGTAAAAATAAATTTTCTGTTCTAGTTTATCAGGTTTATTTTCACCCATCTTGTTTATTTGCTGGTTGCATGCATAGGAATGTATGTATGCAGTTGTAGCTGCACATTTGCAAATATTTCACAGGCTGTTTTTTCATGTCTTACAGAAACACAGCCACAGCCAAAAGGCACTGAAGCCCGAGTGTTATTATGCTGTGAGGCAGCTATGAAGTACAGACCTGGAAGTCCAGGTCTGTTCCGCTGTTGCAGTGCCACTATGCAGACCCTCCTTTATATGTATTTGGGAGAGGAGCAAAGAGAGTTGAAGGCAGCTGCTGCTCCTTTCAACACATAAGAGGGATTTCTGAATCCTACCATCATATGCTGTTAGTCCTGCTTAGTTCCCTGTTCTTGAGAAAGCCAGAAGGTAAGGCTGGGACCCAGCGGAATGAGCCCACCAGGTTGACCTGCCTGCTCTCACCACCACTCACTCTGGAGAAATTCTTGCCCTGGGTGCCAGGCCAGCATTGCTGCCCCAAACAGGCTGCAACAGACACAGGTGCCCGCTCTGCCTTTGGTCTGCTTGGGTATCTGGTGCCGAGCAGGAAGAGGTTTTGCCGGGATGCTACAATCATGCATTTACCCAGGTCTTTCCTGATCTCTTCCAGAATCTGACAGCCTCTAGCTAGGAGGGCGAAGATGTTATGAGCTGCAGTTAGACCTCTTATGACTCACACCTAATTTAGGTGCAACTACAGGATCTAAAGTCATGAAAACAGTAAGGCCTATACAGTCCAAGGAGAAAAAACAGAGTGGTATCTAAATTATACTTTCCTAACAGGTAATCTGCCTCTCACCAGGATGCTTGTAAAGTTCTTGAGAGAGAGACTGACGTACGCATAACAGACCTGAAGCATCAGCCTGGCTCAAGGTCCCATTGCAAGAGCCTTCATCCTTCAACAAATCAAATGGTGAAGATCTGCTGCATGAGGGCTGCACTCTGCCTCGCCTGTCAGAGAGCAGCAGTGACCACCGGCAGGCAAACCCCCCCTTCGCAGGGTGGCAGCCAAAGCAGGAATTCTGGGGTGCCCACTGCAAAGCATGAGGGAGCAGAGGTCTCTGCAGAAACCATCCCCTTCTTGCACAGGGAAAAAGGCACCAGCCTTGTCAGAATCCTTGATGTACAAGAGTCACAGGAGCTACTCATTTAACCCTTCCTCTTTATAGAACAGCAGCAAGAGAAAAGAGCAGGGGATTTAGGGAAAAACCAAGAAGGAGGTGGACAGTGGATATAGGTCATAAAAGAAGGCCCAAGATGTTGAAGATTTCTTTAATTGCATATATGTGCTTTTAAATTAAGTTTATAGAATACATTAAAATTGATTTAGCATATAGACTCTAGTTGTGCATCAGGGTGTGTGCAAATAGCTCAGTATCCTGCTGGGAAACTGTCTGAAGAGATTGGAGCAAAGGCAATATCGTGGTTCCCACCACAGGGCTCGGAGAAAGCTGTGCTCTCCCATCCTGTCTTTGCCTCTTGGCCTCTCTAATCCTGTGAATATAGTTCCCTACGTTAAAAGGAGGATATTTAATTATAGCTGGATATTTTAAGTTCAGGAGAGTGGAAGGAGGGGAGAAGCAAACAGTTTTAAAGATAAAACAATGCCCTTTTGTTTATTTTTGCTTTTATATGGGAATTCTACTGCCTTGCTCTTATTTACTCTTACTCTAATTTAAAGTGACATCTGTATTTAAAACAAACAAGCAAAAAATAATCTGTATGTACTACCAAACACTGAGAAAACAGAAAAAATGGTGACTAATAAGACCTTCTCAAAATACTGTCACAGATAGGGTAGTTGCCTGGAGCTCAGAGATTCTGTTTTGCATCTACTCATACCACTGTTTTGCCACTGGGACACATGGAATATGAGGTAGTATTACCAGATGTATTATGTAGTATCATGTAGTATTACATGAATTGCTTGGAGACCAATGGATGAAAAGCAGTTAAGAGCAGGAATATAATTAAACAAGGGTCCAGCATTTTTCTTTTTCCCTTCCCCCTTCCCCAGCTCTCACACCACTATGATTTGGCATTAGGCAAATAGAGAGGATTATTCACCCTAAATCCGTAGTTAGACAGAATAAATCGACAGCTGCAAACCATATGATAAAACCATGTCCCCTATCACGAGCATTACCCTTGAGACAGATGAACATTTCTGGTTGGAGATCTGCTGCACGCAGCCCATTCCTCAGCAGGCTGGGGTGCCTTCAGACCACTTAAGACAGTAATTACTAGCATATAGTTTACAGAGAGCATCCTGGGAGACCCTCCAGGCTTGCTCATGCCATGGGAAATAATGTATTGAAACTGAGGCTGACAGAAAGACAAAAACACTCTGTCATCTGTGGTGTGCTATGGGTTAAGCGTTGGTGATCACGGGTGTAGGATGTGTGGGATGGGAAGGCCAAAACAAATGCTCTCCATGGAAAGCTCTCCTATTCAGTGAAGAGCACATGAGTCTGTGCTGCTCCACTGCATCAGTCCCAAAGTATCTGTCCTTCACACAGGCATATGCAGAAAAACCTGCAACGGGGCTGGGGAATTCCTTTTAGTAGGGACTGAAGTTCAGATTCAACATTTTACTTTCAAAATCTGTAAAACTGCTATTAATGGAAGTGCTTGTACTATAGTATGGCCAACAAGTTCACTGCTTTTTTTCCTTTCTTTTTTCTAATAAAATTACTGCGAGCAGTTGGCTGTATGAAACCTTCCTTAATCATTTCAATAGCACCCCACAACAGAAGTTACTCTGCTGGAATCCACAAAACTGTTTGTGAATTTGGATACTGCTTAATAAATAGCATGACCTGAAGTTAAATAACTTTCAAAGTGGCAAAAACGTCTTTCTTACACAAACCTGTAGCACTGGGGAGTTACAGGCTGGGAACATAACAGAGACTATTTCACAAGCCTCATTATATAGCTGCTATCGCAGAATCATAAAACTATATATTAAAAATTTATCTGGATGGCCTTATTCTACTTTCCTTTCACCTCTCCTATAAATGCAGCAGAAGCTGACACAATAAACAAGGAGGAATATTTATCACCCTCATTCCTTTAACAAGAACTGGACATCAGCCTTTTCTAATAAAATTACAATATAAATGTGATTAAGTCCCAAGATATAAAATGATAGAAACAGTGCAGAAATTCAAAGCTATGTCATTAATGAGTGATATTTGCACAGTGCTGGACCAGATAAGACGGGGAGAACTTAAGGTCTCAGAACTGAAACCTGCATTTTATCCAGAATTAATTTCCTCTAATCACATTCTCAGCAACTACATGGCTATTTCTCTACAGTTGAGAGGCTTTGTTAGCCAATCTACAAATGTCTCTTGTATTGAAAGAGTGAAAAGGGGCAGCTTTCCATACTAATAACATAGTAAAGAACTGAAAAAGCTGTAGATCAGGCTTTATATTGTCAGAGGTGTTACCAAGCTAACACCAAAGTTGAGCTGAATAAAAATTACAATTAAGAAAACAGGAGAACCAAAATACACTGTCATTGTATTAAAAAGTACCTTCACTAATGCAATTTTCAAAGACCTTTACAGGATTGTGGGTTGGCAGCTAAATTTTGAACATACAGCATTAAATGGGAGCAGTAATAGAAGAATTGCTTTTTTTTAAATTTAAAAAAATCCTATATTTCAGGGGGTTTCAGGTAAAAAGAAGAACACAGTATAACTGATCACTAATCATTAGATTGGCATCTATTTCTCATTGAAATATAGTATGTCTAGCTTATCACTTAACCTCTAAAAATGAGATGTAACAGAGACTAAATACATTTGATCATGCTGGGAATATATTACAAAAAGATATACTGGAATTTTTTTTCAGACACTCAGGTAATGAACATTTCATGTCCACATGTGATAATACTTTTTCTGACATGATTTTTTAACTATATAGCCTACAGGGGTATAACAGACCTCTAAATTTAAAGGAAGGTTAAATTCTTGGGTGTCTTTAGTTCTGCCAGTAACAGCTGGTATATCTCCACACTGGAAGCCCATTCGTCCGGTCCATATTTAGAAGCTAACAAACAGATGTCAACATCTGAATTAGTTATCTAGACTCCCTTCAGTATCAGAGGGGAGCAACTGGCATTCCTAAAGGGCAATTTATTCAATATTTTAGACTTCTACTTTAGGAGAAGAGGGATCAGCCCATAAAGGTGCCGCTTTGCCAGTGAGGATAACCTGGACAAAGAGCTCAGAGCTGATGTATACATGACAGATATCTCAAGTTAGAGGAGATGAATTCCACCATAAACCTCTATGCCCAACATCTCCCTAGTACAGGAGGCTCACGATTAATTCTTCTTAAGGGTAACATTTGCAGCTGGCAAGAAGTCCAACACACAGTGTTTACGCACAGACATTATTCTCCCAGAGAGAGAGAAGCAAGCAGGCCAAAGATCAGCTATGTGCATTACACATTTCGCTGTACTGTGCTATTCCTATCTAACATTTCACAAAACTTCTTTAAAGGTCTTCTGGGACTACAGTCTTCATTTTGGGCTGAAATAGCTGTTCAGTAAAGATAGGAGGCATCTGAGATTCTGAGCAAATATATGCTTTGGCTCAGAGGCACCAGAGTTCTGGGATGCTGAAAAGCAGCACGTCATTGCCTTCTGAATCTGGCAGGTGTCACTCATGCAGGAAGCTAGAAGAAATGCTGAGAGCCTGCTGGCTTTGACAGGCAGAGGTTCACAGGTGCAGCAGAGCTGCCTCTTGGGCTCAGCTTATAGGAGGTGACAGACAGTGAAGTGTAGCTCAGAAGAGAAAGGCCTCCTTTGGGAAAGCCTTCTGAGAGGGCTTTCATCAACACAGAGCATGGCTCTTCTCTATGTTTCAGTCCCACTGCTTATTATTCTAGGGAACTTTCTTGCCAAAAATAACCACAAAAGGGTCAGAAGCTAAGCCAAAGGTCCATCTAAGCACGGCTAACATTTACTTGTTCACAAAGTTTTTGAAAACATGTACATTACCAGCCAGGCTCTGGCAGCAGAACTTCAGCATATGGAAAAGAAAAATCCACTTTTTCAAACTAAAAATAAACACGAGATGTTCCGCTTCTTAATTTAACTGCCAGCATTTCTGATTCTTCCTTTTGCATTCTGTAAACCCATATCTTAAATTTAGAATAAGGGTGACAGACAAATCAGGCCGGAGAGAAGGGAGGTCCCACATCTCAGCTTCAACTTTGCCTCACATAGTTTCAGAATGCAGGCATCAGCCAGTGTTTTTCTTGTGTGTAAATACGGGATATAGGCAGCACTAAACTGAATATAAAGTATCCCTGCAGTCAGGTGGCCAGTTTCCTGCACTGTGAGGAGAGAGCTTGTACTGCTCTAGAAAGTGCTGGTAAGATAATGGATGTTGCCTTAGCTTCTCCCCAGTAAAGCCCTGCTTTGTAAACACAGCTGAAGACCTGGGATCTTCATAAACCTCACCTAAAGTACAGGGGATGAGTATGGTACAAGCCCTCCGTTATAGTCTTTATCTTTGCAACACACTCTTCCAGCAGAAAAAAAGCAATATAGGAAGGCAGTAGAAAATACTAAAGCTGTTGATTTTGAAACAATCCGTATGGACAAGGACACTTTTCTCCCGCGTTGCAGTTTGTTGCTACCAGAATGGTTATTTTACAGATGGATGCGCTTACTGAGCTGGACCACCCTGCAGCTCGTGACAGACGCCAGAAGAAAAGCCAAAAAGCGTGACTCTAATTTCTCTCCGCCGAGCAGGATCTCCCCCAGCAGAGGCAGCACGTTCGCGAGGAGCGCAGGGGCTCTCCTCCGCGAGTGCGCAGCAGTCGGTTTTCCCTCCAGAGGCTGCGCAAGTTGTGCTCCAAAGGACTGTGCAAACGTGGAGCCAAACACCACTACCAAGAAGACGGGATATTCCACGTTGTTGTATAACAAAGGACGCGCTCTATTTAAATTTTATTTCATCTCACTGCTTGGAAGATGAAAGTAAGTTTTCTGATAGCAAACCTTTGAGTGGTGACATTTTTTACCTAATGAAGTCTGGAGCAGCACTGTCCCTCATGAAATTACAGAATAGGAAAGTTTTGAGATGTAAAATTCAATTCAGAATATTAGTCAGATTTCAGCAGCAAAAATAAAATGGAAAAAAAAGGGATACTTTCTGAAACATTGTATATATTTATAACATTGATCCCACTGTGACAGGACCCTGGCCAAAGCATTTTTCATAGCAACTCCTGGTGCCTCAGACAGTAACATCAGAAAAGTAGAGGTAGACCCCTATAATATTCATGGAATTATTTTATTTCTTAGTCCTGTAAAACAATCTCTAACTACTTAACCAGTAAATGTCTCTGAAAATAGCTAGAAAATATACGTTTACATATTTTGACAACGTAATTATGTTTATATTTCAAAGTCATCATTAATAATGCTTCTGATTGTTTAAGTATTATGTTAAACGAAGAAACTAAATTATTGTAGAGTATTTCAGTTTTAATAACATAAATTAAGAAAAATGCAATATCACTAAGAAGAAGTTCTGGAAATAATTTTGGCAATTAAAAACAAATTGCTTCCTTAATTATCATCGATTGCCTTCATCAGCTTTAAAGTAGGGTGCTTCTGTCATAGTAGATTATTTTATGTTAAATGCACATGCACACACACACACACAACTAATTCTAACATAAAAATTATTTTCTAACATAAAAATTAATCGGTATGCAGATTAATACATAATTCCTGCAGAAACATTTGAAGCATCTAAAGAATAGCAGGACATACTTTGCTGTTATCCAAAACATTTTATAACTGTCATTTGTGAATACTCAAAATCACTCTGAGAGTGGGAGGGGGAAATTCTTTCACTGGCTGTAATGGTGCATGAAAAATGTATGTGCTTCAGAGAAAAGGAAATAGTTCTAAAATGAACTAAGGCATCTGAGGACAAGGGCAGGGGAGAGCAGGGGGCTGTTTGTAGTTGTACATTTCCTGGAAGACAGCATCTATAAACAAGCTATGTCTACTAAAAACTAAAAACATAGAAATTGAGAAGTTGGAAGGAGTGAAAAAAACTCTTCAATATTCAGATACAGAGTTCATCTGATATTTGGCAAATACAATCAACTGTGAATTTTGTGCCAGTGATACATTTTCTAAAATGTAGCACATGGCATTGCTTGCAGTGAATCCAGGCTCCTCAAAACCTATAAAAGGCCGTTCTTCCAGAACACAAATAAGGTATTTCAAAGGAGATGAGACTACCCAGAAGAAAATATGTTGTTTAAAGCAACAGTGGTTCATATCATAGAAGCGAAGTCCCTCTGCCCAGAACAAATACAGAAGTGCCACTGTTAGAGAATCACTGCATCATTTCAGTTGGAAAGAAGCTCTGGATGTCCCTGGTCCACCACCCCCACCCCCCCAAAGCAGGACCAGCCTTAATGTTAGATCTGGCTTAAAGGTCAGAACACATTTCTCAGGGCCATGCCTGTTTCAGGTGTGAATGTCACCGAGGATGGAGATTATCCTTCCTCTCCGGGCAAACAGCTCTAATTTAAATGTCAATTATGTAGAATTGTATGTGTGTGCACATCTCAGTAGAAGAGAAAATGCAATGCTTCTGGAAGAACGGCGCAGTACCGTAGTTATAACTATAGACAGGGAGAAGATCAGGTGCTGGGATGTCTTGGCAGGCATCTCTAGGAAGCTGAATTGCCAGCTGTGGCTTACCTTGACAATGAAAGTCTCTAGCTTTATTCAGTTTTTTGCCTTTCCCAAGAGCGCTGCATGTTCCAGATATATCTGTGTTGGGAGACCTGGGAAAAATAGACATCTATCAGATGAGCAAAGTTAGCATTTAATGAGGGGTTTGGTGGGCAGCAACCTTCTTTTAATTAATGTGATATTAATATGCAAATTAGCAAACTGCTTAACAGAAGAAAATCCAAATAAAGCTTAATCGGCTTGTGCATATAAATCATTTCATATTATACGGTCTACTCAGTCCTTGAAGGCTAATGTTAAACAAAAGGAGAGCTCTCGGCAGCATCTCTGAAACAGGTGCTTCCAGTTCCAGGTACAACAGCCTAGTTGTTGTTTATGCTCCCCCTGGGCTGAAAGCCAGCAAGGTTAAACCAAAGAGTGAATGGGAAGATTTATGAAGACAAGCCAACTAAAAAACTTTTATCAGAAGAGCAGGTAAAGAAATAGTTACAATAACTGGCAAGATCATTTCAACTCGAGTTATATTTTTAACTTCATTAGACAACAGGGAAGCAGAGTAAATGGTGTATAAATTAAGTACACTTATTTTAGAAAATTAATGATAAAAATCACTTTCAAATGGGGCTATAGGTATGTGGAGGCTTATCTGATTGAGATAGTGGAGACAAAAGCACTGGGATCATTCATGAATCATCCCATTAGATTTAATTAAATTAAGACTGTGAACAAATATGCCAGGAAGAATGTAGAGATTTTGGCTTTGGTCCCAGTTATTTTCTTGGGGGCTTTCCTCTAAGGCAATATTTGTGTATCTCTTCTGATGACTGAACTTTTTCAAAGTCAAGTTTTCTGGTGACCCTATGCCCTACTATTTACTATAAAAGAAAGAATAAGCTCATGTGCAACTGATAAAAATGATAAAGCTGTGGCATTTATTTTTATGCTTGCCTTTAGAGGTTAACGGAAAATAGTTAACCATGAGACAGATGGTGGGAGGATGAAGGAGGGTGAGATTTTTTCTGCTTTAGAGTGAAACACAATTCACGGTGACTCCTTCTTCCAGTGCCAATTACCTTTTATTCCACCCTTTGAGGGTTACCTCTCACTGGTTGTGAAACACCTCCAGCGGTAATTTTGTTAATATGAAAACCTCCTTTGGGTACACACTGCCTCAGAAATTTTAAAAATAGGAAATACTATTCAGGTCATACACTCGTACTCCAGCCCAGTCAAGTTCATTGTATTTTATCCAGTAATTCCTGAACAGAGCTCAACAGACTGGAGCTGAACTCAAGACTATAGACAGACATCAATTTGTAATTAATAGCCTTTTAAGATGAAGAAACTACCAGATCTCTCAGAATTTGTTTCAGGGTCTCATTATTCTCACTGATAACATTATTTGCATTTCTTCACTTCTTGATCCTTTATTTATTACACAACTGAGGAAGGGACAAACAACATTTTATTTGAGCCAAAGGTTACACAAGTCGTTCCGGAATCACTGGCAAAGTTACATCTCAACTTTCTGTCATGCCTGTAGAGAGTGAATCATGGATTGTAAGCCTTCAGTTAGCTTTTACTTTCAAGATAATACTTAACTATCTGACAGAGCAGTCCAAGAAGTGGTGAGGAAGAATGCTTAGTTCTAAAAAATCTTTTTAGTAATATGTGAGATGATAAAACTCTCATGTTACTATAGAGAAAGGTGCAAGAAATCTTAAAATGGACAATTATCTTCCTCCCAAGACATAATTTAGACCATGAAGCATGAGGGTTAACTGCTTTTTCAAACTTGTATTAATTTGTTTTAGTATTATGATATCATTATTCATATCAAATATATGAATAAGTCAAAGCTTTGGATGTTGTATCTGATAGTGCTAAAATTCTGAGACAGCTGTATGGGCTGTGGGGAATAAAACAACCCAACAACTCCAAACCTTTTCCATTAGATAACCAGAATAATATGTGCACAATACGCTTCTTTTGTCAAAAGCGATGGTATGATGATCTTGTTTTTAATTCTGTGCTGACCCAGATGTGAGCACACAATAAAGGATGATATGGAAAACTCTTTATGTTCCCTTTTATGAGCTAAGCTTTGTCTCTAATTGAGCGATGCCATCCCAGGGGTAACGAAGATACAAACATCATCAGACATCCTGAAATACCCAGAATGCAGTTGTTTACTGGATAGTAGCTTATTTTGTTTTTACTAGCTTGTAAAAAATAGCAGTACCCTCCGACAGGCTGTCCTAATTAAGATTCATTGAGTTACAGTTTAAATTAAGGAGAGTTAGCATTCCCTGTTTTTTAGATTTATCCTGAAAACAACTTTTGAATGAGCAACCTATGCAGCAACCTATGTATGTAAGGTATGTCAGAAATGCGCTTGGGATCTGTACCCTTCAGCAATGAGATATACCCCTTTCTCTTAACCCGTGCCTGGCATGCTTTCTGGGTGACACTCAAGAAAAACAAGGCAGCACAGTGACCCAAAAAGAGCCCCTCAGTCCTGAGGGAGTGGGGGAGTGAGAAGAGGTGGAGCCTCCCTTTGAAATATTTTTAATTAGAAATGGCCATGATGAGGTGACAGAGGCTTCCATGACACCTGCTGTTACCACTTAGTATCTTTAAAAATTGATAAGAACCACAATAAATATTTCATAATGCTTAATTTACAAACGCGTTTTCATGGAGAGTGGTCATATTTGAGTATCTCCCCCCGCAACTTTGTAAACAGTTCAAGGTACAATCAGATTAACTTGATAGGATGTGTGTAATTCAGTTTGTGCTCACACAGCAACTTTTTTGCCATCAAAATGTGTGTTCTTTCCCTCTCATCGATTATTTTAGGGCAGCAATCTGGAATATTCTCAGAGTCTTTCTTTGCCAGGAAGCAGAAGTCTTTACTAAAAGTTGATTTATTCTTCCACCTTTGATCCACTTCTGTAGATCATTTTTCTGTGTTTGTTCTATGCTCTTGATAGGAAAATTACTTGTTTGTGTCTAGCAGACCAATGAAGCTAGGCCAGTGCAGACCCTGCACGCTGGCAATCGTGCTGAGCAAAGCAGCATATTCAAAGGGTGTTTTGGTCAATATTGTCTTATATGGGTGGCTGGGAAATAAAAGAAGTTAAAACAGGAAGAATTAGACTAGGATTTCACTAGTGCCAGCATCCAATATTTAAATACAGAATATTTCTATTAGATAAAACACCTGAGCTCAGGTGAGGCTGGTATCTCACAAGACAAACTTACTCTTGTCTAGCGTCCACTTGGGGCCGAACAGAAACAGGTTTGTGACTGCAGGCAGGATGGAGGGAGACAGCTTCGAAAACAGAGGGTGCAGGAATCCACCCTGCTGCCCCTTCACACTGGCAATGAACAGAAGGTGTAGCTCAGCACATCACGCGTCCCATTCAAGGTCATGGGATCTTCTACGCTAGGGCTGACATTAGGAAATTGTGCTCTGAAATGGCTTAGAAATGTGGTAAAATATGTGCTGGAGGTCACCGCTTTCATTATGTGGGAAAGTTCACTGGGATGCTTTGAGCACAGAACTGGGAAAACTATATTTATCAGCACCCTTGTAAATAGCCAGTAAATAACAGGGTCCTTACCTGCACACAGAGACATGTTTAGTACAAGCAGTTCCTAACTATGAGATTATGGACCATATTTCTGACTCTCTGTAATGTTTATCTTCACAGTAAAAACTGATGCACGGATACAGTCAGAGTCTTCACAATACTTGTTTTCTCTTGTTGCTTTTTAATTTGAAGTCCACTTATACAGTGTTTAGCTTGCCATAAATGCCACAAAAATTGGTACTTCTAATTTTCCTTAGAAAACATACCGTAGACGGCAATTTGCAAGTTTTATGTATTTCTGTGACTATAGCAGAAGATGTATTCAACAAAGCAGTGTTAGACCTTCATAAAGATCAAGTTGATTTTAATGGCAGAAAATCCCTTCGCCGCCACCAGCAGAGGACTGAGCTCCAAATACTCAAAAACCTCTTCATAGGAAAGAAAAATGCTGGATGCTTTCTCAAGAGCAGCACTGGAGTATTTGCTGTTCATGACACTAAATATTTATGATTTTTGAAAGATTTGGTGGAAAATAATAGTCGTTGGCCTGAGCAAGTTTCCATGTCAACTGCTTGCATCACTGAGATGCTTCCTGTTTTATATTTCGGTCACTCACTCGACTTTAAATAGAGGATCTTTTCATAAATCACTGAATTATGCTTGAAGCATGTGGGTAAAACATTGAACAACATTATTTGCCAGGCAGCCTATGTTCTCTAGAGATACCAGACTGACTGAAGAGGTGTTGAAAGAAACCGATTAAGAAGCAAAAAGTAGTGTTTGGTACTGCACGTTCATGAGTTGTCGGTGAGCTGCTGTATCAGCACAAGGGCTTACCCAAGAAGGGCAGCATATGGTCCCAGCTGCTCTGCAGTACGCGGTCTCTGAAGTTCCTGGTCTTACTGCTTCAGATTTGTCTGAAAACATCAGTGAAAAAAAACCATGATCCAGAAATATTTAACCCTCTTTTGCCTTTGCATTTAATTGCAAATTACCTTGTTTTAAAAGCAAAGAACTCACTTACCGGTAAGTATTTTAGCACTAGACAATGTGCTGGGATTGGGCCATGGCAGGATGAAAATAAAGCAAAGGGATAACTATTTAAAAAATACATTATCGACGCTATAAATTTAAATACCCAGTACACTGGAATGAGAGTGGGAAAAGCAGTCATTAACATAAAAAAGTTGGGAATTAAAAGAGTTATTAATTTGCCATGAAATCAAGAAATGTAATGGTTAGCAGTGGTGTTATTTCATTTTTATAGTTCATCTTTTGCATCTTTCTAAATATAGTTCATTTGTATTAGTGTAGTCAGTTTTGAGGCTGTAAACATTTTTCAGCTAAACTTTATTAATAGTTTATTATTAGAAAAAGACATCTAAAATTTCCAAAGCCACCTCAATAGCTGAGATGCCTAGTGACAGTAATTTTAATGGAAAAAAAAAAAATCCAGCCTTATGAAATACAGATTTACCTTGCAAAATTAGATTGTGAATTTGGACATATTAAGCTGTAGCTTTATGGAAATATTAATAAGTTGCAGCAACATTTTTATCCTCAGTAATTTTTGTTAACAGTACCAGTGCATAGCTGTAGCTAAGGCTCAATTGGCACTAGCATCAGAAATCCTCGGGGTGTTTAACTTTATGAAGTAATTACATTTGGATTGATTTTCTTTTCCTGCAAATTTTCCACCAAAATTGATTTTTTTAATCATTTAGAGGACTGTGCAATTTAACAGACTTGCATTTTCTGATAGACAATGTCACTTTTGCCAGTTATTTCTCAATCAGGAAAATAAAGTAAGAACAATTGCCCTGAACTGGGGCAGCTTTAAACTGAAGGTTTGGTGAGTGTATGTATTGAAGAATCACGTGCAAAGCTTTGTGCCTAGAAACTCAAAACCCAACCCTTAGCTGGGATTTTGTTAAGGACTAAATCTTCTTGAGCAGTCCCCCTCTTGCCCCTTTGCCAACACAGCTGCTGCTGAAAGTTACGGATCTTCTTCTGTAGAAGGAACATTACACAGAGTAGGAGCCCTCAGCCTGGAAAAGCTCAAGGAACGTGCTCCAAAGAGCTGGTCACCGTGAGTGGCATGGAGGCAGCAAAGCAGGAATGATTACACACTGGATCTTCCAAAACAGGAATGAGGGAGCATCTAGCAAAACTGGCAGATAGCAGATTCAAAATAACTATACTTCTTCATATCATGAGCTTGAATTCCTTGCCATGGGACGCTCCAGATGCCAGAAGTTTGCATAGGCTGAAATGTAATTGAAAAACTCGTGGGAGAAAATCCATTAAAGACTCACAACAGCTGTGAATGCAATGTCTGTTACTTTTCTCATTTCTTTTCCCTATGAATGATCCCGAAGCAAAATTAGATATAAACTTCACTCTTTCTCTCCTTTACTTTAGCTGTGCATATGCAGCTTTTACATCACTTCACAGGAGACCACTTTACGTGCCTTTCCAAGGAAGGGGCCTGAAGCTAAACCCAGTGCAAGGGCCAAGACAGGCTGCTGCAGAACTGCACAGGGAATTGGACCCACCCTTTCCCTTTAGAAAATTTAGGATTAAGGAAATCGAGCTTCTTCCAAAATCCAAACTAACCCTCCTCTGGACAAAATCCTACCCCTTGTTTGCTCAGACAGACAGTTCTGTGTATTGACACCGATTCCAGAAGTCCTATCAGCCTCGCAAGGGGACGGCCCCTTGCTCCCGAGCTACGCGTATCAGGCCTGAGGAAAAGCAAGTCACCAACAAACCACCAGCACGCTTCTCAAAATGTATTAAGGATAGGAAAGAAAAAAAGAAATCAGCCTAACACCTGTCTAATTGAGACAAACTTCTAAGGCAGTTATGGTCAGCAGGAAAAGCAATTGTGAACAGAATCCAATTGTTTTCATTTGGGGATTTTTTTAGTTTTTACCTCTAAAGCAATGGAATTGTTTTATAAAATACTTTAACAAAAGCATGCTGCTTTTTGACAAAATGTGCTGGTGGTTGAGAAGTGGTTACTAATTACATTTTACTGACTGTACAACTTATGCTTTCTTTTTAGTTATGTTAAAAATCTGTGCACATGTACACAGTACAAAAAAAAAATATTACAGACAATATTAAATTAATTGTTTACCCATGACCCAATACTAGCAAAGATAACGGGATAATTATACAACTACAGAAATTTTAATCGTTATATTTCCTGATCAACTTCTGCTATCTTGGATGACTTTATACACCCCATATCTAACACTTGCTCAGTATGAAATTTTAATGACATGTCTGTTTACATACTATGATCTGCTGGAAAATGTGCATTTTATCTTAGGTTCTGGGAGTATTTGTTTTTTCCTGAAAGAATGAGAAAGAAAAGGCAGAAGATCTACCATTTTTGTATCTGTGTTCAGCCTCAAATTCATGTATTATTAGCCTTGATATTTGCCAGGTCTTTCTCAAGTGCCTTGTAGTTCAGGTGTCTCTGTTCTCCTGGCCCTTGAATCTGCGGTCGTAATGTTTTGGTAGGTTTCTGTTCCTGCTTCTGGGCAGGCTTACAGTACTACAAGAATTTTTTTCCCCATAATTTATTTCATGGCCTGAGAAAAGTACCTTAGAAGCACAAACAGGAAAACACAGCAAGGGAAGGGAAGAAATTAATCCACGTTTTCAAAAAATCCACTTACTTATCAATAATTATTGTATCTATAGTATCACATATCTTCCACACAAACCTTGCCATAAGTTTGAGGAAAGAAAATGAAATTCTGGGGTGTCTGTCAGGCAAGACTGCTTTAACTGGATGGGGACGCATTACCGACTGATCAGAAGGGTGTGTTGACTGATGGCACATACAACTATTCTTCACAATACGTCTAGGCCAAACTGACATTCAAAGCACCTGTCCGAGTACTTCATGGGCTATTTTTCATCATCCTTATGTTCATGTTTGTGCTCTCTCCAGCCTCCCCCTCTGCCATGCCCTGGCACCCTGCAGCCTGTACCCAGACCCCAGTACCAGTCTGTGCCCAGTCAGCTAATGCTGTGGGCTGGGCTGTCTCCCAGCTTGGCAGCAGGCTATCACTTAGAAAGCTGATTTCACAGCTGTCTTGTCTCCTTATCGCACCTCCCTTCTGCTCTGGCCCCGTGATGTTTAAAAGGCAACTAAAAATAATATAGTTGGGCTCTGGATGTTATTGACACAACCGGTTCCCAGCTTCCTTGGATTAATGATGTATGTGTCTGCCTTGACTACGGTGCCAAATCTAGTTATTTTCTTGCAAGTTGCATAGTACCTCCTCAAGGCCCCACTTGTGTAATTATGCGAGAAAGCCAGCAGCAGTTGAAAAGAAAGCTTCTAGGCTACATGTTTGTGGTGAAAGGTTTGAAAACACAAGGAGCCTTATACCCTAAGGCTCCAAAAAAGGCAAAGCAAAAAAGATCCTACATTGTTTGCTTTTTTTCTTCATGACTTAGAAGTTCATTTCATGAATTTTCTGGGTTCTGAACTCACTTTTCAGCGCACGGGTTTGGCATTGCTAATGTAAATACCCAGTAATTAGCACAAAGTGTCCCTTTATTTTGGGATCCAGTAAGTCACTTAGTTATGAGAAGTATTTCCCAATGTGAAAGAGTCTTCTTGTATTATAGCACTAGATGCTATATCAGTATTGCGGACTCTCAAATAACAAGATCAATCTTATAAATTTTCAGTTCAAGACACTGTATTATAATAACAAAGTCAAGCCAGATAATGCTTGAAGATCCATTGTGGCTAAGTGTTTTTTCAAATTCCTAGAAACTAGTCTCAAACACTGATGCATTGTTGTTTTTCATATTTTGTTTGTTATATTGCATTAATAAGGAGAGAAATTGCAATTCACATTACCATGTAATTGTAATTCTAAGATATGAACTGCTTCTTATTGTAGACTGAGCTGAAATAATTGAACTGATTCCACTTAGGCTGCTCTTTTTCAAGCTGAAAAAGGTGTTTTTCTACTTTATCTCCTCTGCATGGTAGGACGAATACTTCTGCAGTTATCTAGCAAAATACAGCTTTTTAATCATTCTCTCCTCTTTTGCCTGCTAGCTGATGCCATACAAGTGAAGCCTTAGAGAGAAGTCTCTCCTCTCAATTTATACTCCACATTATCTTACATCTACCAACATTATCCTTTCTAGAGTTAACCTGAAAAATGCATAATAATTCACAACAAAATTTTGAGACTGGCTTTTGGTGCTGAGTACATAATTTTGTATATGTATTTGAGAAAAAAAATTCAACCCTATGTGAATATTTGTGTCTAGAAGTTTCCCTCCAGTTGGTGGACACCAACTGGGAATCTAGCAGCTTCCAAAACTGAATCTATTGTGTTGCATTTGATCATATCAGTTCCTTTGTACATAGCCACCATTCCTGTACCACTGAACTTTGTGCTTAAGCATAGCTAGACATGGAAGTACATTGAGCACTGTCAGTACACAGAGCCTTTCTAACCAGGGACTCTGAACCATAGACCAAAATGGCAAGTGAGATCCCACTAACACGCATCTGAATGACATGAAAAATTAACACTCTGGCCTGCTATAATGTTAATTACATATTTCTGAAATAATAGAAGACCAAGGAGGTCAAATACAGCTTGCAAGTTACCACATCAAACCAGCCTGATGTGACACATAGGAGCACACTGAAGACACCAGCTGAATTCATCTGTCCCTAGGAATTTCCACGTAGCACCCAAGACATACATCACCTGCTATGTACAGCACATCCTAGTCATGTCCAGCAGATGTTCATCAAGTTGCATATAACAATGACAGATTTTAGCAACTACTGTCTGAACTAGACTGTCTTAACTAATTATTGATTAATTTACTATTTCTCCCCTAAGATATAGCTAATTTTTGCTGTAATACAGGCCTTCCTATAAAATCTACTGTTATGTTGAAATTTAAGGGTGGCTCCTGCAACATGACTGATCAACAACAGAAATCGGGCATGCTTAAAAGCGAGCCTAGAGCTTTATACTCTGAAGTCAGATTTATCCTTTTAATGTTGGTTATCTCAAGTCACACAGTTAGTTCATTGTCTGGGCACTCTCTACAAGCAATGAGGAGACACACTGTAAAGGACACCTCTAGTCCTGCAGGTCAGGATGGGGTGACTCTCAGCCCAGTGTGGTCTCCAAGTGTGGCTCTTTGGTGAGACTGCTCCCAAGACAAACGTTATGGATTGCATGTGGCTGACTTCAGCCACATTGAGAGGTCACTCTGACTTAGTTTAACTCTGTTCACTTAAAAAAAAAAAAAAAACCAAACCCAAAAAACCAGAAATATTAATTTTGTGGTAATGTCAATTTCTTGCACACAAAAAACCAAAAAGGGATTTTAAATGAGAAGTATAAATCCCATCCATTGCAGCTGAGACAGTAATTTGGGTTCAGTATAGCACTTCATACTGAAATTGAAATCACTGTGTTTCCACAGTTATCAAGTTGAATTACGAACTGCAACTGAAAGTTGATAAAAAGATTCCTTTGCATTCACAGGAGTGATTACATTTAATCCACTTGCATCCTATGACACGTTCACCAGCTATTCCCCCCCTTCAGGTGTCTTTCACTAAGACATGCCAGCCGGCACAGTCCAGATGGAGGCCTGGGCAGGATGACGAAAAGGCAGGACCAGCTGTCTCAGATGAGGGCACTAGTATCTCTTCTGGGACATTTCAACATGCTAGTACAGGTGCAGCCATAGCGATAGAGTTCAGAATGCAGATATGTTCATTGCAGAATGCAGGAATACACAGAGAAGGAAGTTTACCTAGGCGTACTGAACTCAGATGTGGGTAGTCAGTGTGCCAAAAGGAATGTCTTTTATTCTGTCATTACAAGGCACTTACAGAAACTATTATGATTAATATAGGAACTTATGGAAGAAACCTATTATTATTCATGGTATGTATATATGAAGAGTAGGGCTTCAGTTCTCAACCTTCATCGCTGGCGATTGCTTGCCTGGGTCCCTAGAATTTGTAGAAAGGCAAATGTGCACCCATCTAAACGTACAAAAGAACACTAGTTCCTATCCTCTGTTTCTTAATGAAATTGTGACTCTGACAGTCATCCAAAAGCCAAATGTGACGCTCTGTATATTAATGGTATTTACAAGGCACTAGGTAATTCCAAGACAAGATGTGTTTGCTGAAATGTAAAACGATAAGCTGTCAGGAAGGGCTGGTGAAGGTCTTCTGAACAGTGTGGCATAACAGCACTCAGCAGTTTCAAAGCAATTTGCATCACTTAAAGAAGCCAATTTACATTGCTGTAAACAGAGCTTTTTCCTGCATTACAGGAGGTGGGACATACAAGCAGACAGGCTCAAGACAGTTTCTCTAAAGTTTTTTCATTCGCAGAAGTACGTCATCTCTCTGCTGTATGCCAATGACAGTAAAATATTCCACTCATTTCTAAGAGTCCTCCGCTCTAATGCACCCTCCCTTCTTTCCTATGTTCAGCTGTCACTCAGTTCAAATGACATTGTTGTTATTCTAGTTGTCAAGGTTTTAGAAGGGCAATACCAAAAAAGGTATTCGGTTTGGAAAATATGTGTTCTTGGAACTGCATATAATTGGTGACCTCATGACTTTAAATATAAACTCTGAAACCTAAGAATTTATCTGAAGAAATATTAAGATTTCATGCACATTTTGTTAATCATACTCATTTAGAGTGACTTGAGGAGATTTCTTGTTTTGTTCCTTTTTTCCTAGAATTTGCTTCTCAGCAGTTGACAGCACTGGCCAGTGTTGAAGGTAGTGGGCCAGCGCCCACACGCTTCCCTGCTGAGGCTCTGACCCGCACCCCTGTGCTATCCAGCCCTACCTCAGAGTAGCTCTGCCAATATGCTTCCATCTCCACCCGCAGTTCCTAACTCCATCCCTCTCCTCTTCCACCTGTCCTTTTTAGGCTTTGTCATTCACTCTGCTATTGGGATGCTTGGCCAGGACCACAAAACAGATCTGTAACAGGGACACAGGTGACTTCTCAGAAGGACTGCCATAATGACTGAGACCAAAGGGCCACTGCATTCAGCATCTCCCAACAACAGCCCGTAGCAGATGCTTAGGCAAGGAATACTAGTAGCAGGACCGGCAGAGGAAGCCTCTTCCCAGGCCCAGGAGCACTACCGGCATGTCTTTGACTTGAGCGCAGCTGCACGTGTCCTTCTTTCCATATATTCTTAGTTCAGTTTGGATCAGAAACAACTTGCGACAGGCTGGCTTTCTGTTACATCACGAACATTCTGTTCTAGTAAAAATTGCTTCATAAATATAGCTACCATTCTCAAATAGAATATTATAGAATATTATAGAATTACTTATAGATTGCACAGACCAAATCTCAGGATGTTTACAGAGACACAAACAAGAGACAGGTTCCAATGACTGAAGCCATTATGTGTGTTTTGGGAGAATATGAGACAGGGCAGGACAAGTCTGTCACTTCTCTTCTGCTCGAGCCCTTTGGAAGGGGAGCTGCTCTGCTGTCCCTCCGGGGACCTGCGCAGCAGAGGGGCTCTGTGCGCACACTCACCGAAGGAAAAGAAGCAAGAGAGCGGGCGCTGAGCAAGGCGTCCGCTTGCAGTGGCATCCCTGGCAGCCTGCAGACAGGGAAATCTGCAACAGGCAAAATCACCTTCATTGTAGACCACTGCATGGACAGCACTGCGTGCAGAGGGAACGGCAGAGTTTCGTGTAAAAGCTCCATCTGCTCCCAATTCGACTGCATCCTGTGCCTGACTGTAGCCCCAAGGAAGACTGTTACTACTTGCATCAGCATACATGGATAGGAGGAGGAACAGATTTTACTTTACCCTTTATTTGAATTGAGCTGGAGGAGGTTTCCTTGTCTTGTCAACACTGGATGGAATAAATACCTCCTGTCACTGTGCCCACGTGTACCACACCGTACACATCACACATCAGGATAAAGGTTTTCCTGCTCTTTGTAGTAACCACTGTGTGGTTTTAGCTTTAAATAGTTAATAGCTTCTTGTGTTTCCTAACTGGACTATGCTCTCTCTTTTCACTCTGCAAGGTTACAGTTGTTTAATAAGCGTAACATGGTCCCTTAAAAAAAATGGCTACTTATAGACAATATGTACACAGGCACACACTTTTTTTCCTTCTTTTTTTTTTTTTTTTAATTGCTTTGTCTCTTTTGTTCCTGGATTGTGGTCTTATATTTTTGAACTTGTAATTTCGTTTCCCATTTCTTATTTATGTTGTTTGGTACATGGTCCCTGAACTATGCTTTCCCTTTTGATGAACATTCCCTCTGGTAAAAACAGCAGTACAAGAGGCCAAACAGCCACTGTCAGCTGAACTGATTCCTGCAGCTGGAAGCAGAGCCACTCTTATTAATGTAATTAACTTTTGTAGCTTAAAAGAACATGCACCCTCACTGATCTACAGTATGCAGCTGGTGATTAAATTCCAAAAAATTCATTTCACTAAGACATTTTGTTCTATTCCAATTCTCTTGGGGTGATCACATGGTCATTCAAAAATTGTTGATATGCACTATTCTGTCATTAAAAGGAGCTGAGAAAGCTCCTAATAGAGAGACACAGATTACTTCTTTTGAATCAGACTACAACAGATGTTCTAAAAATAGCTGAGGAGAAAACAACAGTGTCTCAAAAGCCAAAAAAGTGAAGTAAACAATAGATAAACCTAGACGAGAAGCAAAAACAACACACGCCCAAAAAAATTCAAAGAAACCCCCTAAACAATCAAAAAACACAAGCACAGACTGGAAAAAAAGGGTTGTAAAGCGTCACTGGAGACAGTCGCAAGGGATGGTGAAGTCAGAAGTGCACAACACCACAAACAGAATAATATCTTCAGCTGACTGCAGAGTAGGAAAGGGAAATCTGGCTGGGGAGACCATATATCTATGATTATCCCTTGTGGGTACAGAGGTACCATTTAAAGCCAACTCCCTCCCTGTAATTTCTGTACCTTGTGGGCACTGGATGTGCAATGGATGTTCAGATATTTCTTTTTAAACTATCAAATAGGTGGGATTTTCCCTGGCACTGCTGGACATATCATTACTGCTTCATTGAACTGTATTTATTATACATTCCTTCAAAGAAAGAAATAGTCACTGGCCTGAAGAAAAAGACAGAGATCGTTGATAGGCACTTCTGTGATTAGAGATGATTAGAAGGGGCTCTAAGTCTCATCTGATTGTTAAATAAAAAAGGAGAAAAGTAAGCCTTTGCAAGTCTGTTGAAGCTTTAGCAGAGACAATTTAAAAATTGTTTATTGAGGGAAATTATATTCTTGGATATTCATAAACCAAAGACATCTTCTCCAAAAACATCCACTCTATATGAAAACTGTGGCTTTTATTGCCATTAAAAAACAGCCTGAAAAGCAAGTAATTTTCTCATGAAAGCTAATTTTGTCAAACAAATGTCAGTCATTTTCACTCGGGTTCATCACCAGCATCACGCTGAGGCTTAAGCTGCGTAGTATTCACCTCTTCTTCTCACGGATGCAGGCTTTCCTCCTGGACACCTTGGGAGCAGTAAGTCCCACCACACGCTGCCTCCTCTCTCTCAGGGACCCAGCCTGGGCAGCACGCTGCCACGGGGAGATACTCAGACTGCATCTCTCCAAGATAATTCCAATAGCACTTCTGGCTTCTACCCTACCTTGCTAAGTGCAGGTCAGATAAGCATCCAAATGTAAGTAGTTTTGTAATGCCACGGGCTCACCAAAGACTAGTATCTTCCTTTTGCACCATATGTGTGTGTATTGTGCAAATTCCTTGCCACTTTGTCATGCTACCCTTTCAGCTCTTTCCTCTTGTCTATTTTTTTAAAAAATAGAGCCCTTGGAATAACCTTCAGTTTCTTGTCTGACTGAGGATGCTGCTTCAGTCCCATATACCTTATGTTATTAGTCTTGTCCCACAGGCATTTTCTTGACAGTTCACTCCAGGTCTTCTACTACAAATATTTATTTTGTCTCCATGCCTCTCAGATCATAACTTCTTTAGCACAGGCACTGACTAATTTTTTTCTGTTAAAGAACACTCTTACTCTACTTCATCCATTGTAGATTTCTATGCGTATATTGTATATATAGATTTATGGCACAAAGATACTGAACAACTGTAAATCTTAATTACAACTCATGTTATATTCCCTGTTTCATGATCATACTACATTATCAATCAAATAATATCTGTCTTTCTTACTGAAATTAAATAATACATGTTTTTGGAAACTCTCACCTATAGCCAAACGTCAGTCATTGTGGAATGCCTGCTTGGAAGGGGGAAAGACCAGAGAAGCCAACAGAAATATTCTACCCATTGGTGAGAGGTAAAATAAAAGACCCGGTTGCCTTAAAACTGAAACAAGCAAATAAATTCTCTGCTGCCCCAAACCCTGCCTAAACCTCAAAAAATGTTAACATCTTACACGTGTCAAGAGGGTTATTTATGAAACTATTTGCTTGTCAGCCACTGCAGTACATTCCGTCCCTTTGCTAAGATACTGTAAATTCATGAATGATGAGTAAAAGTCTTACTTTGGCAGAAATATTTATATTTAGCTGAAAAAGAAAATTATCAGCTTGCTTCAACGCTGAGATAGTCTTTCAGTGACTAGTGGTATGCAATTATACCACGCTCTCTCCCTGTGCTGGGGCTCTAATTTGTAGCAGACAGTGTTTGTTAGTTCAAAAAGGATTTCAGTTTCGCTGAAGCAGATTTTCTTCCTTAACAGCTTCAATTTTTTCTTCTAGTGTTAAATTTCCGGGCGTTGTGCACATGCTTCAACTCGTGAACAACTGCTAACATCCTCCCGCAGGGAGAGCTGGGTGCTAGAAGCACCGTGGTTGCCAGCCTGCCCCGCAGCTTCTGTGCAGGGGTGCCCGTGCCGGCGAGAGCAGCGCGCTCTGCTCGCGGAGCCGTGCTTGTAGCTCACTTGCTGCAGTCCCAGCAGAGCCACTCAAAGCTGAAACTTCTTACTGATAGGTTTTCATGTAACAGCCAAACACACCCTCACCAGCTGAGATAAAAGAAAGCTTCCTGCCCAAAGGGGTGGGTTTTCAGTGGACCAGGATGATTTATGCCAAATTTATGCCTCTCCATAGTATCGTGAGCTAGAAGGCGGCTGGTGTCTGGGAGATGACGGTAAGTGTGAATAGGCTGCATAAACCAATCTCACAAATAAACCAGTCACACAGATGCTTTCACTAAAGCAAAGTATGTTTTGTTTCCTTCTCCAAGTTGTAAAACAAGCATTTTATTGTTTAGGGGACTGATGATCTGAAACCAGATGAATTTCTACAGCCAGTGTTAGGCTGGAGGTTGGACTCAGTGATCTAATTGTCCATCTGCCCATTAAAACTATGATTCTATGAAACACAAGATGTTTTTCAAAGGAAGAGAGCTAAAACAGCCGCTGCTTGAGAACGGCTGTAAAGGGTTCTCCTCCTGTCACTCTGAAGAGATCAAACAAACAAAAGGGACAAGAGACCACCTTTTTATGCTGCATCCCAAACACCGCCCTAGGTGAAGAAGAGTTCAGAGCTGACTCCTCTGAAGCTAATCTCCTCCGCATTTCAGAGATACCAGAACTGGACCCTAATTTTCTCTGTTTTTGTTTTAAACCAGAGCATAAGAATAATGTTTGCTGTTAATAAAAACCAAATTGCAACAAGGTTCAGAAGTTCGTTGCAGTAATTAATCCTGAATGGTGGATGCTCCTAGGTTAGCACGGACACAGAAGCATTACAAAATGAGCCTTCCTCATGGAAGTCCAATATTCCCTGTCCCAGAAAGCGGGGTCCAACCAGGAATGACGGTCTCCTCCCTGAAAACTCTTGTGAGCAAACTGGTATACACTTGAGAATGGAATGGGAAAAGTTGATATAATTGAGTTTCCATTCATGGAATGTTAACTTCATCAGAAAGAATGTGGATCATGACTTTATAAATATATGTCTGTAATTATAATCATAATGCTTTATAAAAAAGAACAACCATTCTGGCTGGAAATTAGCCGTAAATTTCCACACAATCCTGAAATCTATTTTAAGCAAAGTGCAGTACGTGATCTAACAAATGTCAATTTGGTACATGCTTGCAAGAAGTCAGATACAAATTTGGGTAATCCTTTCAAGTACTTGTTTACTAGCAATGAATAGAATATAAAAAACTGGGGTGGGGGGGAAGGAACAACCTTTCCCTGGGACTGACCACAATTCCAGCTCATTAAATCCTCATTTTTTTTTAATGCAATATTTGTTCTCATTATTTGTCTTCATTTCATAACAGAACACTTGTTCTCATGAAAACATAACTTTGTTCTCACACCCTTTCACAGTACATGCCAAACTTTGTTTCTGACATATTTAGTTTTGTTGGTATTCCACTACAGCTTGGAAAAAGTAGTTACTGAATGACATGAGGGAGCCATAAACTTTAGCACTAGATGAGCACAATGCCAACAAGTTATCTGTAGGATCTGTTACAAAGTTAGCTGAGCTTCTGACCGTTTGAAAAACAACCACTGATGAAACTCTAACACACACAGAGAACACATTTACTGTTATCAGAAAATCTTCAATATTTAGACAGGAAAACAACCTCAGATTTATAAGCATTTTCTCACAGTGCAGACCTCCCATTTTTATAAAATGCAATAACCAGGTAAACGCATGTTTGTAACTTAGAACAGATATATTTGTATTCACAATTTATACCAATTAGAACACTTATTCTTTCATTGAACCACCACTAAAAAGAAGATGTACTTTGGGAGAGAAGGGGTTGAAACCCAGCTGATGATTTCCAAAAAGAAAACTTCAGCTCTGCTTAGCAAACCCTGAGTTTTGTAAGTTAGTATGAAGAGCACCATTTTCAACACTCCCAAGGCCAAAAGCTAAGAAGGAATCTCTGAGAATCTCAGCTTTCACTACTCTTCCCAGTGTTGCTGGTTCTTCTCTTTCCAGTTTGACAAATTTAACTTTTTACTTATTTACGGATTTTAAACAAACAAAACTTCGCCCACGCAATATGCAATACCCATGAGATATAATTGAGGCTAGTGATTAAGATAAGCAAATCTAACCAATATATCATTCCTGACCTCCCATACATTAAAAAAAAAAAAAAACAAAACAAACCCAACCACAAACCAAAACAAACTTCCAGAGACTTTAATAGAGGCTTACTGTGCCATTTCAGACTTCTTTCCAAATATAGTTCTAGGTCACTTCATAGCACCAAAAGGAAAAGCAGCAATGAAAGTACCTCAAGAATTATCTTAAGTGTATTTATGTACACCTAAGTACATATAGCTGTGTTATGCTACCCTGATTTGCATGGCATAGTGATGCAGAACAGTTGTGCAACTGGAGAAACATCAATTATTGTTTCTATTCAGAAATAAACACAGGGGGTCTGAGCCAAGCTCTCATTGCCAAGTACCACTGATCCATACTCAAACTTGAATTCCTCACTCTCCTTTTTCCTCCCCCTCTTTATCTGAATCCAGAAGATGAATAAAAACTATTCATTTCCCTAAAATTTGATATGTTTAATATTCAAGTCTCATTCTTGTGTCTCAGCCCCTTTCTAATTAAATATGTTTTACTGTTTTCATGTTTTCCATCTCACTGATCTGTCCATCTTCTTCCTGAAACAGATATGAAGCTGAAAAACAGTATGATCTTCTCATTTATTCAATCACCCAAAAATGATGGCCCTGCACTCTGTCGTTAAGCTATCATTGAATTTTATTCTGGTTGGAACATTTTAATAAGAAAAGATATTGAAATTCCTATAATCGGTGAATGTTCATTAATGCAAAATCACATAGCAATTCCTTATAATTATATGAAGTGTCCAAAGCATTGACCATTGAAGGAAATTATAATTAAAGTTATTAAAATGAATTAGAAAAGGAGATAGTAATTAAATCCCAATTGCTGGAATGTAAAACTGCCCTGAAATGAAATAATACGGATGGCTCCTCCAGCAAGGGGAAAGTTGGTAACATTTCTTTCCTTATAGTTATTCAAAATTTAAGCTAATTTTTATGGTAAGATTTTTTTTTCTTTAATAAAAATACTTCAATAAAATTCTTTACCCAACAAAGTTTTTCTAAGATGATGATCCTGCTATATCTTCTGTGAGACACGTATTGTTCAAGTCTTCCCTTTACAAGAGAGACCACTGCATTAACAGGCCTGGTAAAACTCCATGGTCTTACCACTGGCTGCAAATGTAACAACATGGTGGTAGAGTTAATGGCGAAAGCAAAGCAATTTCTTAGTGAACTACTCCTTTTTTCAAATGTAAGTGGTAACGGCCAATAATCTTCTTTATCTTCATCTCATCAGATTTACTGCAGCAAAGATCTGTTTTCATTTTCCCAGTAAACATCCCCAGTAAACACTCACAGTAATAGGCTATCTTTGCCAGTCTCCTTCTGGTTCAGTAAATAAATTTTCTTGTAGCACACAAAAGCTCAGGCTGCAGCAGTGGACCGAGAGCCTTTCCATGCTAAAGGGAGGGAAGGGCAGGCAATTCTGATGGGAGGAAACCCAGGGGCAGCTCCCAGGTGCGAGAGCGACTAGAGCTAGATTCCTCTGCTTTGTTCAGAAAGCAAGCTAAAATTTGCTGGCTCTTAGTGAATAACCTCAGTCCACTGAAGTGTCTCTCTCATGTTCTCCTCCATGTCAGGCACCATTTGCTCTCCTGAATGTTTTTCCAGGAAACAGTTGCATTTTCAAATTGAATCTGCTCAATGGAAGATTCAGTCCCGTATATATGAAAAGGAATTTTAGATCACTGCTTTTATAAAACATGAGTGCATCCTTGTTTGTGTTTCCAACTGACAAGTTAATCCCAGCTATCAGAAAGCTCAGTGCTCCAATCTGAACCTCTGAGAAGAAAGAGGTGTATATATAGAAGCTAAGTAAAACATTTTATTTTCCTGGTTATAACAAAGTCAGTCTGTCATTTTTCAAGAAAAGTCATCCCATAGTTGCATAGACTAAAAATGGTAAATTTCATATAAAAACAGGAATTAACTGTCTTTGAAGACTTTCCACATTGATGTTAACTACCTGTAATATAAACACAAAAATGTGAAATTCATTATGCTGCAGGGCCACAGAAGACTAAAGTGTATCTTTATGAATAACAAAATCACTTTAATGTTATTCTTGTGACTACCGATGGAAATACTGATTCACTGTCCACTGTTAAAATAATATAGGGGAAACATTCACGCTCAGGGGAGAAGAAAACTTCCCCCCCGAATCTCTTTCTCAGCCGTGAATAAAAGACAATTATAATAAATAATACAACCCCAGTTAACCACGCTGCACTACAAAACTTGGGATTAGCGTTTAGCTCCTATATCAATACACTAGAAGATCTGGTCTGTGCTATTGATAATTCAGAAGCTAGCAAAGACACCATCAAAGAGACAAGAAACAAATCAAAGAGACAAGAAACAAATAGGCATTGATATAGAAGTTAGCACAGGTCTGTTTTGAAGATTTTTGTTGCAATTTCTTGAGGAATAAGACTCTTTTGAGTGATACAACTTTTGGAATAAACTGATGCAAACCTGTCTGAAGTCCTCATTGAGTCAAGAAATGTTTTAAGGGGAACATTGCATGTCAGCACCTTTAATTTCTTCACCAGTGGGAACATGAGGAGTGCTACAATGTCCAAAAGCCACCGGGAGTGGGTGGCAAGTATTGCCCCTTGGTACTATGTGCGTCGCTGTTTTACTGACCCAGAAGAGCCATCAAAGAGCCAAAGATGTTCATGGGAGCCCTCCATGAGTAGCTGGCCTTCTTAATTAAGTAAGACCACAGTATCTCAGGTTTTGTTTCTCAGTCTGATTGGTAAATGTGCAGGCAAAAGCAGTAAATTGGGGGCTGGGCTGATAAGGACCAACCAGCAGGTTTGGACAGCTATAGAGAAGTTTGCAGAACAGCTTTATCTATTCTGTGCTCACATCCTTATCTGTTCCTTATCTCAAACTTGTCCCCTCACTTGAGCTTTAGATTTTGCACTCAGGTCTTCCCACCACTCCTTGTCTCCCAGGGCTTTCTCCTTCCTCATTCCTTGCTCCCCCCAAAAAGCAATGCCGTCCTTCTATCCAGCATCCCCTTACTTGACACAAGGTGGAAGCAAAGCAGAGCTCTGCTGCCTTGGAGGAATCGGGCACAACGAACCTGTGCACAGAGTGCTCCCAAGGAGAAGCCCAAGTCAAACCATAACAGGATTATACAGCAGGCCTGGGAATGATTTCGTGACACACACAACCATTATTCCTGCTGTCACACTTACCAGCTGACCAATTGCTCCTGAAAGCCTGCAAAAAAATGCTAAGGCTAACCCTGTACGGAAGGAATTCATTTCAGTAGCGTTTATGTTCACAACGGCCTCTAAAAAAGGCCCAGTGCTGACTAAATTATGCTTGTTTGGTTAGGATTTCTTCAATAGGTCTAGCTGTCTTTTAAACTTTCTTACTTCAGCTAGATTTCAATATATTCCCAAGACTGATTCTCTCTTCTTAGCAACGCTATAATGTCAGAAAAAATATCAGGAAGGAAAAGCAGCCCTTGTGTTGGATAGACTATACATGAAATTTTATGTGGAAGGACGCAGAAATTGCTCCTTTTGAAACCAGAAATCGCTACCACTTTTCCAGGCAAGACTGCTATACTTATTGAGTTTACATGTCCATGTTTACAGTTCTTCATCAGCAAATCAGCCTGACATAAACGTGAAATTACGCGTCTGAAAGTATGTCCCCTCTTCGCAGTAACCACCATTGCCTTGCAGCCAATGAAAAGGCATTCAAACACTATAGGCAGTCGTTGGTTACCTTTCCCTGGAATATCAGTTCAAAGAACAAAACATGGTGAGAAGTTTTCGTGGCTTCTGGATGCTAATCCAAGGCCTTTGGAAGCTCAGCTGTCATCTTACTGTTTTGGAAGAAAGATATATTGCTCTCATACTCCCTTACTGACACTGGATTCTGACCACTTTGTAGTGTACTCTCTGCTAAATGTTAGGCTGTGAAGAACAACTGATTTTTTTGACAGCTAAATGCACCCAGCAGACTTCAGAAAAGCTTTTACTGTGACCGGCATATGTTGCAACTCCACTGTTTTTTCTTTAAAGTCAGTAAAACTTGTTTAATAGTTTCAGTGGCAGATGACAGTGCCATCCTGAATACTAAACTATTATGTTTCATCATTGTTAAAGATGGATTTCCTATTGTCTGGTATTGGAAACAGCTTAGCTACAGGAACCAAATGATTTCTAGTGCTATTACAAACATTTTGGTAGGATCATTCCTCTCCTGGGAGAAGAGATATTCTATTAGCTATATTGTTGATTACCTTATATTCTTCTCCTTCAAAAAATTATGTGTAGCTCAATTAGTTTATGGAAAAGATCTTCAGTGAAACTCAGTGGCTCCTATAGCTGTAGAAGCATCCTTGCTTGAAACAAGAAATGTCTGAGTGATAATATACTCTTACCATAGACTAAGGACCCTAGAGCTGATGTAACAATGGTGTAAAAAAGCAGTCTTGCTAGTAATATGTCATAATAAACTCTCGTGTTTTGAGCCTATTAACTTACATTGTTCCCATTGGCTTCAACTGTTTCATTCTTTGGAGAAGATAAATAGTGTCTATGAAGATGAAAGCAAATAAGTGTTCACATGGTACTTTGTCAATAAATCTTTTCTACTAGATTTTGTATTTCTGTAAGTAGCTTATTTAGAAAATCTAGCATAGTTATAATACGTCTGACTCGCAATATTGAATAATATATCTTGATTAGTTTGAAAACCAAACTAATTCTTTCTGTGATGTTTTCCCCCATGCAGTCCCATGACCTCATCCTGATATTCAAAATAATATTTTCCCACAGGTCAGGAGATACAAAAATAAATATGTTTCCACAGACGCAAGTTGAAACCATTTCAATGACTATACCTCACTTTAGAGACGTGCTCCAACAGAAGTTTACACTGATCACTAAAACAAAGCAAAGACACTCTAGCTATTTTCAGCTGTTGGAAGAACAAATGCAAACTCGTACCTTAGGTTAACTGTAGCAGCAGATATAGCAATAGGGAAACAGCTAGCAAAATGATGGTTTAAAAAAACCTTTTGACTCTTCAGGTGATTTCCTTATGTTCTCAGAATTATTTCTGGCAGCTAACCTTCTGATACCTTATTCAAGTTTGGGTAAAGAAAAGGCTAAGATTACTCACTATTTCCTTGTAATGACCAGAAGTGTTTCAAATACAGCTAAGTTTTAAAAGCAGGTATTTTACTCTTTGGCTTATTTGTTAGACACAATATACTTTGCATGTGGTAAAACTGCAAAGTTTCTCTCTTAGCGACATTTGCATTGAATCTGATTGTTTTACCAAGCTAACAGATAATTTTCCTGTTCAGCTCTGTCAAAAGCACAATGATGGGAAAAATAAAATGAAATCATGTTCCCTATCATAAGCAGTGAGCCCTCTCTCTGCCAATGGGTGAAGGTTTGGAAGCAGCAGTCCATAGAAACACATCATCAGCAAAGCTTCTGTAGGTCCCTTGATGCCACTGGGTCCAAGAAATAGCATTTAGGCAATGAACTTCCACAAAGGTCATGAGATATCTGTGGGTTTACAGGCCAAAGCCAGCTTCTCTTCCTATTCAACAAGGGTCGAGCAGATCCCAAAGGAAATTACTGACATGTGTTGCCTGGAGCTATTTACTTGTACTATTAATCCACCTCTAGTTGTATCCTTTCTCCCACATAGCCTCCCAGTTTTATACAGAATTTTTATAGTATTTTTAATCTCTGAGGATTTCATTCATTCAAATAAAGCCAGCCTGAGGGCAGACAGCTCTGCTGGATAAGGAAGAAACATCCAGTAACTCTTAGCCACAAACAGGAACAGAGTTAGGAGTTTTACTTTCTTCCACTTAGATTTCTTCTAAAAACCTAGGCACTGCTGGTCCCTGGGATTTTGTCATTTTAGGCACAGTTTTTGAGACTCGTGGCAAACACACAGACAAGAGGCAGACACCACATAAAAGGTTCTAGCAGAGTAGCAACAAGTTAGTCAAAAAAACCCCTGGTTGCATTCCTTGATAACTCTGAAAACATATTCCTTGATAGCTTTGAAAACTAGCAAGCTTCCGGCAGCAAACTTATCCTATCCGTGCTAGCTCAGGCCCACCAAAGCCAGTAAGTCTCTCTGCTGGCTGCAGTAAGCATTACAGTAGCCCCTAATCATCATCTCCAGCATCCATTATCCCAGGGAAGAGTCTTTCTGAACACAGCACCTACATAAAGTGAGATTAGCTTTGTAAGACCTACATCTGTGACATGTAAAATACTTTGAATACACACAGTGCTCTCAAATCAGAGTATCAAAAGGAGACAAGACTTACCCTTCCCCACAAGAGAGCACATCCACCCAGCCCCAAATTCAGCCTGACAACAGCTAACACCACCTCAGGTGCCAGACCGTTAATTGACTCCTCAGGTGAAGTGAATCTGAGGAAAATCTTTCCTAATCCCTTATCGTTGGGCTGCAGTGTGAGCCAGGAGGGTTTGTAGCCTTCCAAATCTCTGCTTTTTCCTTCCAGTGTTTACTATCACTTTCTCATTTCCTATTTTCATTATACTCCATTTACAAACATTGGCTAAAGTCTCATCCATGCTGCTCTTACGCATTTTGAAGATGTGAAAACTGAATGTGGGAATATCAGTGAGTGCCTGCTCTCAGCCCTCTCCTCAGTTTCTTGTTACATGTAGAAGAGAATCCCATTTATTGCTGTCACTCTCAGCCCCTTGTTTTGGTTGCCAGTGGTGTCAGCAGAAAACACGAGGATGTTCTCACACTTCGAGAGCTTCACTTCACATCCTTTGACACAGATGCCATTGTACCACTACGAAAAACTTAACATCTACTAAACTGAAGTACAGAGAAATGTGGTGACTTTCCTCCCAGCTGCAACAACTTCATAGTTTAGGCTACAGGTTTGATCCCAGACCTGACTCCAAGTCCTTCATTATAATTAGTAGTCTACTTTTCCTCAGCTTATCATATATACACTGAAAATCAAATTTAAACTAAAATAATTACAATTGCGAAGTCAAACTCCTAAAGGTTAGAAATCTCACATATATTAAAGCTGGAGCTAACTTTTTCTTTCTTTGTTCATTCATTTTGAAAATTGAAGGAGACAAGGGTATACACTAAAAGTAAATGTAATTGCTGCCACACAATTATGATAGACTGATAATTCTTACTATGACTGCTGGAACTGCTTATGTGATACAGATACATTAAAGGGAAAATTCATCCCACCTCACCCTCCTTAATTCGTTCTTCCTAGGAACCCCTACTTCAGGTGTTGTGCCAAAGTGCAAAAGTGGGAGACTGGGAATATAGCGGGTGTATACTGCCAGTAAGACTATCTAAATCAGGTCTGGGCTTTCTCTGTCCTTATACCCCTCACTGCAACTTGTACTGCTGCTGACCCCAGGGGAGGGGGACCCAAGTCCGTGTCTAGTTTCAGTGTTTATAGTTATCAGCCTGCCAATGTTGTCCTGGAAATCTTGAGTGAGAGAAGAGAATTTGTGGGGTTTTTACTGTTAGCAACACAGCCAAACCAGAACTGCCTAGAAGGTGAAAAGATGCAAGGGCTTTTCACCCTGCTGAATGTCAAGCCTCATCTGCAAACAATGCAGATGTTAGAAAACCTTTTAAAAATAAATCAGTTTGCAAGCACACTTCTATAATCAAGACTGTCAGACACTTAGATGCTGAGAGCGTGCTGTAGCACTGCCTCAGGAAGATGGCTGAAGAGTACTGGTGAATAACTAGGATCAGCAAGTATTGGTCAGCAAGGAGTACAGCAAGGATCGGTCACCCATCCTACCCTGAAGGTACCTGGGGATGCACATGAACACGTGCAACAGTGTAATCCACTCTGCTGACAGATACAGGTCTAGTTATGTGCTAGAGGCAGCACCTTGGGCCCTCAGCAAAAAAGCCAGTGCTGAAAAACTTGTAGGACATCAAAGGAATTTCCATGGGTTACTCTTTCCCATGCCCCCATTGCAGGCCTGCTCTGGAGAGTCCTCAAGACAAAGGGCAGCCAGCAGCATAGCTGTCCCTTGGCTCAGTTGCTTTGGGAGACCCAGTCCAGAGCAGACACTGGACAGAGTCTGAGTATAACCCAGGCACCTCTGTTTAGAGAGAGAAAAATATACCCTCTCCCCCAAACCGTAGTCCTGCATCACCAATATACCGTCTGCCTGTAACACTGACTCTTACTTGGGTCATTTTCTGAAAGTCCCAAAATCTTGGAATCTTTTTCACTTTTCCAAGATACAGTCTTGGCATCAGCACAAGATTTCGATGTGCTGAAATTTCATTTATCATTCTTAACAGATCAACAGTAGATACCAAATGTTATTCCTCACAACTGGCTAAAATTCTGCACTATATTCTCATTTGTAAAACAAGCATTTAACTGCATTTGTATCCTTCTGGCCTTATGTTATGGTGCTGAGAAAGGAGATCTTATATTAGGAAGAGGAAATTTGCAATGAACTTTAAGCTATCCTGACTGCAAATTTGTAGACAGTTACTGCTCCATGCAACCACAAAATATTAACTAAGTTTATTTTAATAAAATGTTCATTAAATTGCTATTAGATATAACCCAGAACATCCATACCTCTGTCAAAATATCTGCCATAAGTCTGCTGAAAACTCATCTAAGTAAAAACCCATCATACTCATTATTCAATCCATAAATGTCTGAATAAAAAGTGGAGGAGAACGATTAATCAGAAGCAGGAGTCTGTAGAAATAGCAGTGCTCAAGCTGTGAGTTGCACCAGCAGTCTCCTCATCAAACGTAAATCACTGCTGTGTTAAACCAGCTTGATGTAGCTGTGACTTGACTGAAGTAATAGGAAAGAAAACAGTAGTCATTACAGCACAGAACGGGTAAAACACACGAATGAAACAATGTCTGGAGAAGTTCAGCCTCAGGGGGGTAATAAACTTGAACTAACTTCATTAAATAGAGTTTGAAGCTTTAGGAAAGGAAGCAAGAGACAGTTTATAAGTTACAAGAACAGAGGGTTGAAATGACACTGTCTTTTTTTTTCTGGCACCAGTTCTTAAATAACCTCAGTTTCTGCCAGCCTTTCCACATGAGCTCAGAAAGCTGTCATGGCCTCACGACTCCATACTCTAATACCAGCACTTCTAGCTCTCCTAGTTCTAGGATATGTTGAGTCTCTTTCCTGATTTCATTCAACGTGCATCTGATTTTGTTGGCTGCCAGGACATCAGTGTGCTCACAGACTCAGACTGAGAGGCCCAGGGCTCATATTTTTTCCTCAGTAGCTGCGGAGTTTGGCACACCCTGATCTGGCCTAGACATATACAGGCAGGTCATGGGAATGGGTGCTACTCAGGATGAGACATAGGTGACATTTGCAGAGGATCATGTCCTTCAGGGTACTGACCTATGCAGATGCCAAGCTCTTCTCCATCCAGATGTTCTGTATCAGAAGTGCTACATTTATATCTTACAAGCCTGTGAATCAGAAATCCGAATGCCTTTGCAGGGCACCTCTCCCACCAGCATTGGCAAAGCTCTTGAAAATACTTCTCATTTTTGGCTGGCCTTTCTCAGCAGCTCTCCGGGTCAATCAGCTGAAATCCCCAGCTAGATTCAAGTAGCATGCTTAGCAAAACCCTCTGAAATGTGGGACGGCTCATAAACAAAACAAGCAAAAAGCAGTCTGCATCATATCCTTTGGATGAACACAAATGAAGCAGACCATTTTGGAGATATCCAGTCTAGTATAATTTCTGTCCTGTCAAACCAAGTAGGTCAACAGCATGTCTACAGATGACACAGCATGTTATCATTGCTTAAACCTCCGTAAAACATGGAACAGCTGGCATAATGCTTAACAAAAATAAATATTATGACATGAAATGCTAACGTTGCTCCTTATTTAAGAACATTAATAATGCTTTGCATATATTCATCCAAGTCTAGGAGGCAGGAAATATATATGTATATCTGTTAGAGGATGAAAGGATAAACTCAGTAACAAAAACTTAGCAGGGATGAGGGAACAGTGTGACAGGACAGGGAATAGGCTTTCAGTATTCATTAAATGCTGCACTGCAAAATAAAACTGAATGCATTTTGAGATACAGAAAAGAAGCTACCATATATATGGTGTAGTATAATGTTACATCTGAATGTTGCTTGCAATTCTTTACACTTATTATCATATCTACTTTCACATAGAGTAATCTCATTTCCTTGATATCTATAAGAACAGGAGCACTGAGGAGCACCGGTTCATTCATTCATACAGATTCTGTTTTGCTTGTAACCTATCTATGCAGTATTTAGAAGCAATACTGAAATCATCATATACAAATAAAACACTGCATCTGCTTATTGTTGGGCACAGAGAGATGAGCAACCCAGGTTCCAGAACCGTTCTCTGATTAAGGATCCTTCCTATTTAGGAAGCTGTAGAGAAGGTGACTCTAGTCAGAATGTGAGGTTTGCATATAATAAAAATTGTACCATCATGTTCTTTGTCTAATATAGTTTTTTAAAAGATTTTATTGGTAAGACCTGTACCTGCTACATTTAATAAACACTATTCCAGCTAGCCAGTTGCACTCACACGGGTGGCAATAAAGAATAAAGGAATAAAGCAGACTTCAGTATGACATGAATGACAGTCATAAGAAAATAGCTTCATTATTTACTACCAGTTGTTAAAAGAGTCTGTCATTTATGATTATTAACTCTGAGGAGCTTATCCTCATTCTACTAACTAAACTTGTTTTTTCTAGATAAGGCAACAAGAAAAGCAGTTAACAAGTAACAGTCCCACCTTTCTCCTTAAAATGCATTTTACATGTAACAGTTATACTAAAGTACTTTTAGGGTATGGAGAGAGAACATTTATAAGTAGAACAGTAAGAAATGCAAGCAAATTATTTAGTTCAAGATAGTGTGTTCAATTAACTAATTTCATATATACAGGACTAAACCCATTATTTTCAATAAACAGGCAAAATCCATTTACTGTAGAAAACTATCTTCTTTCTAAGACATGCAAGTACACTAATAAGATCCATTTTTCCTATGAAAGTGTTTTCAGCTAACATACAAAAGATCAAAGATGCATAAGAAAGCTTTGTGTCTTCTGAAATGAAGGTTGAATCTGATTTATGGAAAGTGTGGCCATATATAAAAGGAAAAAAACCACTGAAATGAGTGTAATGACAGCATCACAGCAAAAATGAAATAGCTGATAAAAAAGTTCTGCAGTGAAACATTTTATTTTGAACCCCTTTAGTTCTTTTTGTTTAATAAATTAAAACATTAATTCCATTAAATTTCCGTTTACTTACAGGGCGAACATTTTACCTGGAAAACTGGAGTTAGATTATGCAGTTAGAAAAGTCCTAAGAAAGACAAAGAATATGTTTTATGATGAGTGTCCCTAACTCCAAGATTAAGGCATACGCAGGCTCTGACATAAATTCTCTAAATACAACTCTACATCTCAAAGCAAAATTAACGTATGGAATTGTACTGCTATTTGTGAGAATGCCAGGAACTGAAGCCACATCTCGTCATTTTCAGGAGATCATCTTGGGTCAGACTGCTCTAAATCATCGCTGCCACAGCTCTGGATGTCCATGTCCAGGTGGACAGCAGCTAAGCAAACAGCCGCAGCCTTTCAGCTGAACTTCCACTCACCCAGCAGGGAAGAGCAGTAAATTGCAACTCAGCTGAGAACTCCAGCACTCATCTTAGCAGTTTAATCAGTCCAGTTCTGAATAAATGCCAACACGGAGAATTGTACCAAAGTATTGTTACTTTTAATTTCACCTGAAAAGAATAAATAACAAGCCAATCAAAGTAAGTCCATAATGCTATCCCATGAGCCTCTATTGCTGTCCGTGTCCCTGCATATTACTACCTTTCTAAACTTGTAATAACTTCAGGCTAATGCAGTCCTATGTATTCAGAATATGTTTAATTTGGCTTTTTTCACTTGCATGAATAAACCCCCTCACTCTCAAAGATATTTATTGCAAATGTATGTTTTGTGAATATATTCTTATTAATGCTTGCAAAATACTTTCAGACTCTTTACTAATGGCAAATAAGAACTTGGGAAATGCAAAGCTTCAGAAAATTGGAATATGCCTTAAGTCATGAAAATTTAATTAGGTTCCTTATTACCACTTACCAAAAATCTCAAAATCAATCAGGTTCATTGTACAATATTTAATGATCTTTTATGTTACTGGTTTTTAATGTAAGTTCAGACATGGATCTGCAAATTATACAGTGTTTCTGCTTTCTACTTCTCCATTTATAATAAGGAACTTTTTAGACAAATACCCCACTGCTCTTAATTTGCTGAACACATGATCACAGTTGCTTCCTCTGGAGCTCCCCTTGCTACTGCAGGAATGGTGTCTGGGCCATCATTTAATGGATGATGGAAGATCACACTGGAATATTAGAAGCATAGTTGTTAGACTTTCAGCAACAGCAAAACACATTAACTGTCCATCTGAAGTTTCCCACCAGAGGAGTAAGCTTTACTGTCAAACACTACCCTGCGGTGGGAGCTTCTAAGCCTCCCTCCGAGTAGGCTTCACCCATTACAGTCCCCTCCACCCCGTTGCTTCCCCTCAGATCCCTCCACAGCCCATGGCTTTGCCTCACTTGTAGGCAGCAGCTCTTTCTCAAAACACAGCAGACACATCAAGACAATCCTGGCAACCTTATGGCGAACCTATCTGTGCGCTAGCAGTGACCTCCACTCCAACCCTTGCCATGATCACAGATCAGCAGCCTCCACCATCTCTGGAAGTCCCCAACAGCTCCCTTCCAGTACACAGCTTCCCATATTCCTGGGGACATCTAGCTATTAACCAAGCTTTATGATTTCTTCAGTCTAAAAGGAAAAAAAAAGCCCTAGTTTTCACCCTGCTCCAGGTACAGCGAAATGCTGAGCTACCCCTTACCAACTTGCCACTCCAACATTTATCCAACCCTTCTGCAAGCATGCTGGAGACTGCATCTACTAGCCAGGTACCCAACTGAAAGCATTCAAAGAATGGTGCCAGCCAGGAACAGGCAGGCAAAAAGGAGAAAACTGATGGAAGGGAAATCTCTTGACAACGATGGGAAAGAAGTGCAATATGAGAGCCATATGGGTGAGCAGTAGGATGTCCCACTCTCAGACAGGTAGAAAAGGAATTTGAATGCTGGCTTACCCATAATTCAGATGAATAACTTTGTCACGGAGCTATCTCATGATGGGCCTTTATCTCTCTGATACTGATCAGAACTTCCACCCTGCCACATAACAGTAAGTGAAAGTTTAGCAAAATCTCCATGTTCCTATGGAAAGTTTGGATTACAAAGAATGTAAAAGAATTTGTAAAGATTTCAAATAATTTGTGATTAAAATCTGTTTCGCTGGAAAATTCTGGTCAGCATCTCTAAAATGTTTGCTTCCCAGGGACACAGTTTAAGTTTCAGACATATGGAAACCTCTTACGGTACAATCCAGCAATAAACAATGAAAAAAATAGCTATTATGCCCTACTTGGGAGTTACCTTCATTTCTTCTAGTAGCAGTTTACATTCATCAAGCAGCTGCTGCAAGCGAGACTTGCAGTTTGAGACGCACCATATATTCGGCAGCACTGAGATCACAGTGACGTGCAAAGCAAGGCAAGAGAATCACCCCTTCATCCATTCCAAAAATACTCCTGTTACAGCCAGCAAGAGCACACACTGCAGCTGATCCGTCCACCACCAAAAAGACCTAAGTTGTATTTCCAGCCGCTCCATTTTTCCAAGCCTGAAGGACATCACAGAGACAGGTACATCACTAAAGTTCTCAGTTGCTCATTTATTTTTAAACATTGATGTTATTTCTCTCTGTAATAGCCTCAGAGTCACACAACAGACGAACAGGCACTCACCCTGTTAGTATGCGTAAAAGGCTACAGAGGCTCTGTGAAAAATTCCCTCTAGCAGAAGCAGAAACACAGGAATCATAACTGTAAGTATAAACAGAAGGAAATCACACTGGTACTAAAGTGGGTCTGAAAAAATATATATATATATGCATGTGGGAAGGGGGAAAGCTTGGGTGTTCACAGAACTGTATTTTCCTCCCAGCTAGTAGTAGCATCTTTCTGAAATATCGCCTTTCAGCTAAATGGCTGAAGGTATTGTACTTAAAATACAGGCATCATCATTTCCTTGTGAAAGGTAAAGAAACTCGGGCACTGGGAGAGTGCATGACTTGTCTAAATTCACTCAGCAACTCATTAGAAGAGCTCAGACTATGATTACCACCTCCTCATGCTCAGGCCAGTGCCCTACCTAGTAGCAACACTGCTTCTCCACACCAGACCCCAGAGGTGGGGTGTATCAGAGAATCAGTCCGATCAGAAGAGATCACAGCCCAAAGGCTGAGGAAGGGTGTTGTGACATTTGTGATATTCTTAATGTACATTGTACTGCTATTAACTTGATAGTGCCTTTCTGTTACATATATACACAGGCAAATCATTCACATAAAATCATGCGAGTCTTTGTTTTCATTAAAAAGCATGCATGACAGGAACTTTTCTCTCCTCCATCACCTCTGCAGAAGTCCAGGATCTATTTTCTGGCTGCAGTTACTTTATGACCACAGTCAGGATTAGAATGACAGATGTGTTACATTGAGGCAGTCTGATTTTATCCTTGCAATTGTAAATACTTTTTGTCCTTGAATATATTTCAATACATTTATGGTAATATCACACTCTGAGGTGGTAGGACTGAAGACAGATAGACACAAAGATGAGATGTAGACCATAGTATTATTCTGAATATTCTCCAGATTTGTAGCTGTTTCTATTCTAGACATCTACTGCACTGCTTAGATGGAGATAAAGGCAACAAGTGAAATGAAACCTTTTCTCCAATGTATATTCCAAAAAGTCTTGCAGGGCTCCACAGAATAAAACTGTCTTAGTTCTTTTGCAGTTTTACTACCATAATGTGCTCATTTAATTTGTGATGCAAATAGCATGGTCACCTTATTATTATTCATTACTTTAGCTTCTTCTACAGTTTCATTTGTCCTCCTGCAACTCTCCATTGAGTTTGCTTAGGCTATAAATAAAGATCTCTTGGGATCCTGGATCTTGCCTTCTGAACAAAAATTTCAGTGACTCATTCTCATACATATTTTATTCCATTATCTTCATCATGGGCAAATGTTCATGCTCATTCCAAAAGGTCAGAAGGAAAGAAGCTGTGAGTAGCTTCCTGTCAGAAGTAGGTCAGAATGCTCTTTCCTTAGATGTCCTTAAACAAAGGTGAGTTACTTTTTAACCAGAGACTGTTGGAGTAGTTTCTGGTCACAACTAAGTCTCCTTAAGCCACAGAGATGTTGGGTGATTCCTACCCAAAAAAGGAAAGTTGCTAATCAGAAGAGTGGTGCCAGACTGACTGAGAAGTCTAATGACTTCATTTGGCATCACTAACTTGTAAGCTAGTCGACGCCTTATTGAATTGTTTTTTCTAATGGACATGTACGGTGCTGGAGTCAAGAACGTCATTCTTAATTACAACAAATATTAACCTGAGTAATAGACTTGGAATGGACAAAGTCTGCAGAAGCACTGCCTGGTGGGGACACAAATTATCCAAAAGACACCCCATATATCATCTCATCAACAGATTATTTCTAAAGGATAATTTCCTATTTGTTTGAAACATGTATTTTGTATAATTAAAAAACTCAGGGACCAGAAATCAGTGGCAATATCTCAAAACACGAATTTCTGAGGATGCTGTCAAGTGCCTAGTCCTTTTTCATACATTGCAATGTACCGTACCCATTGGTGCATTCAGCTTCTCCAAAAGGCTCCCATTGTATGTCCTTCCACATACTTCTGACAGATTCATGCAGACAGTTTCACTCACAGAGCTCTCAGGTATTTCTCTGATCTTTCCCCAGACACAGTTACTCATAATCCTTCGTCATTTAGTTCTTTACACCAAACACTAGCAAGACAATGAGATGTTCTCCAGGACAGGTGGTTATGACTGGCTGTGGATCATGCCCGATGTGGTGGAGGACAGCTTGTAGAACGATCTTGCGAAAACTCTCTGAAAGTGAAACTACTCCTGATGGGTCAAAACTGCTGCCTTTAGTCACTTTTAGTTCTGACTCACAGTGACTTCTGACACTTTCAAGAATATCTCTTGCAATGAGTGTGTAAAAAATGTGAATTCCGTTAAAATCCTACTTATTATCTCAGTTAAGCAGGAGCTTGAAGCAGCTGCATTCTGCAGCACCACACTGCTTTGCTTTTGGTAAATAAATCCAAGAGTAGATATTCGTGCGGTTATAGGCCTTTTCAGGAAAAGGCCCTTATCTTGTATGCCTGGTGTTGCAGCTATATTGTTTATGTAAGAAAATGACAAATCAATAACTGTGTTTACCTTTAATAAATTATTGATAGCTCTGTGAGGAATCTAAAGTAGCGTGCTACTGAACTACGCAATCTCTGCTATACACTAAACTCTACACTGCTGCCAGCAAACCTCCAGGTTATAGTCAAGGTGCTGGTTACAGACTATAAAGTTCTTAATAGCTCGGATTCCATCAGCTTTCCTTCCCTGTTCTGCTGTACAATCTGCATTTAGCACTAGAATGCTTCAGGCAACTGTCCCAGTGATGAAACTTCAGAGGGTCTGGGACATAGGGTCAGGCTGCTCACAGGAGCCAGCCCTCCTGCCCGGTGGCATTAGCCAGAGTGGGCAATTGGAGCATTGTCCATGCTTCTTGATAATGATCAGATTATTTTTCTCCTGTTGGAGAGTATTTCTTGTTGCTGCCTGGTTTTAGTTGCTCATGCTAAAAAGGATTATAGAGCATAAACTCTGTGTAATGGTGAATGCTTCTGACTCCAAATTATGTATAACAAATCTGGGCACTGCACTGGTAGGCACAACATACTTATGTAATCCATAATAAACATTTAGACTGCTTAGGCACCTGTCTAAGTAGTTAAATAATCAAAGTGAGATCTGCAAAGGTTGTTTGTGGGTTTTCTTCTTTCTCTCCTTTGCAATATGGAGGGATCAGGTGATTTCCCTGGCTTGAACCCATTTATGCAATGATTCTAAAACCATCTGCACTCTCCTTATTTGCACTGCCACAGGACAAGTGGGTAAGCAGCAGCCAGATCTCACATGTCCCTCTGTTAAACCACAGGAATATGAAAGCAGCAGAGATTATTTTAGCTCTACAAAATAAAGCTGTTCTCATTTTTCTCTCATCATTGTTTTCTTACACTACCATCAACTATTAGACAACACACAATGCAGTTCACTTTCATATCTAATGCACACTTAATTAGAATTAAATAGAATTAGGTCTTTCCCAGTTGCTTTAATAGTAGATATAATTATTCCAAATCTTGACAGGAAAAAGACAAGAAATGGATGTTTCCTTTCACCTAATTTTTCTCTGGAGAAATAAAGAGTGGTTATAGATTTTTATGGCTTCTCACAAGAATAAAATATAGAAAAAGTAGCAGATTCATGAATATTTAACATTAATTCAAAGAAGAGTTCAGTGTTCATTTTAAGAGAAAATACAAGCCAAACTCTAATTCTTTTCTTTGAAGTTCTCACAGTTCCACCTGTAAGTATGTGTTCTAGCTACTGAGTGCTCGACTGTCACTGATGCACTGGGTAATACTGAAAAATTCATTAATTTCTCCCCTTACACTAATCTCTAAAAGATGGAGTAGCATGCACTTCTTTTATTTACTCTGAGTGGTGTGAAACCACTAGTGCATATTTTAAAGTATTATGAGATGTTTATATGCATTCAAAATACTATTGTGAAGGAGGAGAATCTGTAACACTTAAATAGTTGGCTCACAAGTGGAGTCTTAATAAAGTACTATGGAAGAGGGAATATCTTGATTCACTACTTAAACAGGAGTCTCTAATTGTCCTTATAAGAAAAGACACAAAAGAGACAGTTTCTCTCAGCAAGTTCCAGACTACAGAATGCTGCAAAATTGTCTTCCTCCTGCTTAGATTAACGGACTATTAGGAGTGGCACATCTGAAGATATGAAAGAAGTCACTGTTCCAGTTCTTTTCGCTATGTTTCCTAAAAAGGTTCTCTTTCTTTCATTCCCTGCTGGCATAGTAAAGAGGTCCTCTTTGTCCTTTACTTCTTTATTATCTTAATGTTTTCAACACTGGACCAAAAAAGCTTTCTATTTGCAATCCTTCTCCAAGCAATTCTGCCATTTAACATTATCCTTTTTACTGCAATGAGTTCAGCAAAGGAAAGACTGGATAATTATTGAGATATGGAGGAGAAATACAAGTTTCCAGCTTCTCTAGGATTTTTAGCTAGAGCAGGGAACCAATAAGACAGGAAACCTAGACTTGCTGCCTTTTCTCAGACACCCCCATATTTTAACAAAACTAGAAGTCAAAAATACTCCAAGAATAAAAAAATGGCTTGATTCCAATAAAGATATCTTGGAATATATCTAAATAATGATTTATGAAAAGGAACAGATCAAATTAGATGATAAATTGACATCGATTTCTTTGAATGAAGATCTAGGGTCCATATTTTAAGGTCTGTATTATTGCACACATAAAACTCAGTCACTGACTCTCCCAGGCATTTTCATCAAGGCAAAACATCAGAACGGGTTGGTATATCACCACAGCAAGATGAATTTCAGTGTTTATCAGCAGTGAGTCCCCATCCACTTACTGGCAATAAGATATTTATGCTGCAATTGCAAATTCGGAATGTCATAAAGATGTAATGAAGTACCGTGCACACCATGACCAGAACTTAATGAAATGGAGAGAGACAAAAAATAAGTTTATGTTATTTTTTTAAAAAAGGAAATATTGGTCTTTCACAAAAATGTCCCAACCTGTAAAATTTGAGTTTAGATTTCAAATGCTCCAATACTTTGGGACCCAAATTGCCGTGACCTGCTAGAGGCAGAATAAACCATCTGGAGATTTAAAAACAAAGGGAGGGCTATCATGAGGCTCAGAAGTACCTGGCTCTCGTGCACAGACCGGGGGGGGGAAGTTTTCAGAAGTTTCTAAGGGCCAATAAGGTATTCTGGTGCTTAAAGATGAAGGTCAAAAATATCAAGACAGCACAATTCCCACTCACTGCAACTACAGCATTGAGCCGGCCTAGATATCTTTGAAAAATCTTTCCCAGCCAGATTTCTGTTCTATTAAAAATATTACTCTAGGCTCAGCACCTAATTATTAGAATGAAGAAATGGTTCAGAAGAAGGCACAGAAATGAGACTAATTACTTATGTCATAATCTGCCAGTATGAGAAGCTTCTATCCAGCCTGAATTTACCTTCAAGTTTATTTCTTGAGGCATGGAGATTTATAACACTGTAGTCATCTTAGCTAGTTTATCAGTGATTGTTTCGTTAGCCACATTAATGTCTAATCTACTTCTAATCTTGCACAGCTCTTGGCACAATGTTATTTTATGACAGTGAGTAAGATGAGTTATGTGTTTTGTTTAAAATGTTTTTCCTTTTTCAACATTTAATTACTGTCCTTTTAATGTCACATTAAATATTTTAAATGAAGACTCGTTTATTTAAGGTAAATAAATATATCCAGCCATGTGCCTTTTATAAAAAAGACTGTGCAATCTGTATTAATTTTAATTTTTATGATCTGGAATAGACTGTAATATGGAGATTAAAACCTCAAGTTCAATCCATTGTAATTCTATTCTAAAAGAGTCAAGTTATGAGATAGTTTAAATGCATAGGAAAGGGAAGGATTCTTTCAGGAGAGCCTGGTATCCTCCTCCTGCCTCACCACCACAATTCAACTGCTTTACCTAGGAAGCCCAGGCCAGCAGGCAGTAAGCCCTCTTGTTCACCAGTAGGACTTAATGAGAGGTGAAGGTGCTCAGAGCTTTGCAGAACAGTTCAAATGAAGTGTGGCAACTTTCTAAATAAATCATGATGGCATTTAACATGGTGACTTCTGGGCAGGCATGGACAGACCTGTCTCACTCCACCCATACTTCACCTTGGCCAGGCTTTAGCCACCTCTGGCCGAGAAGCCACATAGCTGTCTCCCAGAGGTCAGCGTTCAGACTAAAAAGCCTTTCTGGGAGAAGCAGTGGCCTAGTTCAGCTATCACGGCTGTTCCACTGCTGGGCTGAGCAGGCTAACAGTCAGCCCATGCAGAACACAAGCATTGAAACTCATCTGGTTCCCATAAAGGTCCCCTTATTGGATTAAAATTCTGAAAGATTGCACATGTCAAAGGTTTCACCAAGGTTTAGGACTCATCTCCAGCTGGAATCAGGAAGAAATCTTTCCTCGGTGCAGTTTAGCACAGCATTGCAAGGGATTTACACTTTCTTTTGGACAGCTTCTGTCCAGGTTATCATTGCAGATGGAATACAAGCCAGCCATGACCAACCAGCACACTTTTGCTACAGGTCTATTTTATTACACTCACCAAGGACAAAATCATTCTTTTTGCAATAACTTTCTCATAGAATACTTCTTCTGTGTTCTGCTATGTTTTATTTCAAGTGTGAGTCCTTCAAATGGCCCAAGCTTTTCAGTCACTGACATGCCAAGTGATGCCTGTCATGAGCTGGCAACTGACTTACAGCCAGGGTTTCTTTCAGGCACCTGAGCCATGCCAAACTTTGTAGTATATAATGTTTAGACTGCTGGAGCTTAGATTCATTCTTAGCTTACGAATCGATAGGTTTATGAAAGAATCTAAACATACTTTAAAAGGTCACAGCTATGATTGGGGGAAAATCTGACTATTAAGGAAGGATGAAAGATGAGAAAAGAAGGAAATAAAATAGGACTTCTGATCAGCCAAAGCATCGACCACTATTAGAAATTCATTACAGGAGCACTGTGTACCCTGCACTGCCAATTAGCCAGTATTTGCCATGGCGAGTCCATGGCCTTAAATAAAGCTATTTAGTTTACGCATCCAAAGTTTGATCCCCGTGAAAATGGCTCCTGAAGACTAAGCTAACTCACTTTCACCTCCCACTGCCCAGTTGAGAATTCTTAGATTATCGCAGTGATTTGAGAAGGCGAATAAGCTCCTAACTAACTAATACAGTCTTGTGGAATTAGAAAGTGTCGTGGTTTAACTCCAGCCAGCAACTAAGCCCCACACAGCCGCTCGCTCGCTTCCCGTGGTTGGGATGGGGGAGAAAATCGGAAGGGTAAAAGTGAGAAAACTCGTGGGTTGAGATAAGGACAGTTTCATAGGGAAAGCAAAAGCCGTGCACGCAAGCAAAGCAAAACAAGGAATTCATTCACTCCTTCCCACGGGCAGGCAGGTGTTCAGCCATCTCCAGGAAAGCAGGGCTCCATCACGCGTAACGGTTACTTGGGAAGACAAACGCCATCACTCCGAACGTCCCCCCTTCCTTCTTCCCCCAGCTTTATATACTGAGCATGGCATCATATGGTATGGAATAGCCCTTTGGCCACTTTGGATCAACTATCCTGGCTGTGTCCCCTCCCAGCTTCTTGTGCACCTGGCAGAGCGTGGGAAGCTGAAAAGTCCTTGACCCAGCACAAGCACCACTTAGCAAGAACTAAAACATCAGTGTGTTATCAACACTGTTTTCAGCACAAATCCAAAACATAGCCCCATAGTAGCTACTGTAAAGAAAATTAACTCTATCCCAGCCAAAACCAGCACAGAGAGAGATTCCTGAATCTAACACACATTTTCCTTTCATCCCTTTTAATTTCAAGGCATAGTTAATAAGGACTACGGTCTCTATTTCAGGGTGGAGACTGGTTTTTCTACAAGGCATACATATTTCAAGCAACAATTGAGAGGGCACAAGAAAACCCGTTGAAAAGTTTCCCTTTCTCCTCCTGCATTTGCGGCTTTAATCCATGTTGTTCTGGTTAGCCACACTGCAGTATAATAGCGACTAAGTGATCAAAATTCTAGATAGAGAAGAAAAGGGGAAACCAATCAAGACTGCACATTGTACAACCAGCGCAGCAGCACATACAATGCAGGGGTAGTTCTACCACACCAGCTCACCGAGCACAGGGCTTTTTTGCAAGCACCTTTACATTGATATTCTATGACAGATTTTCACTATTTTGCATTCACACAAAAAAAAGAGTACAACACTATAATCCTGCACGTGTCAAACACAGCTTCATGGCTTTTTTTTTATTTTTAGTAAAGATATCCCACGCTTTATATGAGTAACTTAGTAAGATTTTCTTTTTACTGCATTATGGTTTGTCAGAACATCTTGTCAGCTAATATTATCTTCCAATAGCTCTGTGATCTCCCCATAGTTTGCAATCAGCTCCAAGCCAGCGTGATTTCCTGGAAAAAGTCAAAGGAGACTCAATAAAATGAAATTTTCTTCCACCACAAGAATTTGTTTTTATGCTCCCAGAAATGTGCTATTGTTCAATGCCAGTAGGTGGAAATGCTTAAGAAGAGACCTGCAATTTATAAAAGAACAACATGAGTGATTGTTCCTGTAGGATCATTTTGATTTTTTTTTTTTTCTGGCAATAGGGGATGTTACAGGATAGAACCATGCGTTTTGTTTCACTGATAGTCCCAGCGCAACCACAAGCAGAAAATAAGTTGTCTGCATGAATTGATAAGAGGGTCATAAATAATAAGAAAATTATATCCTGTATGCCAGCCTTCCAGCAGAGCACAAAGAAAAGTCAGGACTTCACAAGTTCCTACTTTCTTCCTCATCCTCTGGTGATATTTTTTCTGATATTATCTAACTCTGTGATAGCTACTTCCCCAGCAGTTTTAGTCCTGTCCTGGGAAGATGCCAATAATATTACCTTGGAGCAGGGAGAAGCATTGAGAGGTTTTTTTTTTAAGATCAGCAACCCAATGGCCTAGTTCAGGCAGCCTGAAGGAGCCTGTTTAGAGCTGTTCATCGGTGCTACTGGCTAAGCGATGCTTTGCTTTTGTAGCAGGAGAGTGTGCAGGCTGGAGTTGCTACTGGGACTTCAGGAAGATGATAAGAGACCATCTTCTGAGTAGCAGTGCTCTGCCCTCTCCTTTCTCCCCAGTTCCAGGGAGCAGAGGGCAGGTGGCCGAAGAGAGCAAATGGTCATGGACCACGTGATCAAAACATGGAGGGAGATAAATGGAAAAAATGCATAGGTTAGATAAAGCATAGAGAAAAGGCAGAGAGACTCGGATGTAGCACCTTGATACTCTTGTTTTCTCTTGTTTTGGGGAGGATGAAACAGCTTGCAGTCATCTGTGCTTCCCGGATGCTAGGGCGATACTATGTTGTGATACACAGAGAAAGAAAAAGAGATCCCGCAGCCTGCTGAGGTTAGCAGGGCCTCCCCCCGCCTTTGCTCTTTGTGGGTCTGCTGAGCGCAGTGCTTGGTTGCAAACTGTGAACTTTGTGGAAGGCAGGTAAGAGTCTCAGAGCAGAAGACACAAAACTATCGTCTGTCTAAAGCTTCTCCCTTCAGTGCACTTGGGGAATGACGGTAACACGAGCCAAGGGGCAGGATGGCAGCCTGAGGGAACCTGGGCACCAAACTGCCCCCACGGTTTCTGATAAAGTGCAGTTTGCATTAAAAGAGCAGCATCCCTCAAAACTGCCTCAGAGACCTGTAAGACCTAGGTTTGTCTTTAGAGAGGATGTAATTTGCAGTACTGTGAATTCCACGTTGGCATGTCTTTGTCTTTTTCTTTATTGAATTGCTCAGTGACCTTTTTTTAAAGACTGACAGCATTAAGAGGGTCCATCAGCTTCCCAAGCATTTTTAAGCTGAAAACTACACAGAAACATGCACTCCTTCCTCCCACTGCTGGAGAGAGAGAGGCTGTGTTATCTTCTCTCTCTTTAAGACAGGGATGTACTTTTTCCAGACTTCCAAATACTGATTTTTTACCAGACCTAAATACATAGTCCATTATCCTCTGCCCAAAAAAGTTCACCTGACATCATCCTCATGAAGTCTGTTTCTGAGATGGGGCCTATATCAGTAATTGGTAATTTTGGGGGTCTTTAGCACAGCTCTAGCAGAAATGCACAGCTAAAGGAGTGTGAGAAAAAACATGTTTTAGTGTGGGAAATGGGCCTGCAAAACCTAAATCTGGAAGAGGATTTAAGAGCCAGTGACAACATAAAAAGCACAGTATTTTAGTTAATCGACTACATTTTACTTAGAAAATGCTCTTTAAATTCTATTTACATAAAACTGAGAAGCACTGAATCACGGCAGAAGAAAAGATTATTCAAAATTGCAAATGTTTGCAATCTTCTTTTGGCAAGTTCAAGCTAATAACCTTAGCTTTTAATACAATCCTATGATAATTTTTTTTTACTCTGAAAATAAAACCACAGGTTTTTAAATATCATTACTGGACAACTGAAAATTAGCATTTTAAATGCATTTTTTTCTCTACTCATCACGGAAATTGATCCTTTCCTGAGGTTCAGGGGGTGTGTGCACACATTCAATGGAAACTAGCTTCTGTTTAACCATGAAATGTAAAGAAATTATAATCCTGTGTATTTCCAATGTCCATGGAAATTTTTCACAACTCTGGCTAAACCAAAGAGGTTTTATAGGAAGGACAAAGATGTGCTAATCAGCAGTAATGGAAATGAAAGAAAGAATTTTGTGGATCACACTGTCTGTGGATTTTAAGTGTTGTCCAGGGGTCCTTAGAGAAAGAAAGAAGAGTTCAGAAAGAACACTTGTACCAAAACAGTAGTAACATTTTGCACCATCTGTAATTAATAAAACAAGAAATAAAATAAGTGTAGCTAGGTAACTAACACTGACGTTTCTAACGATAACAGACAAGAGTTTCACCTTTTTACCAGTATATTTTAATGACTGACACCATCTACAAAGGAGCTGTATTATGAAGAAAACCATCTAGTGCCAAACAATCAGTGTCACATTTTCTCTGAGCTGCGGATACATTTTATGCATCACATGAGTCTACATACCTACCCACAATCATACCAAAAACCTTCCCCAGCCCACCTCCTGACTCCACTTCTTGGGAATGTTTTAGTATCAGAGACAGTGGCAGAGAAGTGAGAGAGTTCTACAGCTGCATCCAATGCCCTCCTTGTTGCTTCTTGGTTTTCGTACTTCATTCATGGGAGGAAGGCTTCTGGTTTGTGCTGGTATGACAAGAACACTTGTATCAAATATGATAGCATGTTCGTGATACTGTTCAAGTCAGAGTGAATAAGCTAAAATATTTCTGACACTATAGCTTTGTTTTTCTTCAGTCATATCTGTTTATTTCTTTGAGTTATCAGGGTTTCTAATTAAATCAAAGAATTAAGAGGACTTATATAAAACTATAAGTAGATACACTCATTTAAATTCTATGTCAGCTCATACTCCCACGCCCAATTAGGAGCAGGCTGTATCGTTATTTACCAGTGTGGCAAAAGTGCTCTGGAATGCTTCTGCTGTGTTTCTGAAATCAGATCAAAATGCCAATACATATTTTTAACACCACTTTGTAAAAGAAGAATAAAAGGAACACAGCTCTTTACCAAACTGAGCCATGACAATAGGACTCCATTTGCATCATTTATCTAATACAACAAAATTCATTTTAGAAGTTCAGCATATTTCAAATATTGAACTAGTCTAAGAACATATGAAGGATGTTTCCTTCAGGGACGTTTCTCCATGTTCCCTCAAATGCATGTTCTGTATCCAGTCTTTTGCTGCTTCAGCACGCTCTCAGCAGAAGTACATTGAATAGCTAAAGGGCATTCTGTCTTGCTGTACATAATTATTGAAACAATATTGAGTAGAATCTCCAGGCCATTAAATTTCCTTTTTTATTGAAAATTATGATTCATCTGAATGAAAGTAACTCTGGAATGAATATGATCTGCATGTCCCTGATCAGATGTTTTCAATTGCACTAGCTTGAAGTGCTACCTTGAACTTAGCAGAAAAAGTAGCCTAGTTTTCACAGTACCTATTCTATCATTCATCCAAAGGTATGTAAACAGTTAGCGTTCATGTCTGGGTTTCAATGCACTCTGTTTTATTACAGCACCTGCCAGTGAAGATCTCAAAGCAATTTGTGAACATTAATCAGCTGAGCCTCATGACTATTCAGCCAGTATGTTATTACACAGACTGGTAAACAGAGATGTGAAAACACATCAGGCTTCTCAGTAGGGCTGTAAGAGAAGGGCAGTAGCTTTGTCTTCTCTTTGTCCCCTAGAATAGGACTTTTCTGTCTGTTGTTTCATCTAGAGGGGAACAGAAAGCAGCACTAGTAAGGGAAGCAGACTGGTCCCAGTACTCCTGCCAGCAAAAGATACTGAGCAAAGAAACGTGTTTTAGTCCAACCACTACCAGTTAGATTCCTTACCCCCTTCCCTTCTGCCCTTTCCTGCCACTGCTGTTGGCACAGTGTCCTGGACCTTGCCAGCAAGCTGGAACCAGCTGACTCCTGGAAGTGGCTGTTGAAAGGCTATTGAAAGATCTGGTTCCTCGGGGCTATGAAATCCTAATGTGGTGTGGCTGAAGCCAGGGAGGAGTTACAGGCCACTCTGTTATTCTTTGCAGGCTGGGCATGTCCCACACATTGCCAGCTAAAAAACTGAAGTAGACCAGTTTACTCCCTCACTGATCTTTTCTTATCCAACCTCTCCACATTTTGCAGTGATCATATTTTCTTACATGCCAGAGGCTGAAACATTGTTACGTCTGAACCTAATGATCTAATCAAACTAGCTTTAATCAGTTCAGCTCAAGCACCAGAAGTGGAAAGATGCAGCCTTCACCACAGGCTATGCAATCCCTCCAGGACGCCCAGGCAAGCCCTCTGCGCTACCACAACTCCATGAGAGTGGTACCGAGTCAGATGCCCTGGCCACACACAGCTGTAATCTCACCTCCCAACAGCTGTGTCTGCACCTTCACAACAGGAGAGAGCCTCTAGCCTGAGGAATTCACAGTTTAAACAGACAAGGCAGAGAAACAAAATCAGAAATCACAAACAAAACTGAGAGTGGTTATGTGGAATCCAGCAAGAATGGTAAGTGTGAAGGACACACGTCCAAAATCAAAGGCTGCTAACTGCTTTTACTAGCAATGAAAGCTCTGCCTTGGAGAGAGCAGAGGCAGAAAAGCTGAGGCTAAGCTCATAAATGGAGTGTTTGTTCCTCTCCCCTTCAGTGACTCCATGACATGTTATCATGTCATTCTTGTAAATGTTTCAAAGAAAAGTTTTTGAATGATAGTGCTTTGCTATAGTCCCTGCTGTTGGGAAGGGCTATGCAAACATCTGCCATACACTCCTCAAATAAAATTCAACCAGAGCTTTTGTTTACATGGTTTGTCCTTAAAACCAGCACTCGGCTGCATCTTTCAGCCATAGCTGCCTTATTAAAACTGAACCTTTTATTTTAAACACAGTACATTTTGTAACAGGAAAATCAATATACAGTAACCCAGAGTACTGCAGACAACAGCTGTAGGACATAATCTGATGACAGAAAGTTGAGAACAGATTTTTGGCAATTATATGTTCAGCTAATCTTTCACTTTTTGTTTTTAATGGCACCGAGCATAAAGATCTGAGATTTCTCCCCACCTGGTGACCCAAAGCTACACAAAATGAAGAAACCAAGAAACCACTGTTTTCAACATTCAAGGCTATTAAATAAAAAAATAAATCAGTTGTTACTTATTTTTTCCTTTATAGGATAGTGTAGGTCTTCCCAGAGCTAGAGTGAGTTAACAGCAGTCTCAGTGATCTCACGGCCCTTAGCAAAGATGTAGGAAGACACTTAAGCATAAAGAGTACCTTGAAAAGGCTACTAAATACTTTCCACTGCCTTCACTTTGGCTGTGGGTAAGGGTGCTCAGCTCTGTCAAGGCTGGGATTCACAATGTACCTATGCTTAGAAAAGTTATCTAGGTAGAAAAGAGGAGATGAAGCCACAGATGTGCCTGGTACACAGGAGTATAGAACAAACATAAAGATCTTAATAGAGATTTTGGTTTTGATCACCCGTCACTTTTTCTTTATTAACAGAAAGGTTACAATTGGAAACAAACTACTCCATGTATCTTTTTATGCCAGCATTAAATACTGAATCTACAAATTAACTCGGGATTTTTGGAACCTACCTATTTGTCCTTAGAAGGTGGGAGATGATTAGCTCTCTAAAATGGCATGTGATTCACTTCGATTGCAAAATAACCTCAGATACATTCTCCTGGTGAGAGAAAGGCTAGATCATTTTGTACTGAAATTGCTTTTTTCACCACATCTCACTGAGTATATTTTTCTCAGGTAATGAAACTGTTTTTTTAAAGGTTTCCAATCAGATTTATGTGGCAAACGCTTTAATTAAGATTGATATATTCCATTTGTTCAGCTTTCAGGCTTTGGCAGGGGAGTTTTGACTGGAACCGCATTGCCCTCTAGCGCTGTGCCGGGGCGGGCGGCGGTGATGTCACCAGCCCAGGCAGCGTGAGCAGGCAGCCAGTTCATGCAGAGCTGCCTAAATGCTGACAAACCCTTCTTGGAGACGCATGTCACAGCAGCTAGACAGGGGCACCCTTCCAACAGAACCACAATGCACAAGGGAAAACAGTAAACCTGTCTTTTATTCCAGGGACATCATGATCGAAACAGCTACTTTCGAGCTCCAGCCAAGACTTCTGCCTGCTAATTTCTGTTTAAACGAGTTCGTATGAGAAATTAAGCAAGTTTGAACAGCCTATTATTTCTGACAGGCTTCAGAGGACTTCACGCTGTGCGAGTTTCACGTGCTTATAGCTGACAGCTGGCTGGGGAGATGAGCTCTCTACCTAAAGCTGGCCGGGGCTTTGCAGCAACTTCTTGGGTAGAGAGATAACTTTCAACTGAACTCAGACCATCTGCGTGTTGTGCAAGGGATCCAATCATAACTTGCTATGGAGGATGATTTTTAAGATGAATACCTACCTTGGCGATAAATCCAATTCATCGATACCGGGATATTTGAAAGTTTCTGCACTAAATAATGGCAATCTTTCTGCAAACAACTCCAATGAGACAGCAAGCAATCTGGATTCACCTGCCTTGGATATCAGTAGGGCAATAATCGTGGGGCTTATCCTAGGTGCCTTTATACTCTTTGCTATTATAGGTAATATCTTGGTAATTCTCTCTGTTGCTTGCAATAGACATTTAAGAATCCCTACAAACTATTTCATAATTAACCTCGCAATAGCAGATTTGTTGCTGAGTTTTACTGTCCTTCCATTCTCTGCTACACTGGAAATCCTTGGCTACTGGGTTTTGGGGAGGATATTTTGTGATATCTGGGCAGCAGTTGATGTGCTATGCTGTACAGCTTCTATTTTAAGTCTATGTGCAATTTCTATAGATAGATATATAGGGGTACGTTATTCTCTCCAGTATCCAACTTTGGTAACAAGAAGAAGGGCAATTTTAGCTCTCCTAGGTGTCTGGGTCCTTTCCATGGTGATTTCTATTGGGCCTCTTCTGGGCTGGAAAGAACCAGCACCCAAGGACGATAAAGAGTGCCGTATCACTGAAGAACCATTCTATGCTTTGTTTTCTTCCTTGGGGTCATTTTACATTCCTTTAATCGTCATCCTCGTGATGTACTGTCGGGTCTACATAGTGGCAAAAAGGACTACTAAAAACCTGGAAGCTGGGGTTATGAAAGAGATGTCCAACTCCAAGGAGCTGACTTTACGGATTCATTACAGGAACATTCATGAGGACACATTAAACAGCACCAAATCCAAGAGTCACAATCCCAGGAGCTCCTTAGCTTTCAAACTTTTTAAATTCTCTAGAGAAAAGAAGGCAGCCAAGACGTTGGGAATTGTGGTTGGCATGTTTATCTTGTGCTGGCTACCTTTCTTCATTGTTCTGCCACTAGGTAAGTTGGTGATCAAGGGATTGCAAGGGGAGGGGGAGGAAAAGGGTTAGTTGTTTACTACAAAAATATCATAGAAAAAAATCAGATGAATGACAAGCAGATATCATTTTGAGAACTGCAGTGAACAGATGAAAGGAAGGGAAGTGAAGGTAATTAACTTCCGATGTTGGCTTTTTCAAAGAGTCGTGCTGAAATTTTGTAAAGTGTGCAGCCTGCAGAAAGTCTGCTTATCTGGTAGTCCTTCTCAGTGATGGGGCAGATGTCAAATCAGGGGACAATATCTTCAGAGTTTATATATTAAATCCCCCTTTATGGTCCTTGTTTGAACTGAATTAGGTTTCAGAAACATTTTTATAGGATGCTTTAACAAAAATCCTAGATAAGAACACAAAAAGACTTTCAGCACTGAAATGTTCTTGTGTTAGTTTACTGTTAGATGTTCAGACTGTAATACAGTAGGTCTTCTGGCATTATTAGGTGTCTTAAATGGAAATGAACCTGATCTAATGATGAGGTGCAAAACTCCCCTGAGCTTTGGGAAGCTGAAAAAGTTCTAGTTCTCAGTTCAAATGTCACTGATCAAACCCCAAAAGCAAACACACGAAATCCACTGATCCTCACAGAAGGGTTCTCATTGGTTTCAGTAGGTCTTAGTTCAGGCATTTCAGGAGATTGCCATGTAAGCTTTTGGCAGCCACTTCGTTCACTTTCAACTTTAAAATATTATTAAAGCATTTGATGTAGCCTTAACACATTGCTCTGTGTTCCCAAGCCCTTGTGAAATTTGCTTGTATTGTCTTTAATAGTAGCATGACCTCTGAAGTGGAATATCTCAAGACATTGAATTACTAAACTCTCAAAAATATCTGTCCAAAATTAATTTCTCTGAGACACAGACAATCTGGCAGCCTAAATATGGAAAGAGGTGGAAAAAGAAAAGGGAGAAAGAGCCTTTATTAATATTCTGTATTCGTGTTTACTTAGTTACCCTACCAAAATATTTCTAATTGAGCGGTAAGCGAATATTTTTAGACACTTGTAGAAAACTAAACTGAGTTCAGCAACCTGGTCCTGGTGAAGTGTTATAAAATTATAATTGCAGTGAATGTGTAATATCATTTAGACTAGAATCTTTACCGCAAGACAACTACTTAAGCTATTGCAGGGCAACTTTATAATCTCTAGCTTATTGTTTCATAAACTGAAAAATCTTTACGATTCAAGATCTGCATAAAGCTAATGTTAAGGATGTGAAAAATTCCAAACAGAAGGAAAACTGTTAGCAAAGTTCTCTTTGGCTACTTTAGCTACTCTTGTGCTGGCTCTTAAAGAATGTTTATAACATAGACCAAATTTCCAACTATTGCAAAAATGCATACCTGTGGATAGAAATATATTTTCACCATATGGTACCAGTAGTAGCTAGTAGGTCATAATCCCCTGATAAAGTAGATTACCTCCTTGATTTTGAATTACTGAAGGAACTTTGGAGAAAAAAAGCAAATGTGAATGCAGTAGAGCATATCCTTAGCTAGCAGAAGCCAGTATAGCTACTGGCACTGTTCAACAAACACAGATGCAGACCAGTCCACTAAAAACATTATGGTCACAGGGCAGAAGCAATGTGAGAGACAATTAAGTTTCTTGAAGGAGTGTCAGTTTTCCCTTTGAGAAGTTATTTCAAAACTGCTGGTCTTTCCTGGGAGGTTTAATCAGTCGTTGCTTAAGACACCTGAGTGGAGAATGTATTGCTTGTCACAATACAATTTTATCCCTCATATAAATTGTGTTCAAGGCATCAGACAGATGCCTGAGGTGACAGACTGAGGGCCTCCACCACAGCACACTGTGTGCTGGCAGAGGTGCTGGGTGGGCTGAAGGGCTAAACCCACTGCTGTGGCTCTGACCCGACCCGGAGCGAGTGCACTTCAGCGCTGTGAGCATTTGGTGCCCCACAGAGCTGAGGTTCAGAAAGAGTTGGCATTGCGTCAATTAGAAGAGTGAAAACGTCAGAATCTTGGCATTGCAATATAGACTGCTGGCTCTCCTGTCCTCTGTCTAGAAATCCTTTCAGAGGCCCAACTCTTAACTGACACCCCTAAGAAACGGGGAAAAAAAGGTATACATAGTATTCAATACAGTATCCAAATGCATTTAAACAGTAGGTACTTTCCCTTTGTTTTGCTGACGAGGAATAGGGCTGGGTTTGTTCCTTGTCCCTGATCTCTTTTTTTAATTTATTCAGCACACTCCAGAACCTTGTATTTTTCATTGCTGTGTATCAGTGCAAAGCTAATTAATGATGTTAGGCATGACTAAAGCATTGCTCACTAAAACAGATGGGGAAAACACCTTTTCCTGATATGCATTCTTAACTGGAGGAGATGGTAGAGCCAGTGGAGAAAGACTTCTTAAGGAGCTTGCGGTGTGCTGCATTCTTCATACCAGAAATCTTTTGCTTTGTGTCTTGAAGTCACAAAATTAAATGAAATGCTATTAAGAACCCTTACAAAAAGCACACAATGGTATGAAATAAATTTCAGTGATAGGCAGATTGTAGAATCCAAAAGGTATTGATGATTTACAAAACTCTCCATAGGTGCTCTGGGCTGCTTTAATCACAACCCACTCGCTCACCAGTGCAGGACTGCAAACTACAGTATCTTTTCTGTCACTGAGTCCAGACTGGAAGGATATACTGGAAGGATAGGCTCCTCTCTTAGCCTGTGTTTCTCACACCTTATATTTGCACCATTAACCCAAATCATACCCTCACATCTGCATCTTTACTATTATTTTTTTGCTCCCTGTTTCACTCAGAAATGCCATGACTCTGCAGAATGGCGTTAGCAGAGCAGCTCTGGATTTCTGAGGATCCAAGCACAAAAGATTTGACAAGTTGGTAAACGTTATTTCTGCAACACCCCAAAACCATGTCTTAACAAATCTGCTTATATGTAGAGGAGTTTCCTTCATGTTAAAAGTGTTCTCAGCTCTTCTACTAGTTTCCCAGACAAAATTATAATTCTTCCACTCTGGCATTTCAATATATGCCGCAGCTACCCATTTTGATATCCCAGACAAAGGATTATTGCATCAGGTGACAGATATATACTGGGAACTGATGCGGTGCTGAAAGGAGGGATATTGCTTGAATAAATATTTCACAACAAAGGAAAAGAAATAATATTAACACTTACAGAGTGTTTTTCAAGCAAGAATCAAAAGGCTTTGCAAGGAAAGCTCTCTGACAGAGCTCTGTATACAGCTACAGAGAGGAATTACAGCACTGACACTATGATGTACTGAGCATCATGAAATGATCAGCACGAAGAATGACCCACAATCTCTTTTTGTAGGACTGTACCATGCTGCCTTTAGTGTTAAGCACCTGATGATGCAGCAAAACTGGTATGAAAGAGAATCATGTGAGAAATTTGTTTTTATTCCAGTAGCTACCAGATATTCTTTCCAGACAGCAATAGAGCTATAGAATATCCTTGTTGCAGACATTCATAAATGCTCCATGGCTTTGTAAACAGTTGTCTTGCCACTCAAAATTATTTGTGGTACAGCACAAAAAATAAAATGAAGACACATATGTCTTTGAGACAATTTCTTGTGCCATAAATTCCGTGACTCAGCTTTGAAGAGTAAATATCTTGCTTCTTTAAAATAAATGTTTCTTTTCTTCCCCTTCATACAAATCCTTTCTTAGGCATCAGGACTATATTAAATATGCATTGCTGAAAAATACTGAGTAAAATAGATGATTTTTATCTAAAGACTAGAGCCCTGCAGAAATAAGGTAACACTCATTAAAACTCCCTCCTTTGAACAAAGGAATATCCAATTTTATGCCAATACTTGTCTTAAAAAAATGAAACCTAAATGAAGGATCATATGTTTCCCCCTGGCTACTAGGTGAAAGTTTAGTCTCATTCCTGTTAAATAAGATATGAGACTGGGCTTGCCAGTCTTCTCCCAGACTCAGACCTCACACAACACACCCACACGCACACACACACTCAGCGTAAAGGGAAAACTCACCACCTCCACTACTTTAACCAAAGCATGTTAACTTCCCCAGCCTAGTGCTTAACTCCAGTGGAGATCAGCAGAGCATTATTCACTTCCCAGTTCAGAGCCTAACTCTCCCTGCTCCCACAAAACCTGTGATCTTATCCACTGAAGTCAGAAACAAAATTCTTGTAACTTAACTGGCAGTGGGATAAGGTCCCAAGAGCCTCATAATGAAGATACAACTGTTTTGACTATCCCTATATATTAAGCTTTTGAAACCTCTCTATAAAATAATAAAAAAGAATACAAAAATATTCTGCATGCTGTAAGTCAGCCGATACAAAATTATTCTTAAAATAAAATGTTATTCAAGTACAGTATGTAGATTTATGTTACATCAGGCCAACCTCTGCATCTCTGCACCAAGAATACCAAATTAGGCCACTTAGTTTCCCATGGGAAACACTTCAAGGCATTAGGTCCAGTGCTGTCAATGCTGCTGGGTTCCGCTTTCTGCAAGGCTCTAGGCCTGGTTTGTCTTTCATCTCATTTTGGTCTTGCCCCCTCTTCCCCTCTCTAACTAACCTAGCTCTCTAGATTTGATGCCCTCAAGTTAATAGTTATACAGAATTTGGACAAATTAATGATATATGTGGCAACCTGACCCTCTGCCCACTTGCAGGTCAATCTCTGGTACAATGTTCAATTGCAGGGGTGATAGCAGGAATCTGCTCCTCCTATTTTCTAGCCAATTCCTGTAAAACTAAACATCATAAGGGCATTTTTTGACCAGTACACCATGTTTTGTCACACATGAAGGACTAGATTATTTCAAGATGATTCATATTACTACTAAAATAGCCTCCCTTAAGCCCTGGTTTAAGCCTTTTGGTTTACAAAGGATGCCAATTACCAGTTACTTACAGACTTCTATTTTTTAGAACAAAGTTGTTTGTTATCAAAGCAGATGAAACTGCATAAATTCTGAAGGACTGGGTACTTCCCATATAGGTTTTTAATTTGCAGGTCAGAGGAACAAAGGGAAATCTTAAAGTGTACAGTCTTACAAAAACAAATATGCAAAGCAATACAGAAAAACGTGAATACCAAGAAGTTGACTCATGGTGACTATTCAGCCTCAGGGATGGCAGCAACTCCTATCTCAGGTGATCAGAAAGCTCCAAGGAAAAATATTCAGGACTGAGCCACTGGGCAGCAATAGGAAATCTCAAAACTATTGAAATCAAAGACAGGAGAGAAGTGGTAATTTCAGAGGAAACACTGATTTCAGCATCCAGCAAGGCAGTGGACACAAGGTCCTTATGCCAAAGGCACTTGCAAACACATGTGCTACTGCTCAGGTTGGTAGTCATGATGAAAGCACTGAGTAAAGTTATACAGGTGCATATGGCCCTGAAGCATTGAGGTCATACCTCAGAATCTCAGCTGCATGTTCTTTAGTGTACCTACCTGTGAAATACAGACATGAACAAAAAGTGATGAGTTTTTTAGTATCTTCACTAAAGTCATGCTCCGTAGCCCACTGCAAGATTTTGAGCTATTTTGATGGGCTTTCAAGTGATACCTAGAAACTGAAAAGCAATAACCATCAGTCTCTAAGTAACAGAAGAGAAAAAATATAGTGGAAGTTCATACAATATCTTTGTAGCTGTGTTATTCAATTCCATGCTAGAGTCCTATTATTTACCAATGATGTCCAAGACAGATTGCCTCAGTTATAAATCAGAAGCGAGAAGGGGAGAAAAAGACACCAAAGCATGCCCAGTAATTGAAGATATTTAAGTATAATAAATGAAATGTCAGTAGACTTAGATTAGCTTTTCTAGACCCTTAATCAGCTAATCCTTTGCAAAACAAGCATAAGCTTGGCCCGTATTCTTTCTAGTTACCAAGCTGCAAAAGTCTGTAACTCTTTTGGACAAAATAAAACTAGCAACAATATCATGTTTCTGTCCCTATCTACTGTCAGTTTTAGAGTACCCAACAAGATTCTCACTAAAATTGATCTTGATTTTATCATATTTATGTGAGGGCAACACAATTTAAACACAAGTGAATCCTCCCCGTGGTGTAAGTCATCATAGCTATTCTGGACTGAGAGGTGGTAGACTAGTATATACAAGGATATATAGGGTTTGTGTCACAAATGTAAGTGCTTGATGGAATTTTTCTATATCTCATGTATTTTCCATATCTTGTACCTCCATATTTTGTTATTCAAGACATACTCGGAATTTTTGCTAATATAACAACTGTGGATGGGGCATGAAAAACCTTAATCCTGTTGCTTTTTTTTTATTATTCTTTTTTAAACTACAGATTTCCTCTTTCTTTTTGTTTCTGGGCTGGGCAAATAAAGTTCTTATTTGTCTTTTCTACTGCTCTTCTAAATATCAACTTGCAAATGGTCTGTTGTACCATAAGTTTTTAAAAATAATTTTCAACTCTCAATGCTTTAAGCATCATCATCTTTTGTATGACACTGTAGGAAGGACAGCCATGGACTGCAGACTAGAGCAGGATCTCTGGAAATGACAGATTATCTCTTAACTTCTGCTTATCAGAGACAATCTTACCATGCCAGGACTGCCAATGTTAGTAGCTCTGTGATTAAATATGTAAGCACTGTCCCTTTAAAAATGCAAATATAGCTACTCTGCTTTGCAATTGCTTGTAATATAAGAAGGTGTAGCAACTCTGGGTTTTTGTAAAAAGACCTGATCCCTATCTGTACTACAACTTCCATCAGCAAAGCTTCAAGGGAGATAAAGTCCTGGTTTTATTTTGGTCATTGCAGATGAGTCTCTATTTTTGGAGCCTTTAAAAGGCTCTCAAATTTGAGCCATTGTGAATGAAGTTAATGCAGGTCTCATGGAAGTGATTTGTTCATCTGAAATATGAGGCACCCTTTATTAGAAAGAGAAAGTGTGGATGGTAAGAAATTGTGGATTTTAATTAGGATAAGAAAACAGAAACAATAACCTTTCTCAGCCTACAAGACAGCAAGGAAAATGTTTTCCTCAGGCTTTGCTCTTACTCATGAACGTATCTGTAGGGGGAAGTGCTCTTTATGGTCAGATTTGTGTATGTCTGCTACTTTCATTTGCCTGTTTAAAAACTCGTCTACACGGGATCAGGCCTTAGATTGGTAGGAGTTACTGAGTTTAGTTAATACCAATAATGTATTGGCTTGCAGACTTTTACTTCCCTGTTTGACTTGGATGGAGGAATGAGTATAAACCACTTTTACCCTGTCAGGACAGTTAGGGGAGATTTCTCTGTGTGAATTCCGTGACTCAGCTGGAAAACAGGGAAATGAAAGACTCAAGGGCTGAGGACTGGTTGAATGATACCTTCATCACCCCTCACAAGTGTTTGCTCACTGTAGGGCCAGAAGGCTCCAGCAAAGAGAATCCCGCAACTGCTATAGGCAGTCAGTTCTAGGACCTAAATTCCTCACAACGAGGACACTTTTCTTAATAGCTGGCCTAGATCCTTGCACATATATACTTAATGTACCTATTAACACAATGAAGAATGAGTACTTGCAACAGCACTGTATTTGTATTTCTATTTCTCCCACACTATCTTCTGCAGTATCATTCTCTAGTCAGTTATTCCTTACTTGATATTCCTCCTTCCTCAACAGCAAAGTGCTACCCCCAACACACACACATAAGTTACCCACAAACACGGGAGTGCAGCTCTGCAGCATGTTGGTGACTGCGAGCTGCTGTGATCCCCATGGTGTCCCCCCGCCTGGCAGCCCGGGCACTGCTGGGATATGCACCCCAAGGCATCCCACAGAGACACCAGCATGCTCAACAGCCAAATGCTAGCCATCGTTACTGGTTTGTAGTAGTTATAATTTAACCATCCTTCCTTTAATTTCCTTTATTTAATTTTATTCTGTTGATTTTGGATGCTTTTCCTATTTCTCAAGATCTTTTTTCACTGTTATCCTAACCCTCTTCTCCAGAAGGCCTGCAGTCCCTCCCAGCTTGATCAACTCTTAATTTTATAACCATACTCTCTATTTCATCCTCTACTGTCTGTAAACTGTGGGGTTTTTTCCTATATTAAATAAGTCCGGGAGAATGTAAACAAACACTGAATGCTGGAAGGAAAGAAATCAGGAGCTTTAGAAATCCAATTAGCTTTAAAACCTTGGCATGCTGACTTGGCTAAGCATGTGGTAAAAAGGACTGCAGAAAGCTTAAATAAAAGATGAACACATCCTTTCCGCATTCTCTAAACTCATACTCATAACAACTCTGGTCAGAGGCAGCTTATTACTTTTACAGGGAGAATTTTACTAGCTATACACATGTAGCATTTGAACTTTCCCTGTTCATTAAGAAGTGGCCGTCGCTCAGCCATTAGCAGCTACCAGCAGTGACGGCTGCAGCAGCCATGGCAGCGTGACCTGCAGGGGAGAAGCGGAGGTTCCCAGCCAGGCCATCAGCAGCCATCTGCTGCCTAGCACTGGGAAAGTCTTTCGCTGATCACATTACAAATTTGATCAAGTCACTTTTCGCAGTTTCGCAGTTCCATCATAAAACAAATGTCTTGCAAAACAATACTCATTTTTGCAAAAGTTGTCTTCTCGAGAACAGCTTGAGAGACAGGGTTTGGTATTGTTGAAGCTGCCTGTTTTTCATGTTTCAGAACTCATTTGTTATCTTTTTTTTTTTTTTTTTTTTGCAATGCTTTTCATCACTACAGCGATTTTTAAAACATTGGAATTTTCTCTTGTGGAGAAGGTTGAAAAGTTCAGATTTAACTCCAGTCAGAATTACTCCAATCTGCACAAAAATGGAGTAATTCTCTCCTCTGAATGAAGGAGGATATGTTTGCCTTCCAAGGTTATCTTAACATTTTAAATTTGACCAGACTCTATAACAAAACTTTCAAATACTTATTACCAATTCTCTAACTATTTCCATTTTATGGTATTCAAACAAGAACGTGGTTTTCTCCCCAGAATACCCTCACTCAGTGTTTCAAGTTTTGAAACGTTTCATTTTCTACTTGTTACGAATAGAGACAAGTAGTTTCAAATTTTATGGCTTTTCTTTAATCTTAAGACAGTGACAAAAACCTGTGCAGTGAAGCTCTCCTTCTACCCCATTGTTGTTTCACGATATATTTTATTGTAGCTAGTTTGCTATTACTGGAATATCAACTGACACACTGCAAAGCACTTAAACAACTCCAGACCATTTTGTTTCAATAAAAACAAATGTTGTATTTGTTCCAGTAAACAGGAACATACACTCACCCTAGGTTGGCTCTCATCTAAGCAAAACTAGATTTAGAAGATTTTGAAATGTGATTTTTTGTAACGGGCAGAAAACATAGGACCTGACAACCCAAAACTCATCCATAGAGACTTTTTCTCCTTAAATCCAGGAAATTCACAGTACTCCTGCCCAACTATTATCTAATCTAAGTATCAAATACTTGATTCTGAACAGAACTGATGATTCTATGAGTAATTTAGATACTTAATTGATATCAAATACACAACTTATCAAAAATGGATGTTTAATTAAGAGAAAGTCAATTATCACAACATAAAGTGATTAGAAAAGAGATTAGCAGTTGGAGTTAAAAACTAAGTAAGACATAAGGAGAGTAGAAATAAATATTTAAAAGTTAAAAGGAAGAAAGGAAATAAGTAACTGGAAAATGAACATGCCTGGACAGAAAAAGAAAAAGCAGAGATATTAAAGAGAAGGCAGACAGTAAAGGAGAACATGGTTAATTTTAGTTTAAAAAATCATTAATAGTTTAAAATTTTCCTCCCACCAGCTACAAATAATAAATATATGGCATTCTTGAAAATGCACACACAGAGAACACCCTCTCCCATGAAGATGACTCACACAAACATTAACATAGGATGTAAAACTATTCAAATGTCCCTGTCAGATGCAAGCTGCAGCACACTGGGCTGTGTAACAGGAACAGAGCCAGTATATGGAGCAAAGTGATTATGCCCTTTTACTCAACGCTCATTAGACCGTGTCTAGAGTACTGCATCCATGCAGGGGAAGACAACGATAAACTGGAGTAAGTCCAGTGGAGGCAACCAAAACAATCACGAGGCTGGAGCACATTGTGTGAGGAGAGGGTGAAGGAATAGGGCTTCTTCAGCCTGGAGAAGGGAAGGCTTCAGGGCACCTAATGCAGTGTTGACCCTGCTTTGAGCAGGGGGCTGGACAAAAGACCCCGTAACATCCCTTCCCACAGCAATGATTCTGTAATTCTATTAAGTTCTTGGCTTTCAGTCCCATCACGTGTAAAAAAAAAAAAAAAATATATATATATCTCCCTTGCATGAAGGATAAAGGGAGGAAATATAACCACACAATGGAACCCAGTGATATTTCACAAATGACTGTCATCACAAGCAACTGTTGATCACATATACATAGTTGTTTATTTCCTCTGTGTGGCTGGAAGTAGCACACAGAGCTACTACAAAATGGCACAGAGATATCAAAGGCAATTTTAAAAGTTTTAGCTCATAAACATTATCTTACGTGTTATTTTTCAGATTTAAATTCTAGCTAATCACTATAGTATCTGATCACCTTGTGTATGCACACAACTGGAGTAGCAAGTTTTCTCCTTCTCCTGGAAGTAGTTTGGGGGGTTTTGTCTCGTTGGTTGGTTGCATTGGCAGGAGTAATTTTGATGCTAAGTTCTTTCTTCCATAAAATGGAAGTGGAAACTCAAACATGTCCTGTGTATTACCCTTTTGTCAAGAGGCTCACCAACCATTACATTAAGGATCCTTAAATAGAAGGTCTTACCTTTCCCACCCTCCTTTCTGTAGGAATACAGTGGTCGGTTGCGAGAGGTAGCAAAGGAGCAGACACCTAGATGGAAGAAAAATAACAGAGCAGGAAATATGAGAGAGTAGTGTGTGTGTACGTGCGTGCGTGCGCTCGTGTGTTTCTGCTCTGCAGAGGGCTACATCAAAACCTCCTTCAGTGAAGAGTTTTCCTTAATTAAGAGTATGGGGATTAAGCCAGTTCAGAAGATTTTCCTGCTGCTCACCCTGCTATTTTCAGGATTCTTCCAAAGTCCACTGAAATCCTTATGGGCCTTTACAAAGGCTTTCAAAGACTCCCACTAACTCCAGTGGACTCTGAATTGTAACGGCTCAGTGATGTTCCGGCCAGATATTCTGCAGAATATGTGAAGACAATTAATATGGGAAATTGTTTCCCACAATGTTTCCTAATTTCATTGAGGGTGCTTTACTGACTTTGTGTGTAATAAAGCATTCATTATAAAGAACCAGTCAGACCCTAAATGAAATTAGCTTTTACTAAATAAAATACTTCTTCTTTTTTATGATATTTGCTGTTGCTCAGTGTATTTCCAAATTGAATAGCTCTATTAAGTCTGGGGAGCACAGCTGGTTAAACTAATGGGCAAAAAACAATCAAAACCGATCAAGTTGACTGAATCTCCGAAATATTTCCTGTTCTCCACTTGTGCTGGACACGGGCTTTGCAAAAACTTCATTGGTGTCAAAGTTGCAATCAGAGGCAAGATTGTGATGCTATGTTTAATAAATCACACGCTTTAGTGCAGAAAAGTAAGAGAACAGAAAACATACATCCCCTTAGAATGAAGCTGTTAAACATGAAGCATCAGGAAAGTGATCAGTTTGAGTAGAGAAGTCACTCTGGCTACCCTCATCACAAATAAATCACTGAGGAGATAATCATATGCAAAATTCTCCAGACATTTTGAAAAGCAATCTAAATCAGTACAGGGAAATATTTAATCTGTTTATCAGACTGCGATGGGAAAGTAGTTGGAGATTAAGGGAGGAAATATTAGTCTGATGTTTAGAGAGTGTGTCTAGTAGGCTTAGTTTTATCATTTTATCAAGGTACTAAAATAGCCCGCAGTTGTTTGCTCCTGACAGGTTAATTATGAGGTAAAGTATGTATGCAGCTAAATAAAAGGTATTGTTGTTAATTCCAAGAATAAGGTAGGGAAAAGGGTAATGTTAAAAATACACAAGCTAATCAAAATATTTTTCATATCTTTATATGGTGAAAGGCAGTGGAGCTTTGCTTAATAGTCACCAAATTAAACTATATTTAGAAGTACATGGCATGTATAGCAACATCCATCTAAACCACCTTCTGGATCATAAAGAACAGCTTTCCTTCTCAATCTGCAGAAAACTCAGACTCGGATTCCACCCAGCGAGGAGGGACAGAATACAAAAACTGAGAAACTTTTCTAAGCCCTGAAGAGAATAAGTGCCCAAATAAGTATCTGTCTCAGACATTCCACTTTTCTAACAGTTAATCCTCAACCTAAATAATGGGTATATTTACAAAGGGGATCTAAGACTACAGTGTAAGTGGGATTTCAGTACTGCAAATGTAAAACTCTGCTGGGCTGCCAAAACTTAAGCCATAAAGTTTTCCTGAGGAACACAGATATATTCTGCAGAGTTAATCAGAGAAACTAGGACTGGAAGGGATCTGAAGAGGTAATTCGGTGCATCCTCTAACCCAAAGGCTGGACCAGCTTTTCATAAATCGGTAGATGTGTGTCTACTCTGTTTTTAAGAGCCTCCAGGGTTGGAATTTTTCACCCTTCTTAGGCAGTTTGTTCCAGAATTTTCCTGTCTTGGAAGACAGAAAGTGTTTCCCAATCCATAATCTGTTTGTCTTGCTGCAATTCAAATCATTGTGCTTCATATATTTGCCGCTGTGAATGTGGAAAACAATTTAATTTCGTTCTTCTTTGCAGGTAAGTTTTATGTTTTTAAAGACAAATTGTCATGTCTCTCCTCAGTCCTTTTTCCTTCACCATGATGGAAGTTCTATTAGAAAACTACTACATTTCAGATCATCTGTAGCTTTTGGTGGTGGAGGATCCCTTCATTAGCCATGGATCCCTTCATAGGTGGAGTTTTGCTATGATCATGTGGTCATCGCATATAGCCTCTGCACGGCCAGCAATGTATCTGATCACATGCATCAATCAGTTTCTGTTAATCTCAGAAAATGTTCTTGAATTCTGCTTTTTCTTGGGTGGTGGCAAAGGTAGCAGGACCCACCAAACGCATTCCCTGAATGTGCTGTACTACCCACTGTGAGTTCTAGTGGTTAAGAGAGTCGTGCCAGGTCTCATGGTTCTCTTCCTGGTAAAACAAAAACTTTCTTAATGGTGAAAATTATTTAGCACATGACCTTCAGCTGATTGCTTTTACCTTCCCCCAGCTCAGACTGCCCACTGGTAAAATCAGGAGGATGGCACGAAGTCAGGATGATTGACAGGTGAAAGTGCTATCTGAGAGCAAATGAGTCGTGCCCCTATATATGAACTTACTCTCACTGAGACTGCAGTGACTTCTCTTATTGCTAGGGCTGTCTTGGAATAATCGTCTACCACCTGATTTCTGAAAAAACTAAGAAGTAATAGTGCTTAACACCATAGACAAAATTCATAGATGAACTCCATCTCCGATCAGAGCAGTTGCATATCTATCTATCTATATATATATATATTAGGAAGGGTAGAGGAGTTAAGAATTCTATCCAGTTTTAATACATCAGTGTGAAGTAAGAGCAATTAACACACCCGTCTATAAATCAATGGCTTATTTATCAGATTAATATTCCTTGTTCAGAAAAGCATCCTTCTTCACCTTCTTGTGAAAACTTAATCTACTAGTTTGTGTATAATTTAAGAGTCGAGCAACACTTGAATTGTGCTGTTTGCAGAACCAGGAAAAAGTGGAGAATGAAGTAGTGTTTAATGATCAGTGTTTTCATTAACTCCTTGAGACTTATTCCTGAATGTCTTCGTTTCAAAACTTTTCTACTGTAGTTAAATGCTGATCTTTATTTGTAAATCACATCACCACATAGCTTTCCAAACTGATCTATTTCCAGATTTTCTGCTAATGACTCAGCTAGGGTCATGATAGCTTTTAAATGATTGATCAGGGCTCAGTGATTCTTCTAGAATCAGGCTAGAAAACAAGGTGCCTCCGTCAGTCAGGGTTGCTGTGAGGAAATTCTCTGCTCTTTTGTGTTGCTGCCCTTTAATATAAAAGAGCTTTGAAAATGCTTGCTGCAGCTGCTGAAAATAGCCTGCTGTCATTTTTTGCAAATGGCATTTGAAAAATAGATTATCATGAAAAATAGGCATAAGCTCCTTACCTTTTTTTCTTAAGGAACACAGATTTCTTGAAGCAGTTTACAAAAATTTGCCATTTTTCAGCACTCGGCTTTTTACCTTCTTCCCCTACTTAGTCTCTTAGTCTTCACTGTATGTAGTTATATTCAGTTCATGTGCAACATGGATTATACAAGCACAACTCATTTATCTGCATTCGTTCCCAGTTTTCTTCTCTATAGCTTAGCTCATTTTATTTGTCCTTAGGGAATTTCACAAAATTTGTCAGTAAACTTCCTTAATATTTTTTTTTATTTTATTGAAAACTATACCATATCATTTACTCTGTCCGTATTTAACGCACCTAAAAATATTTAAATCTGGTAGAGGAATGTCTTGTAGATTTTCAATTGTTACAGTATGAGAGAAAGGCAAACCAACTGATCCAGAAAAACTCACCACTGCTCATTCAACATTCACACATAAGAAAAAATGGGAGCTCCTTAGCCACTTCACGAGGTTTAATGGGCTTTAAGAGCTAAAAATCATTTGCATTTTAAAGGAGTTCCAGAAAACAATTTAAGTTTATCAGTATGAGCTCCAAAAAGCTCCTTGTTGTACATAATCATGCTTTGTACTTGTTCTGTAAAGTCACAAAGCTTCTCTTTTCCCTAAATTGAAGGGAAAATATCAGCAATAATTATTTACAAAATGAATCCTGAAAAGGTTTGCAACTGTGCATGTGGGAGGTTTTGGAGCATATTCCTCATCTTGGCTGCAGTTTCAAACTTAGATCCTTTTTTCTAAAGCTTTACAAGAATCTGACACCCATTTAACAGCTTATTCCATAGAATCACATGAATTGCCGCTGAATCTTTCATCAGAGTATGTAACACTCACAAGACACAGTTTAAGTACTTGCATTGATTTTATTTATCTGTCAGAAATTCACTGAATACAGTTTGTAGTTTCTTGATGTTAGACGTTGTACTCTGTACTTTCTGCAGTATCAATCACGACAGATGTAGGTTCTCCATCAGATGGACAGAAGAGGCATTTGTCAAACCCTGAAAATCATTAGCAGCAACAAAGCAATAAGGGACAGGGGTTCAACTTACAAGAGTCTTGCACATGGAGAAAAAGTCAGTAAAGTGCAGAAGTCATGAAAGAAATACTATGAACCTTGTAATGTAAAACCTCCATTTTAACCTTAAGGACTAGCATGTTGCTTAGCTCCGAGGCAACAGGTAGAGCTAGTGCTAGCTGGCACCATCACAAAACACTGCCAGAGAAAAAATCTATTATTCTGGATTCACAGGAACTTTCCTGACTCCTATTGCCCAAGTGAGGGGGAGGAAGAGTCTCTCCAGACAGCTGATGCCATCTCAGCATCTTATTTTCTCTTCTGAGCCAGCTCAGGGACTAGTTGACACACTGAGGGCAGTGTGTGGGACCTGTGAGGAATGATACATACTTACCCCCCTTTGCCTTTCTTGTGAGCTAAGGAGACTCAGACCCCTATAGTCAGCACCAGGCCAGCACTGTCAGCTAGATAAACAGCCGTATCTGCTGTGGCACATATGAGCTATTTACCCAAGAAGCTAGGAAGTCCTTTTGCATAGTTTTGAGGCCCAGGCTATGGCCTCTACATTGCTATGAGATGGGAAATATGCCTAGAATCATATCCCTCCCCACTAAGGCATCCTGACCGTCACAACTGACTCAGCTGCTTTCACAGCCCAGGGAATCTGAAACCACTCTGGTGTAAAAGGTCGCTCTTCTCAGAGATGTGACATTCAGGCTTGAGTGTCACCTTCCATTTGAAAAACTGTTCAAATCTAACTCCAATTCTTGAAAGAAGAATTCTCTCCTGAATCCTTGCTCTTTGATTACTTTAGCCAGACACAAAGGTGTTTTCCCAGCTGGATAACTGTTGAATGCCTCTTTTGCTTAAAAAATGTCATACATTCTTTTATAAAGCCCCATTTGCTAAATTTAGCTGATCAATTGCATGTTTTTAATACTAAAAGTACATTAAATGGATTTCCCAGTATGAGTTTCTCATTTGGACAGCCTCTTTAGGGAAATTATTTGGTTGTGAATGGAAGAGGAAGTATTCATAAAATAGCCTCTTTGTTTGGGTTACACCATTGTTATGAATGCCTGGGATGTGGGAAGTACCACAATTAACTTCGGGTTTCAAGAGGTCTGTACTATCATAATAATCTAGATAAATGGGGTGATGTTTAGGAGCTGCCAGAGAATGTATTAGAAGTTATAAGGTACGTCTGAACACACTCCTTCCGGGAAGCCTGGGAACAGTTAGATCTTTTTCTCCAAAAATGGCATTCGAAAGCTCTTTGAAGAAGGCACCACCTTATTCCATGTGTGCATTGTGCAACAGCTTGGACAATGGAGGTTTGATCTTTCATTGGGATCAATAGATGTTAGTGCAACAGATGTGTACATATAAACACAAGGACTGCTTTTTCATTTTTAATTCTACATTAATGATGTGCTCTTTTAGCTTTCAGATGGTGGAAAGCATTTCCTTATTAGCTTTAAAAATAACAAAAATAACATTACCAAAAGACTAAAAATGAAAGCCACATGCATTAAGGATTTTTAATAAACAGATTCTAACAGTGATCTGATGGGACATTTACCCTTCCTAAAGGCAGGCAAACCAATTATCTCAGATATTGTCTCTGTTGTTTCTTCTGGACAGGATCTCTGTTTTCGGCTCTGAAGCCCCCTGAAACGATCTTCAAGGTGATTTTTTGGCTTGGATACTTTAACAGCTGCTTGAATCCAATCATCTACCCTTGCTCAAGCAAAGAGTTCAAGAGGGCTTTTATACAAATTCTAAAATGCCAGTGCCACCGTCGAAAGCAGCTGGGGTGGTGGGCCTACAGCTACAGAAACTGGAATCGGTGCTCCTTTGAACACCCTAGGAAGGACTCTCTGGAAGACAGTGGGAGTTTCCTAAGTGGCAGTCAGAGGACATTATCTTCAGCATCTCCCAGCCCCGGCTACCTGGGCAAAATCACTCACCCACATATGGAGATGTGCACATTCCAGGAATGGAAAAACTCCAGCTCCTTCCTGAGCCCCTTACAGGAAGGAGGCAGACAAAAGGACCCATGCCAATTCTTTACCTTCAATCTCTTAACAGAGCGCAATGGACACGTTCCTGCTGGCAGCCAAGCTTCCAGCAATGGGGACCATGAGGCCATCTGTGACACACTGAATGGCAAAACCGACTGTAGAGCAAACATGACGCTGGAATGAACAGATTCTAAACAGTCTGTTCTCTTTGTACGCTAACCTGTTTGACATTTAGCCCAGGTGAAGAAATGGACCTTTGCACAGTTTCTCAGTATAGTACTAGAAGGAAGCCAGTGAGGAAGAGGCAGATTTATGTCACAAGGGCGGCAAAGTGTAGGGGCTGACCATATTTCCAGTCAATTGCCAGAGAGGCTAGTGAAGCAAGAACAGGATGCAGGGAAGGCGCCGCATAAACCCAGGGAAGTGCACATCCGATTATTTAGCTGTTGTGGAAGTGCTGTGGAACAACCAAACACATATGTATATAGAAAGAATGTATAAATATGGGGGTGGGCAGGGGAAATGTGTATGAGTGTGTGTGTGTACATGTGTGCTAGCCGCATGTATGGAAGCCAGAGCGTGGAAGTGAGCAATGCAGTGTTGTTTGTACCTCTCCAGGGTACTAGTTGCTGCTGATTTTGCCTGTAAATTCTTGTTGTTGTACTTCACTGTACATTAGCACTTTAGAAGTGGAAAACAATGTCAAAGATTAAAGTAATTTTGCAACAATTTAAACACTTGCATCTAGTACTATAGGACTGGAAATCAGCCAAGTTCCCTCATCACAATTTTCACTTCAAAATAAAACACTCAGAGGGGCTAAGTTTGCCATTGTAACTCCTCAGATGTTCTTGAATCTCTCTGCAGTTGCTTCCCTTCCACAATTCCCTTATCACCAACGTATGTAACTCTTCTATCCTTCACCATGTTCTTTTTTGAAAGTTTGAAAATACCAGCAATGATGAGAGCTCACAATCTACATTTCAGCACATTAGTAAGTGTCCTGTAAACATACAGGCTACCAGAGGATCTGATTTCTAAAAGCAACACTCATAAATCACTCCAAATACCTCATAAACGGTGTCGTGGACACAGCGCAAAAGAGCACTGACTGCCGGAGGCCCAAAGCCCAGCCTTAGGACAAATACGCTGAGCTCCTGGTTCTTTTAGCACACTTTGAAAGTAGTATTGAACATTTAGAGGCTTTTACTTTGCCACTCAGATAGCAAGAGTCAAAACAATGGAGCAGTGTAAATTTCATTGTCATTAATATTTTTCAGCTCAGTAATACAGTGCTGTAACAGAATTCCTGAGAATATCTTCTAGGACATTTTAGGTCATGTTTGGAAGTTATTTTCATCTCTTGCAATTAAGTGTGAATCATTAAACTAATGACTGATTTTTTTTTTACATGAAGTGGTACAAACTATGAAAACTGGTATTTACTCCTTCCTCCAACCAAGACTTTCCTTATTAGGAATTTTTTTTTTAAAATAGTGACTTTTTTTTAAAGCTTGAAACAGAGAATGAACCATAAACAGATGTACTAAAAACACTTAGGGACAATCTAACAATGCCAGGTCCCAAGGGAGAGCCATTTCCTTTTGTTTCCTTAAATGTGTATTCTCTCATTAAGTTGACAGGGATGGATGTGGCTTGTGGTTAGATGAAATATCCCCCAGCTCAGTGAGCAACGATAGGAAAGTCATGTTCCAAGGTCTTCCCATGGTCATGTGTTATAGTAAGAACCACGTAAGTATATTTTGAGTCTTAACCTGACTGAAGTTATGGCCAATCTCCTATTTTAATAATTCCATTTTGATTGTGGGGAAGGCTGTAATTTCCTCTTAAAAGAACAATGCTTATAAAATTTAAAAATATTATAAAACAGATAAACAAACTTTTGTTGCTCATATATTGAGGTTGCCATAAAGAATATTCTAGCTAGCTGTGATATACTAGTACGAAGCTATCCTCTTTGGGCCTCTAAATGGCAGAGAACTATATTTCTAACCTATTGTTGTAATTTTTGGAGGTAACCTACAGTAGTCCGTCAAACACTTTTGGGTATTGTAAAGCTTCGTCAAAATAACTGTTAATTGGAAATAAATTTGTTTAATCTAACCACCTGACAGCACACTTCAGCTACATAATGAGTCACACATGACTTGTATAGTGTAAAGTAAATCCAAGTAATACTATCCATATTTGAGAACTTCTAAGTGATACTGCAAACTTTCAGAATAAATAGCATTCCATTACGCTAAAGCCTTTAACTATGTAGCTCTCAGAGACTGATCATTCTTTTAAGTAGTTTCTAGTCCTAACAAAGGCTGTGTCATCTCTGATTATCATTTAAGCTCTTTAAGCAATGACATAATTCTCTAATTACCTATGAAATCAGATAGGCTTTTATCCCATACTGAAGTGATCTATGAGTACTTATCATCTTTGTACATTTTTACATGTAATGTTACAAAAACTGCAAGGGAAGTTCCCTTACTGCTTTTTTAAATCTATAGAAAGATAATTTCAGCCATTTTAGTACTGAAAAAACAGCTTTCTCTAAACACTGTAATTCAGGAGAAGATACGCATTAACATAATGCTAGTCCAAGCCATTTAGAATATCCAGTGCCTCTAACCTTATGAACCATATACCAAAATCCTCAGAGAACTAAAAACCCCAAGACACATGTCCCATAAGCCTTAAAAAGTGGAGAAGAGATGGCATTCCACAAGCAGACAGGAGTATTTTTCCCCAAGAGTTACATCGCTCTTCTGTAAGTTTGAGCTGGGAAGGCTGCTGAACTCTGCAGGGACAGCAACGTGGACTCATCCACCCCTGTTAGCTTGCTTTCTCTCACAGCCAGCCACAGCACTGCTGCTCTTCCCATGTCCTGCCTAGCGTGGGAGGCACATTTCAACTGCATGCAAAACATATGTGGCTCAAGAGCCACAGGATCTCTACCCTGTAGTGCTTCCCTTCCTACAGCCCAAGTCCTGCAAGTATCTTAAGGGCAACCTCCCCGGGGACATGACTAGGTTATGCTGCCTTGCCAAGAAAACAGGAAACTAAGAGAAGCTCTGCTTTGGGATTTCTGATACTAGGGAAAACAAGAAGGGGAAAAAAGTTTATTCGCCATGTTGAAGTTGGAAAACAAGAAGTTGGAAATCATCACAGGCAATCAAAACAAATATAGTCTGCCATTTCTAAGACAGACATTTACATCAGGCCCATTTTTCTTAGCATATTCATTAGGCCACACCCTAAGGGATCATCTCATACAATCCCTAGCATCAGACAGATGAAGGAATGACAAACTGTAGGCTCCAGCACAGCAACCAGGGATAATAGAAAGAAGTGAGAACGAGTTCAGGCAATACCCGATATATACTTCAGATATCATTTTAACAAACTGTGTCTTATTCTTAATCATTACCGAATTACATTTTAAGACTGGAGATCCTACAACTTGTAACTGTAAAAAATATAAGATGGAAGGATTCCTAATATTTCTCCAAAATACATTTCTCTTCTCCAAGCTTTTTTCCAGGTCATGTACATATCTTGCCACGCCAGGCTCTCCATACCCATGCATGATACTACATGACTTCCCAAAAACAAATAGATGACTGCTCTTCTTCTAAGCTTTTTACTTTTCGTCTCATGAATTCCCATTTTTGTACGGCCCCATGCAGCCTGTTCTTATACCAAGCAACACTGTACCAGTGGGGACCCATCCATGCAAATATGCTAAACTATGTAAGACCTCAAAAGAGTCATGTCACATCTTTTCATAAGTTGCCAACACCACCTACTTCATCTCCAGCCACAGCTTCAATGAAGGTACAGGCAATAAAACTGATTGTAAAAATGGAAAAAAAATACATGGATCTGAAGGAGGGACCACAAAGATTACAGAGGAGGAAGTCTGATATGCCACCTTAAAATATGAAACCCCTGCAAGGCCACCTGACTCCTCTAGAACAAATCTGTTCTAGATGTCTTTATTTTTACCACTGGAATCTTCTATGACCCCACCAGGCAAAGCCAGCCCAAATGAGGCCATACAAATCACCCTTTTCCCTTTGTTAGTCCTTCATTTGTTGCAATGTTTTCCTTTAAAAGAAAAACTGTTTGGGTCAGGACATCATCATCAAACCTTGTGGGACAAGCCCATATTAGCCCATTTTTTTAGTACAGTCAAAATTAATTTGACAAGCAGAACATCCACAATCTAGTGAAATGGCAACTGGCACACGATGGTGGTCTATCAGATGCAACTATACTCCATCATGCATATTTTTTTACATATTAACAGACCTTCTGATGAACCCATTTTGTGGACAAATAGATTTGCCTCCAAAGAGAAGTTGCTGCCATTTAGCACAGAAGGTGTTCATAAAACACTGTGAATTTCTCCAGGTTAAGCTACTGTATGGAGCTTAATCACTAACTAGGGGCTTGTACAAAGCCATCCAGTTGAGAGGCACAGCTGTAATGGCTCAGAGTATTGTTACAGCCCAGCTGCACATAAATTAAACCCATTAGGCTTCAACGCACTCAGCTATCACAAGTGCTTCTTATTTTTGAAAAGAGTTATGGTAAAATCAATCCAACTGAATGAGACTGAAACTCTAGAGCATTCTACATTCTTTACTCTTTGGAAATGCAGTTTTCTATTATCTTTCCAAATGTGACAGGGAGAGAAGAGGGGAGATTAGTATTATAAGTGCAGTTCCTAGTTTGGAAAATGTAAAAATAGCAACTTTCTATTCAACAGATGTGCTCTCTGCTCTCAGTTTCTGTGCTTGACTTTCACCTGATACAAATGAGCATAAAATTACACAACACTGGAGAGGATCATCCACAGCAGCTACGGTACGAAAGTACTGGTATACTAACAACTGCTTATTCCTGTCTAGTGGCCACAAACTAACCAGCTCATTCCCACAAGAATAAACTGGATTCTGTTTTGATACACTCAACAACAGATATGCTTACCTTTTTCCCTAACCATGCTGGTAATGCTACGGTTCACACACTTCGTAAGGCAGAGCATGGTATCGCAGGGATGATGCATCAGACAAAGAAACGCCACTTTCACCCTGAAGTGGTCAAAAGGAAATACTTCAGAATATGCAGACACATCACACTAGTTTAAGTCACTTGAATGGAACCGAAAAATGTTTCCACCCACTATGACTTTTTTGTGACTGGAAGGGGTACTAGTTACCTTCCTCATGAAGCATATTATTTGTGCAAAAGGTAAGTCATGATTTCCAAGATCACTAAAAACACCTGAAGCAGTTAACAGTGGTCAGGGCACTAACCTAGGAAAATTCCAGCCTCTGCCTTAACAACAGTTTTTATGTTTCACCTCCAGGCTGTATAATAATCTGCACAGACAATGCAAGGAGCAGAGATCAGTACTCCTCCCTTTCAGATGGCTGTGCACAGCACTGTGGCATGACATTCCCTCCCCCTTGCACAATGCATCCTGAGGTCCCAGCTATACAGTGGCATGGCTTCTACAGGAAACATCCAGCAAAACTTTTTCTCTAGGGTTTAAGGCAGTCCCTAGAGTGAAGAGAAAATGGAACCCACGAGTCCCTCTTACAGAATGACTGCTATGCCAATTGCTATTCTGTAACTGTTAGGCCTCCTCTAACTGTTTTTTTAAGAGTGAGCTTTACTCTTCCCTCCAAAGAACAGCTGAAAGTGCCTACTCTCAGCACATGTATCTAGACTGTGGATCCCAAGAGTTTGGAGATACCTTCCTGCAGTATACAGCGAGGTCCTCGGACAAGGCAGGGTTTCAGGATGCCTTCTGTCCTCCCAGCAATGTCCTAGTACATGCCAGCAGGCAGCTTTCAGCTTAGGTTCTCCCAGGTAGTCTGTATTAGATCCCATTGTCAAACACCTAACTCTCTCCATGCGTTGCACACAATCCATAGACAACAGTATTTTGTTGTCTTTTGTTACCATCCTAGATAACCCTTATTTATGCAGGCATATTTTTTCTTTTATCAAATATTTTTCCATATACTTGTCTTACAAGAGTTTAATACTTTCTAGCAGACCGATGTATAACATTCAGCAAATATGTTAAGTATGAAAGAAAACCTCCAAAGGCTCACAGAAGGAAGGGGAACAGCTATTTTACATATAAGTGGCTCACTGGAGCCACCTGCTCAGCTGACATTACAAGCAGACAGAAATGATGTATCTTCTTAAGCTCTCTCTATCCATTACTTACTATTTTAGTTTTGTATACTTATACATGCAAACAGCTCTAAAATCCCTCGTTATTCTCTTGGGATGTGTAATTATTGGTTTGTCAATGAAATGGAAGAGAAATTTCTTTCTGAACACATAGTAATCAAAGCATCATTAACCATGCTTTCTGCAGTAAAGTGTACAGAAATATTTTACTCCATTCTCCTGCCTGTGTAGAGATATTTTTGCCAGCCAGCTGAGAACAAGCATGACGTTTGAAAGGCATCAACAAAGTTCATATACATTCGACAGTGTATAACATTTTCTGGGAAAGAGAGAATGAAATCTAGATATAAAAATAGATATGGTTTAGCCTATTCATAGAAAATTCTGGATTCAGGAACAGAGACCTTATTCCAATATATTATGCAAATCTGCTTTCACCTTTAATTGTAGATGAATACATGAATATATATAAAAGTTTGCAAATAATGTATTGCTCATTAACTTGCATGGATCTTTACCCTGGTATTTTAAAGAAATGAGGCTCACACAATCATTCTGTCTGTCTATCTGTCAGCTTCCTTTCCCATCCTCTTCTTATTAGCCCTTGAAGCTCTTCATTGATTTCTACCAAATTGAACAAGAAGTTAAATTAAGAAAGCTAATCAATTCTGTATTACAAAAATTTGTGGCTGAATAGAAGGAAGGGACCCAATTAGTGCCTCTTCTCTGGAAAAGACCTTTATAAGTCTGTCTCTTGACCAATTTCAAAGCCTGCTGGCTACCAAGCTTGTACATGCTGACTAAGCCAGTCAGCACACACATGGACCGGAAGCAGCTAAGCCACATGCTCCCATTTGCCCAGTAAGACAGGCAAATAAGACAGGAACAGGGCATGTGGGAGGACAACATGGAAGACAAATGAGGGTGCTGAAAATACCAAGTGAAAGGGAGAAGCGTTAAGAGATAAAGGTTGCAAATCCATAAATCGGCCTTTATTCATCCTAATGGTCACGGGACAGCTTGTTATACCATGTTTATCTGATTGATTTATAACTAAAATGAGGAGATAAGCAAAGCCTCCTTGTAGAGAAAAGCAAGGCAATTATGCCAATTCATGTCACTACGACATGGACAAATGCATCTGCATTCCTCTGTTCTCTTGCCTGGGTTGTAAAAGCATAAGGTTAGGTTCAATTTATACTCAGTTGTAATCTATGGTTTGGCTTTTTCCTAGAATATCCATAATTTTAGGAATATGGCATTCAAATTTGAGTACACAGTTTTAGTAAGACTAATCTGAAACAATTTTTTCTGCTTTTTAGTCATTCACAATGATACGCTTATTGCTGATTTTAATCAAGCACTGGCTTAATGTTACAGTTGCACTTTTTATTTATTCCTGTAACCAGTGAACTCCATAGAGATTACAAACGTGTCTCAGTCACTTCACTTTTCCATTAGCACTGTTGAGGGTGTGAGCCTGAAACCAGTGTAAGCAGCAGCAGGTCCCAAATGAAAGCCACTGGTAGGGCACGCGATCCCACCAGATGAATTAGCGACTTCACTATGGCAAATCCCGCTTTAGGTACTCTAATGATGTGAATTGGCATAGTTTTGAGCTCAAATGAGACAAATTCATTTACACTGGCTGAACAACAAGCATCCTGCCTCTACAAAACATGTAAACAGTGATAAAGGCAAAGAATAGTCTTAATTAACAGGCTGGACCCTTATTTTATACCCTGTGAACTTGAGTCAAACTGATGAAAACAATGGCAGGCTTGAAAAAATACTGGGATAGGGTCGTTCAGATAAGTGGAAGGTGACAGGGAAAGGAAATCTGGTGTTGTTACTGGAAATTTCTCATGTCAAAATATATTAGCTTGACCAATGAAGAACACACTCCCTATCTAGTAATTCCCATAATCTTTATAGGACTCCAGCCAAGACATGGAGAAAAAGAGAATAAAATCCTTCACAATTTTTTTAATAAGTCAACCTAAAAAGCGGATGTAGTAAAACTTAAATTTATGGCTGTGATTAAAAAACCCTTAATTGCCTATTTCACAGTTTCCTTTAAAATGTTCTTTGGAAAGCACAAAAATTTGATTCCACTGAGACTTGTGTGCAAATGTTTAATTCTAGCAAAGAACCTGAACTTCATATGACCTCTGAAAAATGGTAATAATTTTTTCTTTGCTTGATTTGTTGAGCTTTGGTTTCTTCACTGTGAAGATCAAAAAAAGCTGTCCCAAAAAGTAAATTTAGCATATGCTCTGGAGCCTGAGGTAATTATGGAACAGTTCATCCCTCTTCTTCTAGTTAGCTTAGAGTCCGGTCCTGCACTATTGTAAGACAGGGGAGCTTCAGCCCTTATTTCATTAAGAACTGGATCAGTTTTACAAGGAAAGGAATGGGTAACTGGCTTTGAAAATCCAACATCGCCATCTATTGGATTTCTATTCTGGGTGAGATTCACAAATACTTTAATCCAGCTAAGAGTTCCCTGGATTTTACACACTACAAATTCAGCCTCTTTAACAGTAAATCAGGAAGACTTTTTCTTAAGGAAGCAAGAGAACTTAGATTTTCTATCTTCAATTTCGATTAAGTCTCTTCCAGAAATGATGAGTTCCCAAAGCTCAGTTTGGTTTGTTGAAACATTTCTTTTTTACAATAAGATCCGTGAAGTAAAGCTGATTGGCAAGCTTACAGAAAAAGAAGTCAACTAACTAAATTCTGCAGATGCTTTTAAAAATCCTCTCCTTAAACTACATAAGGTAGCAATTTGGTTTCCACAGAAATTCACGTGACTTGAAGTTTTATTCTGTTTTATTTTTAAAAAGAGAGAATGCTGTTCAGGCAACTTGGGACTAGAACCTATTAAAAAAAGAAAGCTGTGAAAAGCACCACATCATTTGACTGAAAGCTTCCAGATACAGAAGCTGGTAGAAACTCTTTCACTCAGTTTTCATTCCTAAAATAATTCATTTCTTGTGCAAAACACATGAGTTTAGAATAATAATAATAAAAAAGAGAAGCTATTTTCCAGAAATGCTGAATTTTAGCAGCCCAAATTCTACTCAGCTGCAGTACATGCCAGTCGGCCTATCTGCACTCTAGCTGTGAGTGCAATAATTCGTATGCATCTTTGCAGTGCTGGTATTGTACCAGTATTGTACCCAATGTGGCTTGAAGTGCCTTAACATCCGCATTAACAAACTCTTGTTGTATGCCTGTTCATTTACATTATTCCCGTCTTAAGCAGCACAAGCCTGATTTTTTTCTCAAGGAATTCATACTTTTAAAATACATCAGGAGTTACCAGCATCAGATACTTTATAAGCTTGAGTGTAAATTAGCCATTTTCACCCAACAACAAAGGCTTGTGCTTTCATGACTGGGTAAAAACAGAGAGTCCAGCCTAGGGATCCTAGTGCAACACTTAATTGAAAGGAGCTGCACTCAGGTGGGCAACAGAGCAAGCCCGAAACAGGTTACAGAGAAAAGATCCTTTTAATATGCAGAATTCATAACCCAAATTTGTTCTAGTCCTGCTGTGCTCCTCCTGCAAAGCTAAGACATTCTGTGAAAAACAAGAAGCATGCATACATGATACATATTGCTCAGTTTGTGGGCCTCGTTTTGGCTCTACCTTGTGAATCTTCTGCTGTAAATATTAGTATTTAAGAATGTCTAAAGACTGCAAAATTCAAATGCATATCCTCATAGCCTCTGGCTGTTTGAATCCCAGGGTTTTGGTTCTGTCTACTGGCAAAATTTAAACCTCCCTTCAGGTTCAGATTTGAAATACACTAACACCTTTAATATTGCATGAAACTAGAATGGTATGTGAGACTAAACAAGTTTAGGATCATCTCAAAGTTACATGGGAAAATCCATATATTCCTGAGATAGATAAACGTGAAATGTTCATCAGGGAGCTCAGAACTGGAATAACTCACAGTTCATGGAAACATTTAGAAAAACAATGCAACTTTCTGGAATGAAATATTAGAAAATTGTTATCCACAAAGACAAATGAAATATGTGCATATCACAAGTTTGCAGGTGGGAGTGCAAAATTTAACAACCAAAGAGCTGCTTTTATTTATCGTAAGACCCAGAATGTTTTAAGGGTGATTTTTTCAAAATGCAGGTACATCTTTTTTCTTATGCTCAGCTTTCTTGCTTTTTCATATACATCAAGCAAATGAGCAAACACATGACATTCAGCAGTAAAGTGTCACCCAATGTGTCCCTGAAATCACTGTAATTATGCACACAGATTAGATGCCTAATTGCCTGCAGAGCCATCTTGAAAATGTGGCCATAAATACTGGAGCTACAAACTCCCAGTGTGAGATTTAGTTGCCAGGTATTGCTCTCAGGATTTTGTTCAGCATAAAATCAGCTGACCTGTAATATTTAAACTATTGTACATCTATTGTTACATTTTATGAACATTTTACTCTTGGAAATATGACAAATTCTCATTGTCTTCGGTCTTGTTAGAAGATGTTTTAGAGAACTCAAGGATATTAGACTATGAATTTCCATAACTTTATTAAAAGAGCAGAGTCATTTCACCAACTGCCAATTAGGCATTGCTGCAAAATAGGGAGTAACTGTTAGGAATTTTAAAAATATGTGTTTTTAACAATCTAAGTAAAATGTTCTACTCTTCCCAGTTGCCCTCTTGTCTTCTACAATAGTATTAATAGTTATAAAAGGTAGGCAAAATCTAAGTTTATCTATAAAGCAGTAAGAAAAAGTATTTGTATACAATCTAGTAGAAAACTTCCATGTCAATAACAAAAGAATACAAATCTTCTTTCACTTTGGTCCTCTGTATGTTTCTTTCAGCACTACTGAGAAAGCTAGAGTCAACACATTCTTCACTTCCTCCAGCTTTTCTTTTGGCACACTACATTGTACTTCAGTCTGTTGATCACACCCGATAACATCACCATCATCACCCTGTCAGTTTGGGAAGAAACAGGAAAAAATTTGGAAGGCTAAAGAAGTTCTTGCTGGAGGAAACTATTGAGATACAGACTCTTTCTCTGACTTTACCTTTTCAACTTACGCCTGGCTCCATAAGTGTTGTAGTATTAAAGTGTTTCTCTTGAGGTACTCAGTGACCCTGGATTCTGCTGCGTGCCTACCCGGAGAGGTAAGCCCATTCGAAACAGGGAGTAAATCTCAACAATACAAGCTAAGACTTCCATCCCTGAATTCTTATCCAAACATATCTACTTATTCAGGATAATATGTTCTCGATTTTTTCAACAGGTGTTCACTTAAACAAATACCAATGCTCTGAAAAATCCCTTAGCACCAAGAAGATTAAACAAATGATACCAAGTTTTCATTTTTTGTATATATACAATCTTCAGTTATTCATACACTTCCACTTACAGCAATGAATTAGAGGTTCTAAAAGATTGATTAAAGCAGTAACATGTTCTCTGTTTGAACAAGTAAGATTTAGTGGTAAAAACTGGCAACTGCCCTATAACCTCTGGGGTAAGTGTTTCTTACTAAGATGTGTATGTTTGAAAATACTACAAGACAACTTGTTCTTGTATTTTCCAAACATAAAGTAACCTACGAACACAATGCTCCTGTAAGCAAAGTTACAGTGTAAAGAAGAGAAAGTGAGACATACAGACAGTAAGTCAGCACTTGGAAACCTTAAAGACAGAAGTCATATGCATTGACTACGTTGATACCTAATGAGGGGTTAGAAAGTCTCTGCCTCTTCATTTGCTAGCTGGAGGATTGGTCCCCTGATGCTGGGCAGAGAGCCTCTGGTTCTCCTGGAGGGCGTCTATTCCTTGAATAGCAGTGAAGCCTTTGGGATTTTACTTCATAGTGGCACTGAGGAGCAGTTCCACAGGAGAGAGATTCAGAGACTTTCATTGAGCTGCAGCTTGCTCAGAGCTAACCTCAGGGGGAACTGAACAATCCTAAACAGCAGCCATGAGGCTCAAAGGTCACTCTGCTAAAAAGGACTCCTGGGGACATCCCCATCTTTAATAAAGTAGGACCACGGGAAAGCTTGCCCTTCTTGCTAGATCTAGGGTAAAGATTCATAAAGGAATAATCACCCCTAAATGACAGCAGGGAACTGGGGTTCTGGGGAGTTGCATCTTTTCCCCTATGTTGTGTTGGGAGGAACAAAATGCTGAATACACTCCAGTTATAAAGTTCAGGGAGGCTCAAAGTGTCTCCAGATCAGACAAGATGCAGGCAGAAAATTTGTGTGGTAAAATCTGCTAATTTTTCTCACACTTCTTCCTATGGAGTCAATATGATGGTATGCTTCATCAACTCTATTTTAAAATGTGATGATAAGGAAAAATTGTCAGTCACTTTGGAATAGTAACCCCATAGGATAGGGGCCAAAGGCGGCAGATAGATTTTGGATGGTGCGCAACAGGGCTGGCCAGGGACTGGAATTGGGAACCATGGCATTCCTGAAAAGCTAATGTTCTGAGTCCTGGCTCCCACTAAGTTCAGAGCTAGAACTCTGAACTGTGGAACTCTGTGGAACTGTAGAACTCTGTGGAAGCTAGAAACCCTTGCCTCACACGGAGGCAAGGTAGTATCTTGCCACTGATCAGCAGCAGCTCAAAACTTCTAAGCAGGTCCAATTCCTGTAGAGTTTTTTCTGGCAAATAAACTCTCTTTTGGAAAAGTTAAAAAAAAGGCTAGCACACCACCCTGGATGGGTTGCTGATCCCTGATGTCCAGTATTATTCTTACCAGTTCAGTTCCTTCTGGGGATGAAACACCGTAAGTTATTCAAACCCCTGTGCTCTTTGCACAGCCAGAGGAGATTTAAATAGCATTTCAGGAAATTCAAAACTGCATGGATTGATTTTGTACCACAGCTGTAATTTCCTTCTCCCTTTTCAAATGACATTTAACAGGACAATGTGAAGGTTCAGAAATATTTTCTGTAAGTCAAAATAAATTACACGGTGCTAGCAGAACAGTAGAAAGGCACATTTTTGTGGACTAAATCATTGCAGCTGGGATGTTGCAGAGTGCTGAATCCACCTTTTTATCCAGAGAGAGAGGGAGAAAAATCAGCCATAGAGCTCCTGTTTGCTTTCATTGTAACTAGCCATGCTCTTGCCAACTTACTGCAAAGTGTTCCAGTCTCTTGTTAATACCCACATCCACCACTGGCACCAATAGACTCAGTCATTAGAAATGTTCATTCAGAAGCAGTGATCAAACAAATTAAGACCAAAAATGAATCTGGCATCTGAATCTTCAATTTCTACCCCAACTTTGAAATGCCAAACATCCCACAGGCCCTTCAGGCTAGAATCAAAGCCTGGTGACGTCAGTTACAAGAAGTTCAGAAGTCAGAACACATCTCAAAATATTTCTAAAGATGCACCTCTGCCTTGGCACCCTCATATGGGATAGGTACACTTCAGTCCACTAATGGAGTTCTGCCAGATCTAATACTTTCTTGGTATTTTAACAATGGTGGCTGGTAACCCCAAAAGAGCTGATATGACTTTAACAGTGTTATTTCCTCACAGTATGACGGGGAAAAAAGAATCACTCTCTCAATAAAAGATTGATTACCTTCTGTTTTTAAGAACCTGTGTTCTCTGTGGATAATCCTTGACCATGTCCTACTGATCAGAACAGATTCTACCTAACCCAAATCTGAAACAGTCTATATAGTGCAGGGGCTTTTTGATTATTGTTGGGTTTTGATATTGGGGTTTTTTTCTTAAATTAGAGCATTTAATAATTTATTTAGAGGAACATTTTGAACTTTATCTTTCGTCAGACCATGCTTACTGAAAAGCTGTTTAGAGCAAGGAAAACCTCATAAGGATATGCCTTAACTGCCTCATGGCTTGGCAGTGATTTTCAATAAAAAGGCATTGCTTCACAGGCCTTTGATTTCAAAACTTGTGAAAATTCAGGTTTGTTTCAAAATTTAGGGATTAACATTTGTGGGGTACACAAGGAATGCATGCAAAAGAAGATGAAAGGGAGTTTTATTCCAGTGCTTGATTACACAGAACTCAGTTTTCACATGTCACTGGAATAAAAAAACCAAAACCAAATTCCGTACTCGAAACAACCAATTCATGGTGCCTTAGATGTCATACAGCTACCACATGCATGCTAAATAGTCACTCACTAGATAAACGAACCACTAGGCTAAAGAAGTGCAGGCAACAGAACCTGAACCAACATCACCAATCTGCTGCTGTAGATATGATCCCTCTTTTTGCCCATCTATCAAGACCTTCCTATTATCTTCTCAATTATTTTTTTTTTCAGCTCATCACGTTTTCACCCCGATTTATCCTTTCAAGCCAGGTGGTGCTTGCCAGAAACCGCACCTCTCCCAGTGTGCACCCACATCATCCCTAGCTATGCCCTGTGCTTCATCTACCACACCCCCCATCCCTTAACCGCTTCCTGGTGAGCCTGAGCCGCGCCCTCACCGCGGATGGGGAGAACTGGAGCAGGGCTCTACCATCCCAGGGACTGCCCATAGCTTTAACTGCGCCGGATCCCTTGAGCAGCCTCTGGGGCGGCAGCCCCCAGCCTCCCCGTCTCCTCAGAGCTACCCTGCACCCAGCCCAAGAGGGGCCTGCCCCAATGCTACCGCAGGGGTGGTTTCAAGGTGTAACTCCTAACCTTGCAGTGAGCCCAAATACCTGCAAGAGACCCCCTTCCAAGTGCGCAAAAGGGCTGCGCAACCGGTCCGCGCTGAAAAACTCGACCTCAGCGCCCCGCGCACACCAGAGCGTGGCCTCGGGGAGAGAGAGGGCGAGGCCGAGGCCCCTCAGCTCCGCTCCCGCCGGGGACGGCCGCCGCCCACCCCGGCCCCTGCCTGAGGAGGGCCCGCGCCCCACCGCCGCGAGACCCCCGAACCGCGCACTCTCCGCGTCACGCGCCCTCACAAGACTGCAAATCCCAGCAGCCTGCGCGCGGCCTCCTCCTATTGGCTGGCGCTGGCAGGAAGCGATCTGCGGGGTGAAGGGTGAGGAGCGGCGGCCGGAAGGGAAGCGAAGGCAAGGCGCAGGTCTCTGCCCGGGGCCGGGAGGGCGCTCGGGGGTGGGCCCGGCCCGGCCCGGGGGGAAGCGGCGGCAGTGGTGGTGTCGTCGTCGTCATCGTCATGGGGGACGCTGGCTGCAGCCCGGCCCCTTATCTCAGGGGGCGGGATAGGGCTGATGACAGAGCCGGGAACGGCTGCCTGGGGCCTGGCTCTGGGGGTCGTGACGGGGCTGAAGGGGAGAGCGGTGCAGGGCCTGGGGCGGCGGGGGGCTCGCTGCACGCGGTCCGCAGGGGGCCGGGTTGGGCGACGGAGTGCTGAGGCCTGTGGGTGGGCAAGTGTGTGCGACTTCGGTACCACTGCGAAGGAAAAGCCGTAGCATAGTGCTGTGCCGTGCTGGTCCTGGGAATCTGAGCTTGTGAATTAACTTTTTTATGGGAAGAGTGTACTGGCCCCATGTCGCTGTATAGTGCATAGAAGCATGTATAAGTTGCTCCCTCCCCTGAGGGATAATAGTTTCCCTCAGGTGATGTCAAGAGTACTTTTAAGTACTTTAGAGATTCGTTTGCTGACAAGGCATTTATATTATGCTTATTGAGAGTTATTTTTTTCTCATTTCTAAAATCGTAACCCCTCCAAGGAGTCCAGCATGGAAGAGTTTAAAGATGCAAGTCCACCTGAAGAATTACTTGATCACTTAAAGCTTTCTGCTCAGAAGTCTGCAGAGACTGGCCCCAAAGATGCACAGAATCCCAAAAACATTGAAAGTGGATATACACCATCTTCAGCCAAAGATCCCACAACAGCAGATGAGTGTTTCCATGACTGTCATGACTCCTTTGAGGCAAAAGAACCTATGCTGGATGATGAAGGGAATTTACAGAATGATGAGAATAGCTCAAGGAGGCAGACAGAACTAGATGAAGAATACTTACTAGAACTAGAAAAAGATATGCCAGAGGAAGAAAAACAGGTAATCCAGTGTTGAATATAAAAAGATATATTTTCAAGTGTCACATTTCTGAATGGTCTGTGACCAGCATGCAAATGGACCTTTAAAACTCTTATGTGTCTACTTTTACTGTTCTTAATGTCTTCTATTAGGTAACACATAATTTTGTTAGCTTTCCTTGCTGTTCTTAATCATCACATTCCGTTGCAGATTTTTGTCTACTTTCACTACTGTGTAAGGTTACTGTGACTCAGAGAGATTACAAGAAACAAAAATCTCCCTGTTTCATGTTACTTGGTTGTGTGCATTCATTGTTTTCACCTGATTAGCTGCAAGGTGCTTTTCCAAAACTCAGAGCAAGTTTCAGGGCAGTTTTCATATCTGAAAAGCTGCTTTATGTAATACAACTAATTGGGATTAAATTTGAAAGTATCCCTATGGATTCCTTAAGCTTTAAACAAACAAAACACATTGAATGTGTGGTTTTGTTTACTTTCAGTACGGTTACATGGGACAAAATGTTTCGGTAACAAACTGGATAATGTGGTGGGGAATAACGAAATAGGTCTTGGGGGGAAGTCTAACAGCCTCTGTAATGGTGTTTACTCCACTGTAAGTCTGTGAACAAGTTTTTTTGACCCTCAGTCAGTGGTGTCGCTTGACAGCAGTTAGTTTTCAGGGTTCTAAGATATTATGGTCATCAAGTAGTTGGATAAAAAGATAGAGGGTTTTTTTTCTATTTTTGAGAAAACTCGTTAAATCACTTTCCGAATTAGACTCTGTTCACTTGAGTAACGTAGTGGTTTCTGCTGGTAATTATGTTCTCGTAGCAAATGGTGGAAGGCTTTCTACTGATTTGTGGAAATTTTTTTTCCCCCCTAATTTTTTTCAACTTTAGTTTGCAAATGGTGGGGGAGTAAAGATATTAAACTAAAATCTGTGTCACAACATAAAACTCTTGTAAATTTTTTTTTTTTGAACACTCTATTTTTGACAAGTTATATAGCTTGGCCTCTTGAACATATCACGTTTCAAAGAACTGATCCAGCCTCTTAAAATCTGATCGAATTATCCAAATGAGCAGTTACTTTTACTGAAAATTGAAATAGTGACAAAAAGTACTACTATATTCTTTGGCAGTTGGGGAAAAGATGGACTTCTGATGTATTGTAACTTACGTGAAGGGAAGACTTCAGCAAACTTTATTTTGTAGTCCTGTAGGCATGAATTAGATCTTATTTTAATAAAGGAAATAAAGTCCTTACTGAAAGGTTAGCTGCACAATTAGGATCATAGGTAACACTGAGTAACTGGTTATGATGAGGGAAGGAGAGAGGGGAGAAAGGAATGGCAGCTGACAAGAGAAGGTAGGCAGCATCTTAGGAAAGCATTACTTCATAACGGAAGATAGTGTATTGTATAGCTGTATAGTTACTATTCCAGAAACTCCCAAATCATCAGGAGCAGTAGAAGAAATTACTACTGTAATGGACAAGTACTGCTAAAATGAGGCATTTGATGAAAAAGAAATGAAGGCTCATATCAAATTAATTTTTTTGAAAGTGCTTAAAATATTATGAATGTTTCAGTGAATTTATAGGAGCTTATTACTCTTTTGTATAGGCAGGCTGATCTTTTCGAATTCAACTGACTTGGTAAAGCGGGACCACGCTTTCTTAACTGTTGGCTAGCCCCATCTGTGTTGTGTAAGTGAATAATTGCTGGCTATACATTGCCCAAAAAAGTTGGAAAGAGGGGAGGGGCTTGGCAGTAACTTGACTACACCATGGTCTTACTGCCATCTAGTGTAAATAGAGAATGAGGGGCAGAAACATGCAGAGCTAAGATGCCAGAGGCAACCAAACATCTAAATTGTTTGTTACAAACCAGTATAGAGAAATTTAATCAAGTTGTGACTCAAATAGTTTGCTTGCTGGTAGGGTGGCATTTCTGACCAAAACACATCAGTGAAGACAAAAAAGGTAGTTTTTCATCTGTAGTACAGATTGTCATGTTAATATAGAAGTTCCTTGAGGTGGAAAAGCAACATGGGACTACTGGGGAAGTGGAACATGGAATATAATCTCCTTGAAGTAGGAATGAGACCAAAAGTAACACTTGTCTGCTGCTTCATATTGTGGAAATCACTTCATATCTCTCTCTCTCTCTCTCTCTCTCTGTTTTGATATCTGTCAAATGGGTGTAATGATGCTTGCCAGTTGTAATACTTTGAGATCTAATAAGGAATAATGGAGGTGAGGGGGAATCTCAAGATGTTAACTGGTGCAAGGGCCTCTGGAGAGGTCATCTAGTCTAACACCCTGCTCAAAGTTAGATAAAATAGATCAGCCTGCCCAGAGGCATGCAAACATCTTGGAGCCTAGAGATTGCACAGCTTCTCTGGGCCCCTGTTCTAGTGTTTAACTACCTTCATGGTGGAAACTTTTTTCCTCATCTTTAATTAGAATCTCATTTGTTGCAAATTGTGACCACTGGCTCTTCTTTTTCTGCATGCCTCCAGGAAGAGTCCATCTCCGTTACCTCTAGCAGTTAGGTCTCCCCTGAGCTGCCTTTTCCTAAGGCTGAACAAACTCAGTTCTTCTAGGCTATCTGCTTAGGTTACTGTCTCCACTGCCTTGACCATCTTGGGGGCCCTCTGCTGGACTCCCTCTGGGAAGTCGAGATCTGTTTTTCGGGTTTTTTGTGTGGAGAGGACACCAAAACTGGGCACTCTCCAAATGCATTCTCTCAGATGCTGAGCAGAGGGCAATAATCACTCTCCTTGACCTACTCACTACACAGAGAAACCATTGTCATGTTGCCCTTGTGTCTTTTCCAGTTTAGACTAAACAGTCCCTTTTTTCTACTTGTATTTATTGCTTCTACAGCAAGGAACATTGTCATCATGAGTCATGAAGAGGCTTCTGCAGCAGCCTATAACTTGGAAGGCAGCTTGAGAGTTTCATAGACAAAATGCTAAAAGCTGGGGGGAAATTACATCATAGAATTAAACTCTGGAAAGAGCAGCAGGCCTGGAAATTGAGTGTCTTAGTTTTCGTGCTGCTCTTGTTTCTGTTTTATTGTTAGGTAATCATTTAATTTTGCACATCAATTTTTGCCTTCCCTAAAGTGAGCAAAAGAATCATGAATGTTGAATACTTGCATTCAGCTTTGTGGAACTCCATTGAAAGGTGCTATGGGAGTACAGAATAGTAATTGTTTAAAGCTGGAAAGATTTCCTTAGAGAAAGTATGGAGGCAGCTGCAGTTCTCATCTTTCTGTAGGTTTATCTCCAGTGGTATTGAGTAATTGTGCCTTTCAGGTTGGTTTATGATGATACCTAATGAAATGGAGGGATTGCATCTCTTAGTATCACCATAACTATTAGATTGGCAATACTTATATTGTGAACTTTGTTTATGTTCCATAGAGAGCTTTCTGAGTGGATTATATAAGCAGTCTTTAAAATATACCTATTTTTTTCTCTAACAAAATATTGTTGGTCTCTCTTATAAGCAGAGCTTGAGAAATCCAGAAACTAGAGATGAATTAGAAGCTTACAGCAGTTGTTATAACTATTGAAGTAGTCCATTTGCATGGTCTTACCCTGAATCACCTTACATTCTCTGTGTAGTAAAACCATGGGGATGGGTCATTCCTGAATTGCCACTGCGACTTGCCTCATAGTATTTGGAATTGATGGCTACAAATTTTATTTTAATTTTTGAAAGTGAAACGTGCTATATATTTTGATTATGAAAAGAATCTGTTAATGATGCAGCTTTTAAGAAAAAGATACTGCAGTTATGGTCTGAAAACAGCTGCTGTACATCCATTTATTCAGAGTTTTTCAAACATTTTAAATCTCCTTCCAATTACTCAAAAGGTCATTTTTGAGAAGAAGGGCAACATGATTTTTTTTTTTTTTTCAGCTGGAGAAAATGAGGCAGAAATATTCAGAACTTGTTTATTTGACTGTTTAGGTTGTGACCAGACACTCAGCAGCAGTGCTGTGTTTGCTACTTAAGCAGTCCTTGATCAGTTATTCTCAGCCCCCTGCTGCCTCCTTCATTGTGCCAGCACACCTCTCTGTGTGAATGTGCAGTGAACCAGTTACAGGGAATGATTCAGATGAAAAATAATGCTGTATTTTTAGATCAAGGGCAGTGCTGGTAGAAGTAGACATCAAATGGCAGCCTTGTGATGGCGTACAGGGGTAGATGGATTTTCTTCAATTAGACTACTTGCCTAAATAAGAAAAACTTCCTATGAACTGTGGTTGCAGCACCAACTGTAAACTATGTACTCAAGTCATAAGGAGAGCTGGATGTTAGCCCTGCTCACATCAAATTTTTGGAGCTACACCTTAATAATTTTGGGGGGTTTGTTTTGTTTTGTTTTTTAATTAAACCCATTGTTAGGTTTTAGCAGCTTTAATAAATCACCTCTTTTGAGTGATGTTCTCCAATAACTAGGCTGTAGAAAAGAAAGTCTCTAATTTATTCTGGAGATGCAAAGACAGATTCTAGTCCTTGCTCTGTGTAGTTATGCATATCCTGTGTGCAAGCTTTCATGGTAGCAGGTCTGAGTAGGAATTCTCACCCATGTAGAAGCTGCTGCAGAGATCAAAAGGAAGGAGCAAGTGGTTGTCTATTTTCTCTCAGTTATGTTTCGAGAGCCCCATACAGTGAGATTTCTAATTTTAAGCAACAGGAATTACTTCCAGTACTGATACCATAAGAAGTCTTCTCTGCACAATGAAGCAAAATAAGAACTTGAAGAGATATTAAGACACAAACCTACAAGAATTATTCTTAAAAATAGATGTAGCATAGAGCCTGGTTACTTGCCTGGACTTGCAGCTCTGAGCTTTTTAAGAATTAAGCATCCTGAAACAAAATTCACTTTTATAAGATTGTTGTTGTTGTTGTTGTTTCAAAAGCATGCTGATTGCTGCCTCAGCAGAGGCACTGAGCAGTAAATTACTTTTGATGCATTACTAACAGATTTTTCTGGTTAGTTGTCATTGACAGTGATGGCTTTGACATTGGTCTAGTCTGCAGAATTAATCAGAAGACACCCAACAGCTGTTACATGGTAATTGTTTCAGTCTGACCCGGTCCTCTTCTGGAGGGACACCCATTAATTACGAGTTTATCCAGCAGCAAGATTCTGAATCCCTCATGCTCTTCTATCATGACAGATGTTGTCTTGTTCTTTGGGCCTTATCTAGCAAAGACTTAAGCGCCGGGCCTAGTAAGCTCTTATTTTGGGTATAGAACACTCCTTTCTAGCTGCTGTAAGACCCTGGAATAAATATTTAATATTCCTCAAAAGCAGTTCCCTTCTTTGGGCTGTTGCATGTGCATTAGAGCTACAGCTGGCTGTAATCATGCTCAGCTTCTATTTTAACACTAGGAAATGTGTCAGCAAGACAAGGAACACAGCTCTAGTAGAGGAGATTCTTGATTAGTATCTTGTTAGCAACTCTGTAAGAATTAAGTGAAACTGATCTTTGAGAAATAGTGTTTTTGAGTTATACCTGAGATTCTTTTCAGTTCTGGGCTAAACGGTAAAATTCCCCCCACCCCCACCCCCACCCCCCCCCCCCCCGCGCTTTTCTCCAGAAGTTCTAGGATGTGTTAGAGAATGTTGTCTTAATCAAGAAATTTCCTTTAAGCTGCTGCTCTCCTCATCCTTTCTTCCCCATGCTTCATGTTGATCCCATTGTTCTTCCATAAATTATAGCTTCTGTATAGAATTTGCTTTTCCAGGGCTTGAAGAACTGATCTAGGATTTCTTCTGAGGTGGCTTCTCAGGTGTAGTCATTCATTTCAGCATTTGGTGTTTTCCTAGTTCCATCTCTCCAATATAGTATGGTAACCTTGAATCTGTCAAAGTTACTGCTTTTGTATTTACAAAATAAAAGCTAGGGTACAAACTGGAAGATAGGGTACAACGAAGCGAGTCATATTTTGGAGCAGTCCTCAGGTGTTGATCACTTGGAGGTGGTCTCAGAACTCTTTCCAGAAAGAATGATGTGGTTGGACCAAAAAAACCAAGTATTAATACAGGAGACAATCCAACTAACTGCACAGCAGTAAAACTTACTACATAAATTATTGACAAATACCAATAAAGAATATATCTTTTGTTAACAATTCTCATCAGCATTCAAAATTATTTTGTATAGCAATAAAACTTGTAAGACAATTGGATTTTGAGGGTGTCGCAATGCAATCTTGTGAAATATAATAAAAGGTGATCCCCATATTCAAAGGACCTACTTTAATAACCTGAATCCTGTATACAATACAGCACCAATACTAAATATGCTATTGTTTGGGTCAAACTGGAGGAAAAGATGGATTGCCAGACTAAAACTGCCCTGTCTTACAGCTTGCAAAATAGAACAAAACATCCTGTTATATTTTCTGAATTAATCGAAGCTTGGAGAATTCCATTTGAGAAGTATATCTGTATCTGCTAGAGTAATTAATTCCAAGTGCTGGTAAGAAGAACCTGGATAAAATCTGGAATTATAATCTCCCTATGTGATTTACAGTTCTTTGAGTTACATTTTTAAACTAAAAAAGGGCTTTTGGTGCATAGCAGTTTAATAGAGTGAAAAAGTATACCTTCATCTTTCTTTCAGTGCTGCTATCTGATTTTAGTCTTGTATTCATTTTTGCATTTCTCTCAAAGATGATGATACTGTCAAATTGAGACCTTTTTGAATTGTGGTGGTGATGGATTAAGTGGTCAGCTGCACTTTTCTGCCTGAGGCTGTTGCCTCTGGAACAGGAACGACTGAATGGCATGTATTGTCACTCAGGAATAGTCACAGTTAGTCTGGCATGTTAACTTAAACTGACTGTCAAGGATGGATGTGACCTATTGTTTCTGGAAGTGCTGCTTACAATTTCAGGAAGAGGTAGTGATTTGGCAGTAGAAAGACTAATGCATCTTTCCCAATGGAGTTACAATGAGCAGAAATCGGCCAGAGTCTAGCAATGCTTATTACTCTACCTTTTAAGTGTAGAGGGCAACTTTGGTACAGTTTTCAAGTGACAACTCTAGCAAGATTTGAAAAAGGAATTTTTTGAGTGACTACAACCTTAAATTGGAATTCAAATCGTTGAATGCATGATACAGCAATAGCTTCACAAAACTGCAGGGGGAAGCAGATGCCTACTAATGGATGACTTAGAAATAGAACTGGTATTTGAAGCTGAAAAATACATTCTTTATCTGTTTAAATTCCTTGCTTCTGTGCACCCTTTGAACCCGAGTAATTTTAAATTGACTGCTACTTGGTGACCTTACAAAAGGGTATATGAGATGCAGATGTGCATTGTCACACTGTATAAATAGCCTTACAGAGAAGAGAGTACACATTTGCTGCTCTTGACAAAACTGGAGCCAAAAACAGTTTCCTAGCAAAGTTAAATCAATTGATCAAATAAAATGCATAGGAACAGCCAGAGGAAGCATAGTTGGAAGCATTACAAACTGAGAGTGTTTGTCCTTCAGCTCTCAGCAGCTATATTTAAGGATTTCACTTCCAGCACTTTTATTGTGTTGGTTACTTCCAAAACAAACAGTGAAAATGTGTAGGTTGCTTTCTTCTCTAACAGTAGAATAATGCTTTAATGCTTTTATCTTTAACCCTGAGGTTTTTGGCAGAGTAGCTGAGGTCCAGGGACTGTATTTGATGCCCCTTCTTTTGAATTGCTGTACTTAATGGTCAGAAGGCCAAGCTGTCTTTTCTCGTTACTTCATATCAGGCCTTAATCTTCAGCACCTCTTGCTTGCCAGGCAGGTTTATGTTAAGATCCTAATTTCTTCAGAATATGGACAATTGTAATTCAGTATCCAAATCTGTAAACATTTCTAATCAGATCCTTTAAGAATCATATTACTTGTTAAACACAGTTATTTCTTCTGGACTTTAAAAAATAAGTTTTTTACTTTGTACATCAAAAACTAATGCCTGCCACTTGGGATTTGCCATCTTTGTGTTAATAAAATTTGCAAAAAACAAACCTTACGATTTGGCTGTCTTTGAATAGCAGAAGATCATAATGGAGTTTAAGTTGGGGAAGTTGTGCCTGACCCCAATGGTGTATATGAGCAGCCTCAAGGAACATAGTGGGTCAAGATATCTTTTCCTTAGGCAGAGCATTCTAGGAGTTCAGTCTGACCTACTTCCCTCACTGAGGAAAGGGTAGCCTGCCCTGCAGCTACTTAAATCTTTTGCTGAAAAATTACTGGGTGGGGACACTGAAATGACATTGTGCAAAATTTGTCCCAAGGACAAGTCACTTGCAATTTTTTCACTCTGGGCTGATATGATCACAGCAAACTGATGACCAGTCAATTTGCAATTGTGCATCGAAGCTGGAAATGCAGCATACTGAGTGAAAAGGTTATGTCTTCTAACAGCACTTTAGTTTTTGGTTGTTTTGTTGGTTTTTTTACCCTGAATTTGAATAGAAGGTATATTCTAACAGCATCCATTGGAGCAGACCTTTCAGGTTAAATGTAAATTAATCCAAAATAGTTGACTTTCCACTGCTTTTGTGTTAGGATTTTCTGTTAAAGAAATGTATATATGGGGAATAAATGATGTATTTATTTCACAAATACATAGTGTGCTTTATAGGGCAGTGCGTTTAGGATGTGATGTGCTAATACATATGCTTTTACATTTTGTGGAAAAGCCAGAAGAATTTGCTTTTAGGGATAGTCTGCTACTATGTATTGCTTATGGGTCATACTTGAAATGCAAATCCAGAATGATGCGTGAGGTACCCTATAGTCTTCACCTTTTTGAAAAATACTGCGAAAACTTGTACAGTTTGGAACTTAAGGGACAGTCTGAAACCCGTAATACAGGGATATCTTGAAAATGTTGGTCAAGCTATAACAGAAATACTGGTTTTGAACCAGGACTGCATTGCTTTCATTGCTGCTTTCCAGGGAGCCGAGTAAGCTGCAAAACCATATACGGTGTTCTTAACAATGCTGATGGCTTCTGAAACATGCTTAGACAACAGCTTTTCTGGTCAAATAGTCAGAAGTGACTGCAAGACTGTCACCGTATGTCTGTAACAGTTATGTGACTAATAGTTCTCTATCCTTCAAGTTTGTGCAGTTTGGAATCCTCAGCTTCCCAGTGTGACAGTCCTTAAACTGTTCAATTGCTCAGAACTTTCATCTGCCCATGTTTCTGCAGCGAACATGGCCACGCAGCCACCTTGGTCTTCCTTCTGTGCTGTTGAGACTCCAGGTCACAATCCTCTTGGCTACCTGAGAAGGAATCCCACAACTGAAGAATTTTTTTGTTCCATTTACTTTTTTTTTTTTTTTTTTAAATGTAAAACTTGTTCTCCTGAAGCCTTCTTGCTGCAAATCACTTTTTATATTAGTATTTAATACTTAACTGGTGTAAACATGTAATATTTTGTAATAATTTTAATAAAATAAAACAAAATAATGATAATACAGGTGAAGCTTTTTATCTAGTATTCCTTGATTTTAGGATTTCTGCATCAGGAGTACTGTGACCATGCTGTAGTTCTCATTTTATATGAAAAAAATTCTTTCGTTATTGTAGAGTTGTAACTCTACCTTATGCAACAGTGAATCAGTTAATGGCACTTAAAGGCCAGTTCTAAATAGGTCATGAGCAATGAAGTCAGTAGGGCTAGTGTTTCAAGCATTTCTTTTCTTGAATGAGGGTTGTCTATGTAGATCTTTCATGTTTTCCAGTAGGATCATCATCTCCAAACCTGTTCTGTGCTGAAATCTGGCTGCTTTGTTCACTGGTATGAAAATGACTTCTGTTGTGCTTTCACTCTATATGCATTAAAGATGTTTTAAAAATTTTGTTCTGTGGAGTGCCAGCTGTGCCTGTAGCAGTGACCTTGCTGGAGCTGTTCTGTGTGGCACTTCGAAAGTTTGGGTACAGCTTTCAAATGCAGTTACGTGCTCCCTGTGCTGAACAGCAGAATCCTGCATATATACAAAGAATTTGGGCTTTTAATGCAGCTTGTGCCTTAAGTGCTTAAATTTGTTTGTATGCTCATATTTAGAAAGCACCAGCTGGCTTGTCTACGTTGGTGCAAGTGACATTGCAGAAGGACTTGTGCAGGTTTGTCAGTCCACCCTGGAGGAAAGCCAGTTTCTAAATAGTGGTGCATGTTTTGTCTGACCTATGTTTTGGTTTTTTTGGTTTTTTTTTTTTTTTTTAAATGTGAGGAGCAATGAGTATTAGAAAACATATTTAATAGGCAATAGTGATCTAGGCATGTATCTAAAGGGTCAGATGATATTTTACTGTGTAATTTTGTGTGTCACAACTGAATGCCATTCCCCTGAGCCTAGTTTTCAGAGCATTGTGATCTGTTATTACTAAGATGGTGACAGTGGTTGGGTGAATTACTTTCCAAAACCAATAAAAGCAAGAGGAGAGAACCTCTGATTTTGTATTGTTTGTCAGCTACTTTGCATAGCTGTGAGATGGTGCAGCGTTCCACAAAGAGTACTATATTTAGCTGTTTCCAAGGAGATGTTCTGTGTGATATTGATAATTGCATTAATCCTTGATTTACACAATCTGCAGGAGAGGAAACTGCTCCTTTTCCTAGTGTTGGCTTTTTAATTGCTCAATGATCTGTAATTTATAGACACCTTGATTTAAATCCTTTGTGTAAGCATGTGTGTTGGGGGCAAAATCAGTGGTCAAATGATCATTTTGCTACCATAGAAGTGATTCATGAACATGAGCATTGCTTTTTGATGTTACTGTCTTACTTACACTGCTTTGTTTTTACTTGTGTGAGGTATGTCTGCATGTGAAAGACTTCCATTGTAAATAGGTTGAAGAGATGGCTTGATGACATCCTGCATTTTCTGTGTCAGAGGCTAAGAGCATTCATGTCAACTTCACTTGTGCCAAGAGTACTGTTAAGATATTCATGGTTGAAAACACAACTCTGCTCAGCATGTGCAATTTTCACTGTATAACAGAACAATCTTCCTGTCTCTGCATCTGATGGTTTAGTCACTTTCTGCATAAGAAATCTTTCAGGGCAGTATTATCCATGGACCTATTTCTAGTGCAGTCAGCTCAACGTGCTTTGTACATCTCTGAAAGTAAAGTAACTATGAATTTCTGAGGTGGAATTATTTCAAGCAAAACTTTTGAGACTTTACATCTAAAATATATTCTATGTAGTTGACCTGCATGGATTGAATTAAACTGAGTTAGAAAGCAGAAGCAAACAGCCAGCTCAAAAGCTAACGTATTAGTTTAAACCATGTAATTCACTATGGATGCTCTTGCTGCATACTGTTGTTCATGAACAGGAGCTTTTTAATTGCCTTGTTGTTATACTCCAGTGTTTCATGGATATATAAAGTATATCATGTCACAGTGACTACACAGAAGCTATCTTGGTACTAGTTAAAATTCTTCAGGTTATATTTTATTCTGATTTCCATTCATACTTTATTTGGAACTGCAGCTGACCTACTTGTTCATTTCAATTAAATACTTTGAGACATTGTCTTTTCTTTTGTAGAAAAGAAGAAAGGAGAGCACAACACTGAAGGAGAAGGGAAATGAGCACTTCAAGAAAGGAGGTGGGTTGATAATCTTTTAACACCGTATGGATGTTAGAGAATCTTAGATTAATACTTTGCCATCATGGTGGTGTTGCAGAAAACCCATAGGAAGATCTCACACCTATCATTGTTCAAATCTATCATCTATGTAATTTTTCATCCAGCTCTAGAGAACAGAAAGAGATAGCAGATCTCCTTAAGAGTTAAGTCTTAAATCACAAAGACTTGGATTACTAAAGCAGGATTCTCATGAAAGCTAAGTGTTTAAATTCAAGAACATGATACAGAATTGACTGCCTTCCAAGTGCCACGGTTTCTTTTACTAATCAAAAAAGGCTTCCACTAGGCGCAGAGTTTTGCTAATGCATGTGCTTAGAATTGATGCAGGACACAGTGGCTCAGTGCTCTCTCATACCTTTGTATGTTTGCACGTTTCTTTTTATCCACTGACTGTGTTACACATTTTCTTTACGAATGTGTGTGTATGTATACATACAGACATCTATATATACATATACACACATGTACATTTATATGTACTTACATGTACATCTATATACTTATATACATACATGTATATACATACGTGTATATGTTTATAGAGATATACACATGTATATGTGTATATATAGAGATGTACATGTACACACACATACCTCTAGAATTTTTTTTAATATATGTTATGTAAATTTCTAGCTTATGCCAGAACTGGACATGTTCTGAACATAGTTAATACATAACAACAGGGTCGAGGTCAATAATAAATAACAATAACAATGCTTTTAATTAAAAAACATAAAGAGGGAAGTGATTTTGACACCTACCTTTCATTTAATGTTCTGGTGGCTAGAGGATTCACAAAGAAAGCAGGAAAAGTAGATTCATACTTTCCTCAGTCAACAGGGACACAAACAAGTAACTTCCCCTTCCCAGAAGTATACCCTGATAACCAGACAGTGGCCTTCCTGTTGGAGGTCTCTTATTGTGTGCTAAGAGAGCAAGATTCTTGGGGAATGATTTACGAAGTCAGGCAAGCATCTGAGCAGGCAGAAGGGAACTGCTTGGACCATGAAAGCAGCAAGCCTGTAATGTTGGCTGAATCATCTTGTGAAGTCTCATCCATAGCCTCTTCTTGATAGATTCTTTGGCAGATCTTTTTAGTGCGCCTGTGCCTGCCAAAGTGCTTACTATTCAGAAATACACAACCTGTTAAGTACCTGGATGGTCACCAGCTAATGTGCACAGAAAGAGTTGCTCTGTTTTGAGGACAGTGCATTTGTCAGCTGGCAGGGCGTTGTTCACTCTTGACTCTACCTTTATTAGAAAATGAATAACTTGATAATCCCATGTGGTTTACCACTGGTCCTTGCTTTAGACCAGACCTGATGATGGATGACCTCCGGGTGATAATGGGTTTGTGGCAACTGACCTTTAAGTCAGTCATTGAAGATGATGTGGCAAATAAAATATCTCCGTAGCTGCTCTGAACAGGTATCAGTGCAGTGATGTGTTTCAGCACGTGCTTTCTTTCAGCTCAAGGATACACTTAATCTAAAGAGATTCTACCTCTAGGGCTGGTACTCAAATAGAATGAAACAATTTCAGGGATGAGAATTATATGCATATCATGCTGCACTTGTTACGTTAAGATCAGGACTATATTTCTGCTTTTACAAGGGTGTTGATTTTAAAATAATTGTCATTGATCTATGTACTGGTTAGTAATGCACTTTGTCTGAGAGCAGCTACTGATTCTGGTTTAATACTGCATCATATATTGAGAAATGTTTCCAAAGAAATCTTAGCCATGTGGTTCACTGACTGTACTGGCATTTGAAATAAATGGTCTGTTTTGGTTTTTTTCCTATTGCATCTGCAGGCTATGGAGAGGCGGAAGACTCTTATACGAAGGCTCTGCAGATTTGTCCAGCCTGCTTCCAAAAAGATAGGGCTGTTTTGTTTTCAAACAGAGCTGCTGCAAAAATGAAACAGGTGAATATTCTTTTTATTTTATGAAACACCATGTATTGATTATATGACAAATGCAATAATGAAGTCATTAGGGGTGCATAAAGGAGGGCAAAGGAATAAAGCTGTTTGCAGGTTTTGCTGCTTGCTCAGTCTCTCATGCTCCCAGTAGAAATGCTGGTACGCTTGGTGTTACTGAGGATGAATACAAACCTGAAAGTTGCAATTGGAACAGTTGTTCAAAGTTGCTCTGCTGCATTATGTTTAACACACTGATTTTTCTTTCATTCTCTCTGTTTTAATGAAATTCAAAGTTCATGTGGAACAGGTGTCTTTAAGCATGTTTAGTGTATGCAGACCATGTATTAGATTGTTTAGAATTGCAGCTAGTTAGTTTTTTTTTTTCTAAAAGTCTGGATTGTCATACACTTATCTTCATTTAATTGGCTCAAATGCTTTGAGGCATAAGCAGGACTTCCTAACTATGGCTTTATTAATTCAGTTAGTCTGCTTCCTTCACAGTTGCTATATAATAGGACAGATCTATGTAGTAGGGCATGGTCTGGATAGAATGGCTACAGCTTTCTTCATATGTTTTCTGTTCCTTTACCAGGGACAGATGTGCAGATGTTACCAGAATCTGCAATGCAGTTATGTAGCATGGAAGGCATAGAACACAATCTGTCTGAACAGAAACTTTCACTTCTTTAGAAAGAGGAGATACTAAGAATTCAGGGGAAATTACTCCCTATTTTTGCCTTTGTTTTTAAGATTAAATTATTATAGAAAAATAGCACAGTAACTCCTATCCTCAGTTTACCTTCCTGCAAAGGGAACTTTCTTGCAGTTTTCCTCCGGTATTGAGACAGATGCAGCTCTGTTTAGAAATGTACCTTGCAGCCATATTTAGGCATAAATAAATAAATTCTTACTCATCATAGTGTATTCTTGTTCGGCTAGAATTATCTAACTCACTGTTGGGATACTGAATTGTTTGAGCAGACAAGGAAAAAATGGAATAAAATCTGTAGTAACAGATGCTGGAACCTTTCAAACATGAAAGCTGTAAACTGAAAAAGCTCCTCATAATACAGATGTTAACTATTCATATCACTGGAAAACTAATCCAATAGTCCCCAAAGGAGCCCAAGATGATAGAAGAACTGTGTGCAAACTATTGTATCTCACCAGTATAGATCAGGGGAACCTGGCAGACCAATACATTACTCTGAAAATAGATTCTTATTATTAATAACTTCCCGATTAAGTTTGTTCTTCCATACCTGCTGCACCCATTATTTTGCAGTACATTAAAAGCTTGTGAGACGTTCTTCTATGAGACAGCTTCTGTTTTTTGGAGGAGAAAATAGTTCCTTGGGTGTAGAAAGATTACTGCTACTTAGATTGACAGTACCAGTACAGAACAGCCTGATTTATGTATGTATGTATTTATTTTTAAGCCCTTCTAGTTTGAATGAAAATAGGATCTCTGTCTCAGCTCTTTTGGGTTTTTTTTGTTTTGGGTTTTTTTTTTCCCTTGTCTCATTGTAAGCAGATTGCCTGTCTCTCGTCTTCTAACCATGGTTGTCTGGGTGCACTAAAATCTTGTCCCTACCATGTCTGGAACTCTCATGCATTGTCCCTTGTAGAGAAAGCTGTATTAGTGCTAAAGGCAGTATCTTCTTTCCAAATGTCTTAGCTCGTACAGACAAGAATTTATCTGGGAGTCTTGGGAACCGAACCATCTATTCCAACCCCTTAATTATTTGACAAAGGTAGAAAAGCTGTAGCTCGGTTAAGCCAAGGCCTGCAGATGTGACTCAGCCTTTTGACTGTAGCTTGCTGCCGGCTGTTCAGTGCAGACCGATTAGTGGGGCAGCCGTGCAATTTGAACACTGGCAGCCTCCACAGAGAGGAAGCTAATCACTGGTAAAGAGCTTTACATCACAAGCAATGGTATGAAAAGCCTTGATTACATGAACATCCCAGTTCCTTGGAATGCCAGGCAAACCTTTTTGCTTGCAATTGTAAATAATCTTTTTCCCAAGAAATATGACTTAAATATAACAAAACTATTTTGTGTTCTAGGAGAAGGTGGAAGCTGCCCTAAGTGACTGCAGCAGAGGTATGACTTTTATTTCTGTGTGCTGCTCTTGTGCCAAATCTTTCATACATAAATTATGCCAGTCAGTGCCTTACTGCAGCGCTGTAATTTTGGGCATAAGGGTCTTTAAAGAATTTATAGAAAAGCTGTGGTGGAAGACACCTGAATCTAGAATAATTTATATTATTTATTTTGTAAAATGTCTATCAAACTTTTCCTGTCCGTAATAATTTACTTTCTATTCTCTTGTGCCAATAAGGCTGCTGTTTGTACTTTTTAAATAGGAAAATCTTTTTATTATGGAATATTTTAAACCCACTTCCACCTACCATTCCCCCCCAAATCTTGGTTTAATCCCAGATTCCAACGAACCATGAGGCCTTATAGAATTAAAAGCATTATCAAGTCCCTTTTATGCAAGGCTATTGCTTTGTCACAAGAGCTTATACTCTCCTGTTCTTGTCCTGCATAGTTTTCTCTCTGCAACTTCTGGTGAAATCATTTCAGCTGTGCATTGCTTTATTGCTTCCACCCACTCACCCATGCTCGAATATTTGTTAAACTCCCCTTGACAGCTGGGGAAAAAAGTCCAAATTACCAATCAGAAAACTAATCCAGTGGCTGCATGCCAGTACTGCTTGTACAGTAAATATGAGTTTGTACATGCTAAAAGTATTCTTGAAGGTAACAAATTCTAGCTGGCCTCTGTCAGTTTGGGGGTTTGCCTTGTTTTGGTGGTGGTGCATTTGAAAAACACTCCTGCTAATTTTGTAGTGGCTGAAAGGGAATTGGTCTGCTTTGCAGCAGTGAGACTTAAACCTACCATCGCTTGATGCTCCCCAGGGACTTGGCTTACAAACTGCAATGCAACACTTGGAGCACAGCAGAGCAATTCACACTAACCTGCAACTTGCTGACTGTAGCATTGTCTTTGTCCTTACAGAAGAAATAAGCTAGAATATTTAGCTAGATGATCCTAGATTTAATTGTCCTGAGAACCATTTTAATAGGTTAGTAATTATAAAATGGGCAGTCTTTCATACTCCCTCTTTCTCTGATGAAAAATGAATGAAGAAATTAATTGAGAGATTAGTATTTGCAGGTTACTGTTAAGTTTAGCATTCAGTTTTAACTACATCTGTAAACATGATCATGGCTGCCAAGGGAATAAGGAGAGGAAAAGCTTAAATTCAGTCAGTATGCCCCTCTGCTAACTCGTAGAGCTAATATAACCGTTTGTGGATACCCAACCCAATTTTGACTGTTTGATATTAAATTCAGAAGAACACCAGTAGTTCTCCTGGAGTTTATCTCAACTTGAACTGAGATAAGCAGGGAAATGGTTATTTTCCCTGCTATGTGTATCTTTAGGTATATTTAACTTTAGTTATAATCTAATAATATACACTTATTAAATATACAAAAGCTGAAAAATATCTTACACGTCCTTAAAATTTCTGAAATGTCACTTAGAATCTTTGCATATATGGTATTGCAAAATTAAATGTTTGTGCATTATAAATCACTTTGATCTGTGATAGATTGTAGTCATTAAATGAAATATGATCATTTGCATTAGACTTTGATAGGCAGATGTATGCCTTTCTGAATTATGACTTAGCTTTTAAACTGTGACTCTGCTTGATTCTAAGCTACTTTATAAAGATAACTATTAAGAATTTAATACACTTAAGAATTCATTTGAGGGGTGTAGAATTGTTTCAGGTAAAATACTGTACTTTATGTTTGTTTTCTAGCAGTGGAATTAGATCCCAACTACATTAGAGCTTTGCTGAGGAGAGCAGAACTATATGAAAAAACAGAAAAACTAGATGAAGCTCTGGAAGATTATAAGGCAGTCCTAGAAAAAGATCCATCGGTTCATCAAGCCAGAGAAGCTTGCATGGTAAGCCTTTTTAGTATACTTTGGCCTACCTTTAGACCAAGATCTTTTCTTTCCTATTCTAAATATTCAATGCTGTTTACGCAAGCAGCTTCATATGCAGTGGTGATAACTTTTTTTTTTTTTGAGTCTGAAAGTGTACTGGTTTTCTCATCTGGTTTTATGTAAGGAAGATTACATGAACTGCCACAACTTCCATGACAAGTCTCAGGTCCATAAAGCATAGTCCTCTTTTTACCTTTGTAAATGTGTGCTCTGAGCTGTAAGCATGTAATTATGTGTTTAGCTGTTGAATAGCGCACGTGTACGCACACACACACTTCGTTCTAGTTTTCTGATTGAGGCTGTGAATTGTATTTATGCGTGTGCTACTGAACAGTTGCCTAAACCACTGCTGCATTTTAGTAGCCATCACTTCAATACGGATCTGCAATTTAGATATCAGAATACAAGCAACCTATAATATCGCTCTTGCTAGCTGTTTAATTAGTGGGAGTCTGGTTTTCTTTCAGTAGAATTATTTTTCTGATTGTTAAATTTGCAGTTGAATGCCTTTATGGCATACTTATAAAATAATTACTTTTTGATGACTTGATTATATAACTTTGAGAATGGCAAAGAGACAGGATTCTATCAGTCTGTATCTATGTTTGTATCTACTTTAAAATGCTGATATTTTTGTTTCTTGATTTAGCTGTTTTCTGTTCTTGTTCTTTGCTATGCCTTGTGTGTATATTGGCAACTTTGAGTTATTTTACTAATAGTGACTGAAGGCTGCTATTAATCTTCAAAAACTTAGCCTTTCACTTGAAAGAAAAAGGCACCTTGTGGTTGCAAACAGTACTCTCTCCTGATTCAGTTACTTTCTTCATTCTAAAAAAACCCAAAGAATTCTGCAGCTTAGTACTGTGTTCCAATGTCCACTTTCAAACAAATTACAAATACTTCAGGATTAAACATTTCTTTGCCATATCTCTGTAAGTGTAAGGAAATGCTTTAAAAGTTTCCTTGGCCTTTAGGATGTGTCAGCTTCGATGAGGAGAAAAAAAAAAAAAAAAGGTAACTCCCTAGCACTTCCTGAAACCCCAATCTAACATGTAAATAATCCCTACTCAATGGGGATTTAAAGTCACTGCTACAGCCTGCTGATTTGAGGTTTTAAGTAACTCTTTGTGTAGCTAAGCTACACATACTAGCAGGAAGTGATTTTTCTACTGATATTTAGTATGTTAATGCTCAGTGTGGAAAATAGCTGTGGATTTGACAAGTTCAGAGGTTCTTTTCACAAGGGTAGCAAGAATGGAAATTTATTTTGTGCAGAAAGCTCCTCTCACAGGCTGCTTGCTGTTATTATTTTTGAAAAGAGGTTATGAAGGCTGTGTTGAAAGGGCAAATGTGGTAGAGATGTGGCCAGACAGCCTGTGGTTTTGAAGGAGCATGTGCTAATGAAAGATAGTGACTACAAAAAGTACAATGGTGGTCACTTTTTATCAAAGTGGGAGCTTCAGGTCATGGGAGGTGAATGGTTTGCAAGCACCAGAGAGCCTGGAAAGAACTGACCATCTTCTGCATGCAAACCATAGCCAAACTATTCTTTACTTCCATTTTAAGGTAAATGGATGCAATTTTAAAATATAATTCTTAGCTGGGCACCCAAACACCAATACTTGACTTTATTACATCTGGTTAAATTTTCAAAGGGCATCATTATTTTAGTTCAGCTTCCCATCAGTGAACCTGCAACATATTCTGCCCCATAAAGGAAAAATAATCATTTGCTTCACCTGCAAAATTATCTCTAAAACCACTTTGAATACGTTGATGAGAAATATTTTTGAAAGGCTTAGGTTTAACTGTTTTAACTCTCCATTTGGGAAAATAAATCATTAGTAGTGATTCCTACCCCACCCACCCCCCCACCCACCCCCCCCCGGTGTTTTAAGTGATAGATTAGAAACTGCTTTTGTAGCATATTAGACAAGAAGCCCTGCCTAAAATCACTTCCTTTGGGACTGGATCAGTTGCACTGATGGCAGAAAAATATTCTGCTTAATTGTGTAACTCCTGTAAGGGTATGGTTTCATAAAACAGCTAAACTGATCTACTAACTGCCTGCTACTTAGAAAGCTGTCCAGTTGCTTTCCTTCTGCTAGCGCTGGTACTAGCTTATGTCTGACCCTAGGGGATGGCTGGTTCTATGTATGAGTCTGGCAGACAACTAATCTGCTAAAGGGAAAAACAGCAACAAGTGAGCAAAAAAAGCCAGCATCCAAAAAGCCCCAAAGTAAATACTTTTATATTGCCTTGGCTTTTTGCAGTCAGACAAGTCCTACTGCAAATGCTAGTGAGAAGGAAAGAAGACGTGGTCAAGGCAGTGCAGGAATTGGGGCCATCCCTTTTGGCAGCACCCGCTGACAAGGTCAGTTTACTGTACTGTGAAACAACCCCCTGATGCTTGTTGCATGCATCTGGTTGAGAGCAGGAGAGCACTTCATCACCTAGCTCTTGGCAATGGCTTAATAAATGACAAGGTTGTCAAACATAATTACTGCATGGGTAGTGAATGTGATGGGTCCATCACAGTCTAGAAAAAGAGTATTTGTGTTGGCCTTGTTTATAGTCTCCTAGCTGAGACTATAGCTTATTTGATCCAGGAATTCAGCCAAGAAGTCTGCTGACATTTCTAAAGGAAACGATGGGGTTTAGTTTTTGTAGCTTGTAGTCTTTTAGCATTAGACTAGCTCCAGAGTGGGGCCTAGTGTAATCTAGCCAGTTACTTGGTAAAATAGTATTAGTGTGTAAGGAGTGCATTATAGCAGCTCATCATACAAAGCACAACTGTGAAGATCAGACAGATTGTTAGGAACCACCAGTCAGGACTCCACAGATTAACACTTGGGAACACTGTCAGTAGTTGCTACAAAATGTGAGGAGTTTAAAATACATATATTGTGGCTGGTTGGAACCCCCTGAAAGTATAGAAACTGTCCTTTATACCTCTTGCAAAACCACAGTTTTCTTTCGGTGAGTATGCCTCTAGTAGTCTCACAGAAGAGCCCTTGCTCAGTAACCAGTGGACATTTGGGTTAGATGAGAATCATAAACAGTGCTGTTCTTCCTGGCCATCTTTCAGGAATGTTTTAGAACAATCAGTAATTTATTCTTAATTTTTGTAGCTGGGAAGTTCAGAGGTTGACTGTTTCATACACCTTCTGCTCCTTGACCTCATTTTACTAGGCAGAGGATTTAGGCTCACATGTGGTACAGAACACTTTGTACAAAATGCCCTCAATTTACACTGCAGTGGGATTTAGGACATTCTGCCCTGAGTTGGTCCTGTTCTTTGTCAAGTTTCAGGGTAGAAGCAATCTTTTGAGACTGAAGCTTAAAACTCCCCTCTTGAAAAATTCTAAGGATATACTGACAGCTAGTTTTATGCTTCTTAAAATATTAATAATAAATCTCTAAATTTCATAATAAAAAAACCAATTCCAGCTGTAATGTTGACTCCACATATGTGGTTAACATATCTAATATGTAGGAGACAAGAAGCTTTGCTTTATTGTAAGGTAAAGTGCATTGCTCTTTGGAGAAATATCACAGCATTTTTTCACCCTCACTGGTATTGAAAATGATGCATCAAGAGAATCTGCAAATTAGCTTCATTCACTGTTAGAGCAAATCTTTCTCCTTCCTGTACATAGGAAATATTTCACATACTGCTTTAGGGAATATCATGATCTTGTTAAATGACAGTTTAAAAATATTAAATACACTGTAGTTCTTTGCTTTGATTCCTGATTTGGTAGCTGCTCTAAAATTTCAGTACTGTTTCTATTTCAGGAGTACAGTGCTAGTGTTTTGATTTAAACCCTAGTGTTGCACACTTTAGTTACTTTTGACATCTTCAATGCCAAATTAAGCAGTTGGAAATTATAATGTTTTGTGGTCAAATAATCCCTGTTGATGCTTTTCCAGAAAGTGTTTAATTATATGGTATCAATCTTTAGGTTTTGTTTTTAGCAGGTGTGTAACAGTGTTGTGTGAATTTTAGTTTCAACACAGTTTTTGAGGGATTGGCAGGCCAGATAAACTTATTTACCAAAAGAAGCTGTACTTTGAGATAAGTATCATAGACACCAGATAAATAGCTGTCCTTATGGACAACTTTCTATAGATAACTAACCTTGCAAATACATTTCCAGAGTGAGAAATGCTGAGTCTTTGGAATAGTAGCATTCAGACAGACAAAACATGGAGTATGTATTTCAGATCAAGGTTTTGTGTCTTCCTTTCCTGCTAAAGCCTAATGTCCAAATGTGCGAGACACACTCTGTGTATGCCAAACTGGTCCAAGATTCAGCAAATCTCACAGCCACAATGCAAACTGAATTTAGAGCCTGGGGATATCCACGCATGTTTTCATGCAGGCAGCTTAGGTCCAGATCTGCACCCAACTTAATAAGCCCCTCTGGGTCAGCAGGAGTCAGATGAGGTCTGACTGGGCTAATTAGATCTGGCTCACTGGTGGTGATGTCGGGCCTGGGCTGGTTTCAAGTTTAGCCATCCATATATATTTGCATTGTATTCCCTAGTACTCGTTTTTCTGGTTTTTTTCTGGGGTATACCACCTTTTTTCCCCATAACTGTAGAAAATGAACTGTATTTGCCAGTGTCCACCAGTGTATCCTGCATTGAAGAGGAGAGGAATAGTCAAGGAGCCTTGTCAATGGGCTTTTTCTTGAGGTGAACATCTTATTTCACTGTAGGAATGATATCAGAATGACAAACCTATCCATGATGACTGGACCTGTAAATGACAGGAAGAAACAAGATATGGAAATGAATTCTTTAACTACTTTGAGAAGCCAGTTACCACAAGGGAAGTGTATCAGGACTGAATTCCACACGTGTTACCATAGTCTGCAACTGTAATGAATTTACTGATAGCACCATTACAGCAGAGCTGTCTTATTTCCTATGAACTCCACAAGAAGAGACAGCATACTTATGCATATAATTGCATGCAGAACTTCCAGAATTATACAGTAATAAGCATAGTATAAAAGCTTGAAATAGTACTTCTGGAAAATATGAAAAATATGTATAAAAAGTGACTGTCATTGGTAATGTATTTTGTTTTAATATTGTATTTAACTGATGTATAGAAATGCAAAATTTAAAGAAATTATAGAAAGAATAATATTTGAAGAATTTATAGAAAATGCAAAATTTAGTTGTAGTGAATATAAAATTCTAATTAAAAATTATCATTACAATCATATAGCAAAAGACCAGTACTGTGTAAGGATGGACGATGAGTCACAGGTGCTCTAGGCATAAATGGGAATCTCAAATCATTAGGAATGCATAGTCCATGCAGCTACATAATGCTCATTAGAAATGTGGTAAGTTGGTCTGTGATGGTGCAACAGATTTTTAACACTGGTGCCAGTTCTGAGGAGGGAAAAAGCATGTTAATGAACTGTTACTTGGACTAATAGGATGAACTGTTGGAGTCCCCCCCACCATGATCAATTGCCGAATCAAGACCCTCATTTGTAATACCCTGTCCTCCTTAGAACTCTGCCATGTATTGCATAATAAGATGCTGCTAGTTAAACTATGTCCTGAAGTTCATAGACAGTTAATTCAGTTATCTTCTGATAAAATATTTGTATTTAGAAGATATTAATGTTTTCACAGTGTGGATTTCCCTGAAGTGTGATGCTACTGAGAACTGACGTTATGGATGTTTTCCTCATTACACCTGTGTTTATATTCAGAAGTCAAGTGCTGTGTTTGCTTAGTTCCTCTAGTCTCTCTTACCAAATTTAATGCACACAGCAGAGGAGATAGGCCTAAAATATACTTTAATTGTAAGTCTCTTAAATTCCATAAGTTTTTTAGTTAAAATCCCAAGCAAACGGATCAGATCTGTTCTTTAGCAGTAAAAATGTATGAAACCTGCACTTACAAGTTACAACACTTACTGTTTATATGAACTGATGAATTACAGGTTTCCAAAATAAGATGAAAGTGTGGTTTGACATAAGGATTCGTTTTAAGCCATAAACAGTGTATCCTGGGTATGTGTATGAAAATTCCATAAGCTTAACCTACAGTCTTATTGAAAGCATGGGTCTGATTCCAATTTTTATCTCCCTCCACAGCGACTACCTAGACAAATTGAAGAACGGAATGAAAAATTAAAGAAAGAAATGTTAGGTAAGTAGCGTGTACATATAACTTGCATTATAATCTTCATAGTCTACTAGAAAAATAAAAATGCGTGAGTAGAATCTCTTGTATAAAATTTAAAGAAGGTAAATCTTAAAGGAAATACTTGTTCTGTGTTAAACAAAACTCCTGATTTCTTCGTAGTTCTCTGTTGCTTGATTTCACCCACAGTAAGTTCTAGCCAAATAATTCTCCCATACAGAAAAGGCTATTAGTTTAATTTAAAGAAAGAAATACTCAAGACCTAAAACAATTTAATATTGATGCACGTAAAAGCAGGGGAAAATGGTTTGAAACAGACCAACTACTCTGCCCTTCCTCTCTGCAAGTAAACCTTCAAAGGAACCATTCCATGAAAGGGATAAAACGGGGTTTTCACTAAACCTTTATGTAAAAGAAGTCAACCAACTGTAATAACTGAGCATGTTTGATCTTGTGTCTGAAGAAATAAATTTGGTTCTTTTTGTAGCACTTCTGACCTATAGACCTGCAAGTCTTCATGTTTACTTTGATTTATATAGTATTTCAGTTCTGTTTGTGTGGAGGCTGAATTAGGTGTACCTAGTGTTACAAACAGGCATCTGGCCTTGCTAGGAGTGGAATTAGATTTCCTAACTGCATAGCTCATTGGCTCTTGACTTTTTACAATTCTGTACCAAAGGATACTATTGACTTTACTTCTTTGTAAAAAGAGAATTTAATTAATATAACTGATTTGAATGTATGTGCCCCCATCATCATGTTGTATGGTATCGCTTGGATAATATCTTAACTGGATTGATGCGTTTCAAAAGGATAACTACTTAATTAAGATTGCCCAAGCAAGATTGGTTTTCATGTGTAATGTGAAGTATAAAGCACTTCCTTGCACCACTCAGTGTTATGGTTAAACTAACAGTTTTGGGGGGAACCTCCTGCCCAAAAAAAGACTGCTGTCAACGTTGTCTACTGTCTCCTAGTTAATAGGATTCGTTAATTCTTACAGGTTCAGACACTACATAAGCCAAGCTGACATTCTGGTGCTTTTTAAAATGAGTTTTGTTTTTATATAATCTTTTCATTTGTACTGTTTAGAAAATCCACACAAAAGAGCAAGGACAAATGACAGTATGAGATAAAAAGAAACTAACTGTACCTAACCTGTTTCAGAAAGAGCTTTCAGTAGTTATCTGTTTACTTATTCTAGGTGTGACAATAGTAGATGAAATGCTCTTTTAAGATGAGTAGGCTTGGAGGGTTTGGGATGGGAAAGGCGAAGACTGTTTTGCTATTCTGCAGAGAATCAGGTTAAATAAACTCAGTCTGTCTTGTATACTGTAACACTAATTCTTAAAATATTTGGGAAGAGAATGTTTTAAGGGCTTATGCTGAAGCTGATATTTTTCTTTATTTTTTTTCCTTGCTGTGCACAGAATCTCATTAGCTCTTGCTTTGTACCTGTTTTGACCTAGTAAAGTTGCAGTGAGGCTTTCTAGAGCTTTACATCATCAGATTCTGTTTCCACCATTGTACTTAAAAGAAGCCATAAATAAAGAAGGTTAAGTGTGATAGTGCTATAAATAAATGACAAATGCAGAAAATCTCCAGAAGGATCATGCCCATTTGTAGGACATGGGACGGGTTTCAACACAAAGTAATATGAAAACAATTCCTGATCTTTTTTGAACTCTCCCTTTGTAGCATTGTTACCAATGTCTGAAGGGCCTCACTAATCACAAGGGACTATATTGAAACAATAAATCCAGCTTTATAAATTGCCATTACAAACCTAGTTCTGTACTGCTAATTTTTGCCTAGACTTCAGACTAGATGTGATCTTTTTAAAAAGTGTTAATCAAGTGGCATTTAGGATTTCAGAACTGAACTGGTCTTCGGGAACCAGTTCAGTCTGTTTATACAGGGATTCTCGAGAAAGGAATCCCTTCTCAATGATGTTACATACATGCTAGGAGATACATTGATGTTTACTGTTGTAAACAGACAGGAAAACCAGACTAAGAGTGGAGTAACCCTATGTTCATCCACAACCTTTGCGTGTGACAGGATTCATATAAATTGTCACATATATCATTAAAATTATATAGTGTGAATTGGGCAGGTTATCCTTAGCACTGCTTATGATCACTAGTGTAACACAAATTGAGGGTTTTTTTCTGTAATACATTCGCTTAATAGAACACTTGAAATTAAGTTAGGAATATGGGCAGCAACCAGACTTAATTTTTTTAAGTGTCATAAAATTCCCTGTATCTTGTCGGTAAGAGAGAGAGCAGTGATGTCATGGATCTAACAATAAGGGCCTGGGAAGGAAATGCTTCCCAAGGTTTACAAAATGCTGCTGTTCTGTCTGAGGTCAAGGAAAAACCCTTACAATTGAAGAAGAGGGGGATTAGATGGGAGTTCTGGAAGGAGTGAAAGAAGACAAACTTGATATAGTGTGGTGGTTAAGAGATTTCTTTGCATTGTTTTTGTTGTACAATGTATTTGTTTTAAGCTGTTTCAACTTTTCTTTTTCAAGAACTTTGTTAATGCTGTTTACCAACTGAGTACTGTGTCAGAATAGACAATTTCTTGTGGTAATCTGTTAGGAGATTATCTGACTACTGGTTAAACAGTGCCAGGTGTGCAAGGATTCATTCCACCACCTTCTCACAGTGGAGTCAGTGCAGGTGTCTGGGTTGTACCCCAGATTTTTTGGTTCCAGGAGAGCAAGTCAGATTCATCCTAATAGTTCCAGGCTAGGCCTGGTCCAGGAGCACTGACACTAAACTTAATCACCAACAAAATCTTTAGAAAGAATGTCACACTTCATGCTTTGGCTCCTTTGAAGTTTGGATATTGAATTGAATTCTTATTTTAGTCAATGAATTGGCCAGTAATGTCATTTTTCTAGGCTTTTATTCTTTCAGATAAAACTAAGTTCTGGTATAACCAACTAACACTGTCATGAAAACTGGAGTTGTGTACAAACAAACCAAAATAAATGGAGTGCATCTTCTTCCTTCCCCAAGTGTGTTTCCTGTTTTCCAGTGCTACAGCTCATTACCACATAGTTTTCTCAGAAGCTGAAACCACTTCTTAAGTGATTGTGTGTAAATAAATCAGAGTACACATTCTTGGCTGGATTTTTCTTCCAGACTACCTAACTATGAATTCTTGCATGCAAGTGGTAATGCATGTGATTGATGAAGTTGATGTCACTAGAAAAAACATTTTGTTGCCAGACCAAGTCCATTTCTGCTGTGTGTTCTTCAAGGGTCTAACTTTTCCAAAGCTGACATTTGAATGGAAAATATGAAAATATTTTAAATACAACCTTTGCAGGTTGGTGCTGCCACTTGCCACTGAAGTTTGCTCAGTATGAACTAACCTCTGAGTTTCACATTAATGAAAGCTTAACTTACAGCACACTTTGAAAGTAGCTTTTAAATCCATGTGGGTCTTTCCCTTTATGCTTTCGTACTGTGAGCATCCACTGCCTTAGTAATTGCTCAGGAGATGAACATACACTGACCATTTTCTGTGTTCTTTTTTATTTCTCTTCTGACTTTAAAGCCAAAGATTTCCAGCTGTTGTGCAACAAGCTAGTCTTGTTTAGAGAAACTATAATTATTGTGATAACTAGGACGAGCTCCTTTGGGGAGAGGGTCTGAGAAGAGGGGAAGTTTGGAATAGTTTTAGCAAGGTTTAGCAGCTTGGGGGCTGTGACAATACCGTGTTCTGCATGGCTAGAGGGGAGCCAATTATATTGGATGTAAAAAAAATGGGATGGAACATATGCCAATCTGTGTAACCCATCTTACACACACAGAGTTCATCAAATCCGATTAAACACTATTGGGACTTTCAGCTTAATTTATCAATGAGTGGATTCCAGAAAATAGTGAAATGTACTTGATTACCAATGATTACCAATGATTAATGGAAAGGCCTATCAGAGCATATCACCTGGGCCTTTCTGCCAATAAGAGATTTTTCCAGCTATGTGAGATCAGCAAAGATATTTATTAGGCTTAGTGCCTAAAGAATTAGGTTTGGGTTTTTTTGTGGGTTTTTGGTTGGTTGGTTGGGGTTTGTTTTTTTTTTTTTTTATACTGAAGGATATGTTGTATTTGCAACTAAGCTGCTAAACCCCAATACTGTGTACAAGGAGGTCACTTTAAATAGTTCAAACCAGAGCTAATGGACTAATGAGCTATTTTTTCCAGGGAAGGGAAAAGTATTTGCCCTCACTCTTTTAATTGCTTAAGAAATGTTGGTAATATAGAAAGTTATACAAAGATGAGACCTCATCAGGAAATTGTCTTTTATAAAAACAAAATAAATTCTTAACACAAACAATATATAGCTTTTCAACTTCCAAACACCACATTAACACTAGCAAGTATACTAGAATTATTGCCAGAAAGACTGAACAGCAATTAATTTTGGCAGTTCCATCTTAATGTAAATAGTGAGAAATCTTTTTGTGCATCTGCCTTTTGCAACAGGATGTTACATTGCAGTTTAGGTGAGTAATGAATCACAGGCTTCTGAGCCCTAAATTGATTTTTACCAGTTAGTTTTCTTGTTAACCTCTGAATATTGCTTTGCCGAAGAAACCTAACATGCTGGAGTTCCAGGTGAAAAGTAGACATAAGCTCTCTAAAATATAAGTAACAACATCCATGAAAATATGGTCTGAGAGAGGAGAATGTGACCCTGCTTGGGGACAAATGAGTGTTTCACTGCTGAGAACTCTTTGCAGCTGAGTCACAGCTCCACATGCCTTTTTCCTTCCTTCACACACAGCCTCTGTTTTAAGAGAGCTTTTCTTTGGGGGGAGGGGGAGGTTGGACTTAACTACAGATCTTAATTTAGGGATGAAAGGAGAGTGGGTGAGGAGGAAACAGTGCTTTCCTACAATGATGGGTTTATGTGCGCCAAGACAGCAGGAGCAGTGCTTTGGGCTTGAGTTCCCGGAAAAGGCAAGGCTTTCTTCTGCTTCATTAACAATTTATTAAATGTGGCTGCACCAAAAGGCATTGCTGTATGTGGATTTAAAGTGATAGAACAGGAAGGTGACCTATGACTGTATTGTTTTAATTATTCAATCCCAGTGAGATGAAGAATAAAGTATTAAATTTATCATATAGTCTTTAGCTTCCCCCAAAGAGCTGGCCTAGCTACAAGCAAGAATACCAAGGCAGTTGTTCTGTGTTTATTGGCTCTAGTATGACCGGAAAAGAGCCATCGTACTAACTCCAATTAGAAAAGACCTTTCACGGTTTCCTGAAACAGGCAAACTCGTCTGCCTGCTCCTGAGCCAGCTGCAGTGCCTGGGTAACTTGTGAACTGTTTACAACTGGCTCTAGCAATGCCAGACTATGCCAGGATTCTTCCACCAGTAGACAAAGACACTTCTCACCCCAAACCTGAAGCTAAGCAATGACCAAATGTTTGTCTAGAAGTACAATAGCAACTATTCATCCCAGTCATAGAGATGCTATGAACAACTTTATAGTTTTATAACCAAAATGCTTTTAGGATGCAGTATAAAATTATGAACTTAATAGTTAACTTAGCTTAAACAGGCTGTAGCTTTGGGGGAAAAAAAAAAAAAAAACCCACACCACCAGTACAAAGAAGCTAATCCTAGCTGAGCCGCTCACTGGAATGACTTTGGCCAGATCACTCAACCACCTCATCTGTTAATCCACACAGAAAAAAAATCAAATTGAAGAAAAATTCTGTCTTACCAACTAGCTGCTTTTGTAGGCTAAGGTTGTCTTTTTTTCCTGTGTGAGGCCACGGAATTTCCATGTTGACTCTCAAAGACCAATCTTGCTTTAAAATAATTACACAGATCTCTGAAAGATACCCAGTTGTGAACCAGCACTGTGATGCAAGATCTTAATTACTTTGGCATATTTAGGAGTATCATAGTAGTGCTGTTAGTTTCTTTATGCAGGACTTGGTTGTTCCTTAGAATAAAATATTTACATGTTTCCCTGGCTGTTGTTTCTTTTTGTGTTTTCTGTGAATGTGTTCAAAAAAGCACCTCGTGCTCCAAATTCAGTTTTGGAAATGTGATTGAAAAAGTAGCATATTTTGATTTATGGTGATGGTGTCCAGCCTGACTTGAGCTGTTGCCGGATTGTAAGAGATAAGGGGCGTACTTCCATGGGATAAGTTCGGACTTGGATATGATTTCTGTTTTGAGCACGGTCACAGGCCTGCAGTGTCATGCAAGGCAAATCTCTTCATCTGTTTGTACTCCATTTATGCAACTTAAATACTGCTTGTCTCTTTGTGTAAAGAACTTACATATGGCTTTGCTCTTTATGTTTCTATACTACTTTATCACTGCTGTGAAGTTACCGCTTCAGTATGGCTTAGCAACAAAGCGTGAACTAAATTCTGGCTGGTGCATTGTAGTGAGGAAACTTACTTAAATAGCAGTAGTCATGATTGCACTGCTGGGCAGAAACAGGGTTTTTGAACAAACAGAACTTAGAAAAAGCAAAGAAACTAAATGATAAGTGTTCGTATGACTTTGCAGTTAGATGTTAGTTTAGAAATCGAAATAAAGGTGAAGATGACTAGAATAAGACAGATGTTTCTCATGACTTAAGATGGCTTGCAGAAAGCACACACATGCAAATAGGAATAGGTGTGGCATTTGCATGTTTTAGTTACATGATTGTGACTACTTCAGTTGCTTAACTGGATTTCCTGTGTGCCAGCTATTGTTGTTGTCATCACTTTTTCCCCACTGTGTGCACGCACAAAACTCCCAGCAAAACAAAATCCATTGCTTTGAAGATCTCGTAAAGGTAGAATGCTTTTCGAAAGGTGGTGTGTAGCCTGTGGATGCAAAGCTAGGGTAGGCTTAAACTTGTCAAAACTTCTTCTGTTTGTTCTTTGGGAAGTTAGTCTACAATTCTGCATTGAAGCCAGGAGGAAAATAATGTTTTTCTTGGAAAACTGACCATCTTCCTCCTTTGTCTTGTCATGCCAGGGACTCAGCTTGTTTTTAGTCAACATTGAAGTTGTTACCTCTGCTTCCTGTTTAATTTCATGCATTTTATCTATTCTGTCATCTCTGTATAGATATGACTTTTTAAAAATGGTGTCCTTTTGTTGTCCTTCCCCTTTTATAGATGGTAGCAAGATTCATTTTCTAGAGTCAGGAAGCATGTATGATACATATATATGGATAGAAGCCTTTAGATTTTATTAACTGTCATACCCTATGTATATTTAAAAATGGTTGTTAAGCAATAGTTGCTTAGAGCTCTTAGCAGTAGTAGACTAGTCCTGGAGAGCTGTAGTTTTGAAAGTGAGTTAATGATACCATGTCACATGACATCATGCTGAGTTTTTTGCAGGCAAAATGGCTGTGAAGTTGTATGCTTCCGATGGAACTACTTAGTTTGCAGGTACAAACACAGTTGCAAGGATGAATTTGTTTTGTTTTTCTTTATATCAATATACACATTTAGAAAGGGATTTTTAATAATTACAAAGGAGCAGTTTGAACTTTGGCTTTCATTGTGTCTTTTGGTAGTCTAGGAAACTGGCTTGTTTGTTGATTGTTTATAGAGCCGTAGCTGCATCAAAAGTGACCAGAACTGAAAAACTTGCATTAGAAAAATGAATGTTGGCAGCTATCAGAGTTATATCCAAGCGTAAGTACAGGGGAGACCAGTGCTTTTTTGTGAGCTGTTAAACTCTCGTGCCTGAAGAGCTTATAACTGAGGAAGTAAGGTGCTTCTGGATAGCTGTAACCGTGTAGCCACGCCTGTCCACAGCCACTGGCTCTTCATCAGGGCTGCCTGACAAACCGTTCAGAACCAGCGTGGTGATCTGTTTTCAACCCCAAAGTTTGACAGTAACTTTATCACAATTGGGAATGTTTTAATTCATGTAAGAGCCTAAATATTCAACAAACTGCAGAGATTTCCACAGCATCTGCCTTAAATTAGTGCATAAATTAATAGAGCTGGACTGTGTAGTTGGGCATAATTCAATGGGAGTTTTCCCTCTGCTTAATACTTAACATGTTATCTCTCCTTTTCATTGTAGGCAAACTGAAGGATCTTGGGAATTTGGTTCTCCGCCCCTTTGGCCTGTCAACAGAAAATTTCCAGATAAAACAGGATTCATCAACTGGTTCATACTCGATCAATTTTGTTCAAAATCCAAACAACAATAGATAACATTAATTTAGTCTAGTTCTGCTGGCTTTCAGGCTTCGTGACCGTGTGCTTGCACGTACCAATAAAAGGATTCAGCAAACATTCTTCACACTCCCCAAGTGAAGATAAGACTCAAGCATATTCATTTCCCTGCTTGTGAAATTATTTACAATGTGGATGTAAAATAAGTCATTTGACTTCTCTTAGTGATAAGTGTCCAGTGTGTGATTATTTCCCCCCCGCCTTGCGGTGTTTGGCTCGTCCAACAGTCAGGTTCATTATTTTGGCCTATTCAATGCTGGCAACAAAATTCTAGCAAGCAATTCAGTTGAATCAAAATGCCCACGCACCTGTAGCCAAGAACAAAGCCTAATGGTGTCTTGGGGAATTAATGAATCTAGCAGAAGCACTTCTCCACACTCAGCAGGTGGATATGACTGACAGCATGCATGGAAGCAAGCCAACCTCTTCTGTGGAATAATTTTTCTTTGTAATAAAGGCTTGGTATTTCTGTCGGTTTGGTTTGTGAGTTCTTGGCTTATTTCAGTCCTTCCCATGGTGGTATTGTTTTTAAAAGTGCTTATAGCCACCCACAAATACCATACTTGCAAGACATTAATTTGAAGCATTTGATTTTTTTTTTTTGTCTTGCTGATAGCAATATCAGTAAATTAACCTCAGGTCACTCTTATACCACAGTTTTACTTTTTATTAATTTTTCTGAACATAACAAGGAAACTTTGTGCCTCTGTGTGTATAGATATATATGTGTGTGTGTGTGTGTGTGTGTATATACACACACACACACACACACTTTGTAATGCTACCATAAAATTAATTAAACTTGCTTGTCTGAGATTCATTCATATTGCAGATATCCATAATGGCAAACAAATAAGTGATCTTAAAGTTGATTGCAAAGGATCTTCATAGTGTACTACACCTTGAAGACTTTGAAGTATCTATCTATCTATCTATCTAGGTACTGTTGAAGTAGTTCATTCAGATTTTGGAGAAGGGGTGTCTTCTGTAATTACTACTTACTGTTCTGTATATCGATGCTGAAATGTTTACATTGGGGGCAGATTTTTTCAGTTGTGTCCATGCAGATTTCAATACATGATTAATTAAATAATTAGTGGTAGCTGCCTGTTGGCTATTAGTAGTTGTCTTAAATTTATTTCACGAAGTCTCTTTGTGTGTACTTAAGGACTGAAGTTACAGAGCTCCAGTCTTTACACTGATATGCCTGAAAGGAATAGTCTCTCAGGCTAAGGTGTTCTTGGTGCTTTATTTTCCTTTTGTCTCTGCAGCTGTGGAGGGGATTTTTGATTGTTGTTTAACTCTGTCCTGCTGCATTTTCGACTGAGTTTACAAACAGGTAACCACAATCTCAAGTCTGCAGTGAGTGTGTATCAAGTCTATGGGAATTAAAATGTCATTGGCAAAAGAAGAGAAAAGCCCTAATTCAGAGTGAGGCCTGTGCAGCCTTTAACATCTTCTGCATAATTAAAATGTCACTTAAGTAAATAAGAGCAAACAGCCTCTAGGATTTCCACATGCTGAAACTGTAACTGTGCCGTGCTTTTACTGGAGTAAAGTGTCTAATGTGCAAGGCTGACTTTCCTTTACTAAAAAAGTTTGGGCAAACAGGTAGGAGTGTGGATGGGAGGTTTTAAAGAAAGATTTTGCTCCTCAGAGCAGCCACAGGGCAGCAGTGGCTGGAGCAGGGTTTGCCAGCCAGAGGCTGGGTGCGTCAGACTCCAGTATCCAGGCGGAAGGCTGAGCTTAGCTGGGCCCTGTGGGTATGAGGGAGACTGCCGAGAGGAGAAGTGTGCTCACACTCAAGAGGCTGTGCAGGTCTAGATAGACTAATTAGCTGTAAAACCACTCTGCTTTCTGAACTGAGCTCTTCAGAGTTGGGAACACTTACTGGGTTGGGCAGAGTGTTGGGACTAGTATAAATGTTAATAATCTTTCCTGAAACCTGGAATGCTACAGAGCAAAGGTGTCCAAGCTGCTTCCAGAGGCAGTGCTGGAGCTCATAAGCTTGGTTTGTGCCCAGACCGAGACACTCGAGTATGTCTGAATCCTGCTTCCCTAGAGCTCCTACTTCAGCACGGGCCGGGTAGAGATGTCAGTTCTTGCTGTTGCAGGCTCCATGCTGCCTGAGAGTGGAAAAAGTGGCTGGGCCTGGAAGCGGTACAATCTGTCTGCACCTAGAGCCAGGCAGTTCACTGACACTTGAGTTACAGTAGCTAACTTTCCACAAGGGCTGAAGGGTGGGGAAAGGAGTTCATCTAGGCTTTTTTTTCATTTACCAACATTAGCACTAGTCCTGCATCACTGAATGTGAAGCAGCTTAGGTCTGTGTCCTGGATTTCGCTCAACTGCAACATACATACACACCCTTAGAACATACATAAATGGAACCACTTTGAAGCTACTATGGATACTTTAAATTTTCTATATATCTTTGTTATTACCAATTAATTGCTATCTTTACACACACTGTGTGTGTATATTTATTATTTACCAGTGTATGGCTGTTGTGCAAAGTTACAAGCGGTGGCTTTTAGCAACCTGCTACTCGTCTTACAAATGAGTTCAGTGACAAATTTTCTTCCTTCCATTCTGTTCCTGCTTCACAACTTTAAAGTGCTGGAGGGCTGCAAATATGCCTTCTTGGGTGGAGGCTGGTTAACTTATTCTGGAAAATAAAAGCACAACAGAACTTTTGAAATTACTACCTGCTGTGCAAACACAACATCAAATAAGTGTGCAGCTTCCCTGGTGTGTACCTATAGTTTTAAAATAAAGGGAAGAACAAATGAAGCCGAAGGATTGCAGCTGATTTGCTTTCCACACTTGTGTTTGTAATTTAATTGCATTGTGTGAAAGAGGGGGTTAGTGTCACTAGAAATTGGGCAAACTATTACTGAGGACTCAAATGTATAGGTCATACCTACTTAAAGTGCCACTCTCTAGCTAAACCAGAAACCTCTAAAATGCGTTATCTGCCATTACAGCAAGTTCTCCTCTAGGTAGAATTCCATTTAATTGCCTGAAAGAAGTCCTTTTGCATTGTCCAAATCCTGAACAATTGTATTTGTTTCGCTCTTTATTTTTAAGGGATTCTTTTTTTATGTCTAAAGTAGTCATCACAGCTGCCACCAGAAAGGTAATTGGTACTTCCTTCTGGTATAATTGGCCACAATGCCACCACAGTGCCAGCGTGTTTTGAGTCACACATGTTGGGCTTACAACCTCTAATAGGGAAAAAAATGTTTTATGAAACATAATCTTTTAAATATAAGTGCTCTTAAACCAATGAGTTCCTTGCTAATTTGTTCCAATAGTTACTCACCCTTATTGTAACAAGCATGTGCCTTTTTTCCACTTTGTCTGTCCTCAGCTCCCAGCCGTTGTTCCTTCTTACTCTGCCTGCAAAATAAAAAACCTTTTAGTACCTGGCCTTTTCTCCCTGAACATGTTTGCATAGTAATGAAGGGGCCTGCTGGTCTTCTCCATAAGCTGAAGAGACAGAGCTGCTTTAAGTCTCTCCTTACAAAGAACTTTCTCCAGCATTTCCATAATGTTTGTGTCTTGGACCTTCCTTTGTTTGACATTAGGAAGGGACATCAGAACTGACACTGAGATTTGTCTCCCTTCTGCTCTACACAGAAGGCATGACATTCTTACTTCTTCCTTGTTTATGCCCTCAAAGACTGTCTTAACCCTTTTGGCAACAGATGAGCTAATTTTTAGACTTCCCCTCAGCCTCTTCTGGGATAGCTGAGATACAGACTCCCCTTTCCCACAGCTGTGGACATTTTCCTCCTTGTGTTAATGCAGCTAAATGCAAAATTAAGTCACACTTTGTTTGGCAGGCCTGGCTTACTGAGCAATATATGTTTTTCTGTGTGTTTCCCCACCATGCTGTTGTTTACTAGTGTTTTGAGGAGAGACTTTAGATTTGCTTCTCCATCAGTGATGTCAAATAGTATGAAGTCTAGCAGTGATCTGAGCAGAATCTCACAGGAAACATCCCTGTTTGAAAGACAGTGGCAAACTGTTTGAGATCTGTCAGGGAGACAATCTTAATCCACTTGTGCATCGTTTATTTCATATTGTAGATCGTTATCTGAAATACTGCCTATGCTGTGGAGTGCCAGGCCAGGTGATGCATCTTTATAATTAGACTTACTAAGCCTGGTTGAATGACAAGGTCTATATTTGATGGACTTTAATTGCATGTTTGCCTTTAATTCTTTATTAATGGATTTCTGATCCTGTTTTCAGATTCCTATCCCTGATGTCAGATTAACCAGCCTGTATTTACCTGGGGTGTCATCTTTGCCCTCTGTTGCTCCACTGACCTGTCTCTGTATCCAGCACACATTAAAGGCAAAGTAGGTGAGCCAGTTGGCCATTTTAGGTGAAATATCTGGGCTTATTTTCAGTCCCGTTACTGTTCTGCCTGGTTGCTAACAGAATGGCAAATACATCATCCCACTTGCTTTAAAGTGAGAAATACCAAACACCAGTACTTTATGGTCTGCAACAGGCCACCACCGCATTTTGAGCACTGCTTTTGTTCCTAATAGATTAAAATTTCTCTTGTATCATCCTTATCTTTGTTAGTCATGTCTTTTTTAAGCTTTCCTTATCAAGATTGTATTCTCTTACATCAAGTTTATAGCCACTACCTGTTTTGTCTTCCCATATGCATTGTTTTTATTTTTTAATTGCTGCCTTCATATCACTGTTGAATCTCCTGGTCGTATAGCCAAAGATTACCTCATTTTGTAGTCTTATATTTTATATTTTATATTTCCTTTGTCTAGCATCTTAGAAACTTACATTTTTCTTTTTCATTTTCTTATTTTTAGTCAAGTTTACCCAATTTTTCCTTCTAGTTTTACATTTTTTTTAAGCAGGGGTAGAAATGGAAAAAAATATGTACATTTATATGTGGGTAGAAGTGCATAGATCTGTGGGTAACTCCAGACTCTCTGTCTATAACCACCAACTTCCAGGACACTGATTTTTTTTCTCTAGACATTGTAATATGGCTCAAAGTAACATGTCCAGGATCTCATATTAGACAGCCTTTCTAGAAATAATTTTAGGAAACTCAGAGTGCCCAGTATGTCTCCAGCAGTTTATCTTTTCATTACAAGGGTGCTTGAAAAGTAGCTCATCTGTTTTCTGGTGGGCCCGTTAGTCCTGTTTCCTGAGCTTTATCATCACGCTTGTTGACATTTGGTAGCCATTTTAGTCTACAGTATTTAAAATTGCTGCTGCTTCTTCCTTCACCTACCCTTCCTGAATAGGTAATTGCCAGTCCAGTCATTTAAGTCATTCCACTGCATTGCCATATTCTAAAGCTTATATCATTATTTTTCTCAGTTGTGAAACTGTGCAAACGTTCTTACTGTACAGGAATATTAGGAGTAAGAATGAGGAACTAGAAACCTCTATGTGCTCTCTGATAATTCAGTACTGGTTATTTACAATGCTAAATTTCAGGTTATATGACTTTTGTTACCGCTACCTCTTCCTCTTCATATGTGATAGGAGCAGGATACTCAAGAGAGCCATCTTCACCCTCCACTTCTCTGCTGCCTCTCAAGCCAGCTCCACCTCCTGAGTCAGACCTGGACACAGAGAGAGTTCAGAGTGGGTGTTTGAGTTAGCACAAAACCTAAATTACTAAAAATCCAGCAGGTGAGCTGCCCCAGCAGGGCTTGCATGCTGGACTCAGCCCAGTCAAGATGACCTTCCCCATGATGGAGCTCTCCATGCCATAAACCCAAGACATGCAGTGAACTACGGCCGTTTCCAGCGTCTGTCTTCATTTATTCAAGGGATCGCAAGAATCGCTGAGGTTTTATAAATAACTTTACAGGGTCCCTGTAGTGCTCAGTAGTTCAATCTGTTCTCCTTCCTGTGGTCATCCCCAGTAGCAGACCCTTGCTGGGTCTCTGTAACCCAGCCAGCCTTGCACTTCCATGCTCAGTGGTGGCCGACTCGCGGGGCTTCTGGAATTGACATTCCACAAAGCTCTAAGGTAGGTATGTGGGTTCCTGAGACAGCAAACACTCACTTATCCCCAGAGAAAGCCTTATCTTACTGTCTCCTCAGCAAAGTGCAGCTATCCGCCCAGCTACAGAGAAGGGCTCCGCAAACTTTGTTAAAATGCTGTTTGTTTTTATTTGACATCACTTTGCTGCAGCAGCAGGTGGGATGCCCTGAGAAGGTCTCTCCCCCTGGGCCCCAAGGCCGCACCTCGCCACGTACCCTTGTGAGCAAACCTGACAGAGCATCACGACCAAGTTGGCAGAGGAACAAACCCAGGGTCGTTTCTGTTACCGTGCAGTGGACGCCCTTTTGCTTTTGGCTCTTTCTGCCCTTGGCAGCGTGCAAGGCCTCGTCCCCTCTTTCTACCACCACCTTGCTCCTTCCCTCCTGCTCTTGCCTTTTGGCTCCTCAATGAGGAGATGCACCGGATCTGTCCCTTTCCCGCGTGTACGTGGCGCAGCCGTGCTGCTGCCCACCCCTGCGCGCTCCCGCCTTCCCTCAACCCCCGGCATTAAACCACAAACTCGGGTGGGCTCCCTCAGCCGCGGCTGCGCACCCCGCTGCTCTGCTGCCGCCACCGAGAGTCCCGGGCAGCGCGTCCCGTCTCGCCTCTCACTGCTTCTCCTCCCGGGTCTCCTCTAGGACCAGCGCCCCTGCTAGCAAATTAACCTGGCTCCACGGAGCAATGAACTATGGCTTCAGACCACTTGTACCCTCAGCGGCAGACTGGCAGGCAGCTTGGCTGCACCGCGTCCGGCACAGCTGCCTGCCCTTAACTGGCATTACCAGAGCACCCAGCTCTGAGGCAGGTGCTATAAAACAGGACAGCCCAACGCGTTCCAAATCAGGAGTAACCAGCAAAGCCAAGTCCGTCAGTTTCCCCTAGGAAAAGAATAAAATCAGGTCCACAAAATGAGCTCAGCTTGCAGGGCACTCTCAAGGGGCATAAAACATCGGTGACCTGACCTGCACAGGCTCTGCCCAACCCCTGCGAGCACGGTGCTTCTGCAAAAGGCTGCTTGGGCGAAAGCAGTTTTTTTCCAGCTAATTCTGGATTCTGACTGCAAGCGTCCCGAGGCCTGCCCTTCAGAGGAGCTGAACACCTGTAGTTCCCTCAACCTCACCAAAGATTTGGGGTATTTAGCATCTCTTAAAAGAAACAAACAGAAAAAAGCAGCTCTCCATTCTCATCATAAGATCTGTCTCCCAAAACACCAGCCCCAAGTGAGGCAGCAGGAGGCAATACTTGAAAAAGAGGCCTTGGGACTGACATATGCCATGCCCATGACTTACCATAAGCACAGTGCTGCCAGTCCCCTCCCACCCAGCTATTAAGCAGGAATCTGAAATCTCTCTCAGCTCATTGCATTGGGATATTTAGGATTTGATAGAGCACCAACATTTGACACTGAATCCTTCCTTCCTTGATTAGCACATTTCAGCACAAAAGTTCCTTGAGATTTACCTACCTCTGATTAGCACAGACATAGCTGGAGAGAAAGGAGAAGCTGCTGGTCACCAGTTCCTAGGCTTTAATTAGCTGTGTTATTCCCAAGGGATTATTGCAACGGCCAAGCTCTGTTGCCTGCTGCTGCAGCCAAGAACCAATTATATCGAAGTGCCACCTCTTTTTAACAGTAGGTAAAGATGTGTAGGGGCACATTTAATGTGCAGCATTAATACGTTGCTCATTCACAAGCTTTCCCTGTTTGGAAGAATCCCAGCATTTTCTTGTTCAGCATCTTAATCTTTTTTAAACCTGTGCAGCCTCCTGCTCGAAAGGATGTAATTGCTGGGGAGTATCTTTTATCAGCAGAGGCTCTGGCTAGCCTGTTTGTCTGCTGAGGCACAGTAAATTGTCAGGCTCTCCGCTGCTGTGGCATTAAGCCAGAGTCATTACAGCCTACCCTGACAAAGCAAAGTCCTTTGTAGATTAAAGGTTCTAAAACAACTGAAAACTAAAATAAACCACATTTTTCTGATTCTGCGTGTTCAGTGGTAATCCCCCCCAGTTGGAAACCTCACCATCTGCAGCTAGGAATCCAGCCTGCAGGCCCCAGACCTGCCCGTTTCTCATCCGCTAGTTCCGCGAAGATCATTTACAAAGCCACTATTCCTTAAGCGGACGCAGCAGAAAGAGGTATTCTAGCCTGACTGAGACTGTTACTCTGGTCCTGGCTCCCAGTACTGCCTGCACCGCATCAGTCAGCTCCCTGCAGTGACTGGGCGGGCACTGGTCTCTGGGTGCACGGATGTGGGTCCCCCACAGCTGCTGACCAAGAACATGACCCTCCACCAGCCACAGTAAATGAGACTTCAAGTGCTCAGGCATTAGTCATGCCCGTTCATCTGGGATAAATACGCATTGTCAGACAGGTTTTTTTCTTTTCCGTTTCTAACTCTGGCATATAAAATGCAGCCTGTCTCTGGTCCAGCCCCACGCACAGCGGTGCGGGAGGTGCTCCTAAGCAACACCCTCGCTGCAGACTGACGCATCGGTGAAGTGAGATGTCAGGAAGCGGGGGGGAAATGGTATTATCTAGTCTAGGCAGTAGCTTTGTGCCTGGCTGCTGGAATAGCTTCCTAAATGTATTCCTGGAGTGGTGCTGGCGAGTGCCAAGCGATAAAACGGGTCCCTGGAGAGGCAGCAGGGCTGTGGGCTCTGCTTGCCTAATTGCATTTGAGCACAGCTTCTCACAAGTGCATCTTTCTTTATCTCGGTGAAGACTGATACATTTCCATTAGCTTATTTGGCTGTGGTGCTCCATCGTGGGGCACTTTTCTACTTGAGGAAGGAGGAACTGCAGTATTTGGAAACTTTGGGAAAGGAGGAGGCTGGAAGCCGACGGATTTACTGCCTACGGCTACAGCCCCTGACCTACCCTTGAAGCGACAGTTCTCTCTGTGCCCAAATGTATTTGTGTGTCCCTGCTCCAAGCTCAAATACAGCTGAGGCCACGGTATTTGCAGCCAGCAGCAAGTTTACTAAGCCAAGATGCGACCAATGGCTTCTGATATTTTGCAGTATTAATGAAAAGGTGTATGATGTACGGCTACCCCAGCCCCTGTTCTCACAGCTCATTCGCAATGTTGCCTTTCTAAAGGCAAACAGAGCAAACAGTGAATCACGAGAGGATTATCCATATCTATCTTTGCAGTATTAGTATTTCTGGGATCTTATATTTAGCATGGTCCAGTATTCATCCTTTTACAACTCTGGAGTCCCCAGCCCCTTCCTCTGATGGCTCAGAGTACTTCAGTGTTTGAATGAGCCCTCCAGCAGGCACAGCCTTAGTTTAATATTTAATGACCAAGACAACCACATTTGGAAATTCCAGTCCCTAAGCTCTTAAGATGCGGAGCTCTTAGCTGCAAATCTGGATTTCAAAATTAGAACTACCCCTCCTGGGCTTTGAATATTTACCCCAAATTCAGAACACCCCAAAAAACGTCCAGAGGGGTGTCCAGCCTGCCCAGTGTGGTGTGCCCACAGCTTGTGCTCCAAACCCAGCAAGAGAGTAAAAACAAAGACCACAGAAACACTCAAGGGAAAAGCAAAAGCAGAATCACAAAACCAGGCTACAGAACGCGAATAAAAACCAGCTGCCAGCACTGTATGAACCAGCAAACAATGTGATCCTTTTCCTACTGCCACCCAGCACATGCTGAAGCTCACCACGCACTGCCTTCGGAAAGCCCTGACTCCACCCGCCCTCCCTGCACAAAGAGGCAGAACAACAAATCCACCTATGAAGACTTGAGCAAGGACAAGTGAGCAAGAGAAAAAAAATGACAAGTGAGCAGCAGTTGTACCAAGGCCATATGCACATTGGCGTGTTTCTGCCCCGGCAGTTGCTTACTCGCTAGTACTGCTGCGTTGTGCTGCTGACAGTCTCTTTGCATGCTCATTAGCATTTGGCAATTTGAGCATTGCTTTACCTTCGATTGAGCAAAGGGATGAGCTGCTTTTCAAAACGGCTTAAGTTCTCTGCTGCACTACGGGTGCTCCTCACAACGCACAACCACACCTCACGTGTTGGAGAATCCTTCCAGCCTGGTGGCATTCCCAACCTTCCAGAAAGTACAAAAGCATGAGAAGGACCTCGCCATGCAAATCTCAGCAGCCCCTTACACTCTTAGCAGCCTTGGAGGATACTGTCAGTCGGGGAGATTAGCCCAGGGAGCACAAAGGTAATGCGAGAGTATCCCTTGTGTGATTTCCTCAACCGCAGATGAGGCTTCAGGCAGGTGACCGTTTGCATCCTCCCACTGCACTCCTCACCACATAACGCTTAAAAATGAGTATGTGACAGTGTCTGAATTTCCTACATCATCTCTCTGTTATGGATCTACCCGATTCCCTTAAGAAATCTGCCCATTGGTCTCGCCCTAAAAGAAATCTTATTTCTCTGTACTGATCCCTCACGTTTTAGCTGGCAAGCTATCACAAAACCCTCCTGTGCCAGGAGCTGCACGGAGCAGCTGCTCTGTGCACTTTTGCCCTCATTAAGTATCACCCTTCTGATGCTTCAGGGCAGCAGTAAACACTATTACCGAGCAGCATTGTGTAGGACTGGCTTCATCACTGAAGGTTGGGTTACTTTTATACTTTTGTCACCGAACTACTGGAGTGAAGATTAATCAGTGGAGTAATTGCAGAACTCTGAAATCTGTCTGGCTAACCTCTCTTGTGGGCTTCACAGTCACGCAGCAAATCCAGCAGACTCCCACAGCCAGACGCTACCAACACAATGTCACAAAGGAAAAGCCATTAGTGAGCAATTACATTTCAGCAGGATTTCCCCTCTCCCCACGGCCTAATGAGGATAACCAATTCAAGAAGAACTGCGGCAAGGATGAATGAATAAAGACAGAAAGAGGATGGGAGTTCCTGTAATCCAGACAGAATAAGAAACAACCCTGTGAAGGAAAAAAAAACCCCACATATGTTGGAGCTCTGCTCCAAGCAACAGACAGATGTGGACGTTTGCTCACAGTTACAGGAGGCACTAACTGGTTTCAAAAGCATCACAGAGGCCCAGGGCCAAGACAACAGTCGCTACAGACAGTGTACATGCACACAATCCCTTCACTCCAGAAGTTAATTCAATTTTTCGGAAAGAATTCTGACTATTGACAACAGGTTACTGCAACAAAACACCTTACTTACAAAAGGGTTAGTACCTCTGTATCACCCACTACTTCCTGGCATACTGTGTGCCATAAAAAAAAAAAAGCTTCCTTATAATAAGAACTTCCTAGAAATCAAGTTTACCTGAGCAGCTTATTTTTTGTTTAACCTTGGAGCTCAACTAAAATTAGATATCTTTTCTTTACAGTAATAAAAATGCAAGAGGAAAAAATCTATGTAAATGCTACCTTCTATTTAATGGGAGAGTGCAACTCTACAGATTCTGCCATTTGAAGAAATACTTGCCACTGTGGCCCTCCTTTGACCGCGGTGCCGGCAACAGAGAGCGCCAGTATAGGAGTTAGTTGTTACAGCACAACCTGCTCCCCCTCCTGTAGGGCACCAGAGCAAGATAACGCAACTCAGTGCAAGGCATTTCTTCCCTAAATGGAGAAATACCCAATTACACTTACCTGCAATGGACAGACTTGTCTGAAACTGTTAGTATTGCAGTAAAAACCAGCCAAAGGAAAGATCAGCAGGCAGCGCACAGGTATTCAAGGGCCCAGCGCTTTTTCTGTTTCAGCTGCTTGGTGCCTTGCTGCCGCTGCGATGGCACGGACCTCGCAGTGAGATTTGCTCGCAGTGAGATTCGCTCTTCCCAGCGGAGCTGGGGGAGCCCTGAGCTCGCCCCCAGCTCTGCAGCTCGCTCAGCCCTCACCAACTGCACGGGAATCACTTCTGCAAGGGGCGGCAACCTCTTCCCATGACATCCACCTTCCTCCTTTAACTGGGACTTAGCGTGTCTCAGTTGCAGCCATGGAACAGAGCCACCACGGCTTCTTTGTATCTGTCTCTACAATGTACACAGAATCTTTTCTTGCTAATTATACAAGGAAAAGCTTTTTCCTATTGCTTGTGGGAAGCATCCGGTTGGTTGAGCATGACTTGGTACCTTTTAGCCACTGTGGTGAAAGGTAAGGTTGGATAGACTTGCCCAGGTGATAGACTTCCAGCAGTGGACTAGTAACCTCAACTTAATCTTTTGTTTAATTCAGAAAAAAAAGTTAACATAAATCAAAGGCTTTTGGGTCAAGGACTGATAAAACAAGGAAGTTATGACATCAAAATATTATTCAACATTATTTCCCTTTAAAAGAGCACTGAAAAAAATCAAGGCTTTATTTGAATAAATGTTACACAACATTCTTTATCATTTACTTCTCAGCAAACCTTAAAGGGTGAATCATATTTTCCTCATTCAAGTCTACAAAATGAAAGAGGCATAGTGACCATTCAATATACAGACAAGAAGGTAGCATGGAGCAAAGCTTAAATATTAAGCAACTAAAGCAAAAAAGTGAAAAGCAATACATTACTGTAATTCTCTATCATTAGAATATCCCTGACAATTTCATTTCAAAATGAAAATCTGGTTTCAAACAAAATGGCTGCAATACTTTCTGTGAAAACAAACGCAAATACAGTTAGCTACCTTGTCTATTTTTATGCTATTTGCTTATATACCCATATTCTCCAATGCAGAGACCTGCATCTCTCAATTGTATTTTTTATATTTCAGCTGCTGTGCACAAGTGCTCACAAAGGTGAGGAAATAAGAGCACTGGTTAAGAGTCAGATGTCACACAGGCAGGCACTACTGGCTTCTACTTACAACATCAATCAGTTTTCAATCCAATGTGCAATAACCCTGCTATTACAGTCCTGGGCCTTTTTCCTGAGCAGAAACTGTTTTGTGCCATGTTGTTTGGTGGCTTCTTTTTTGTGTGTGTGGATAAAAATGTAATTTATTAGGCCAAGACCCTCATTCATTGTCAATACAATCGGGGTTCGGTCTGCGGACGTGAAAGGCTAGCACATACATGACATCAAATCGCTTCCCCTTTCCTCAAATCGGATGTCTTAATTTTTCTAATTTGTAGTCAAATCTCAGGCCATGAACAGGATCAGACTGCTGATCCTCTTCAACTGGTGAAAAGGAAAAGCACCGTAGAAGAAACATTAATCTCAAAGTAAAAAAAAATATTAGTAGTTTATTATGCAAAATGGTACAATTTGAACCTACTGTACAGCATTATACAGCTATTTTTTTAAGGAGTAGGCAGTAAGTATTCAATTTCTGGCTTTATACTCAGAATTTACCTCTGAAAAATAGAAACTGAACCAACACAAAGCATGAACTGCCTCAGCATGTGTGTATCACTGATACACCTATCCTGGATTTGGATGCCTGTCTCAGCCTCTCACTTCCCCCTTCTCCGATTGTTTAACAAGTATCAACCTGGTGCCAATATCAAAACCAAACTGAGTTGTCCTAACTTCAAATTCTATGTGATTAATTCAGGCTCCATACACGAAGGCTGTGAAGCTGCCTTTGTGCTGATACAGATGCCTCTCAGAAAGGTATCTCTTTATTTAAGTGATCTAGACAAAGACACTCTATTTTCTCCAATCGAATCAGGATATTAGTAAGGAGGAGAAGAGTTTACTACAAGTCTTTTCACTTCTATAGAAACAAAAATTTGTCTTTTAGTAGATTATGTGCACATTTTCATTTCTTCAAAACAAATAATTATTTTCCCAGGTTATATAATAAATCCCCTGCTAAGAACTTTGTCAAAAATGATATTGCTGAGAAAGTGTGCACACAATGTCAAATAATTAGTGACAAATAAATTAATATTTAATAACTCAATATTTCAGCAGCGTGTCCAGCATTCACAAGCTCCACTGAAATAAGTCTTACCAAACACCTTTGGGGGAGGGGAATAAAATGGATAAAACCCACTGGGTTTCTTTTTTTGATTTACAACTATTCAAAGTCGTCAATGCAACTCAGATCAACAACCATCAGAAACACTAATAAAACCTTTGCTCTACTAGTTACCTATCTGAAAGATATTTATGTCAAAAGGAAAAATTAATCCATGATTTGAAATAGAAATGCCATTCCATTTAATCACTCTCCATTCATGATTCCCATCTCGTTATAGTATTATAAGCAAAACACTGTTCTCTGCGTTGTAGCCCTTTTTAATGTTATTCCACAATCCTCAATTCCCTAAGTGTTACAATAGCATAAATAAAATGCAACCATATTCACACAGAAGGAGCTTTCCCATAATACAGAGATACATGGAGTTTGTGGTCACTGTCCTTTTCCATCACCTCTATGGGAAATATTGGTCTCATATAGCAGGACTGTTCATATTTTACAATACAATTGGTTTTGGACATGCTTTTGATCACAGATCACAGCTCTGCTAACACCTGCACTAAATACTAACTAAGCCTCATAGAATGGAAAATTGCAATGCTAAAGTTAAGAATTAAAATAAAAGTTCAAAAGTTACAGTCAACTTCCCAGGCAATTGGCTCCATCACTGGCACCTATCAAAACATACAAACGTGACTGTCACATTACAAAAAAACCCAGTTATTTGCAGTGATTCTTCATACTAATAATTCAAGTGGTTCCTTGCATGTAAGTGTCATATAGTCTTTAATAATTTCATGCGTCATTTATTGCAAAAAAGTTTTATAAAATATTTCCTAACATCTTTTTAAATTTTAAAGAAAATGTACATTAGGTACAGATGCCCTAACAGGGTGCAAGGGGGACCTTTAACATATTTACCCCCTTTCCCCTTCAAAAAATGTTTACTACTTGGTGAAGATATCAGAGGAAAAATAGGACAATTCAGTCTCAGATTTCTTTCAGTCCTGATGAGCTGGTGCTCTTCGTGGCAGTGTAGTGAGGTTCCATAAAAACAGCAGTTGACTAGTGTCTCTGAGCTGAAAAGGGGAGAGAAAGGGAAAATGGTTAAATGTCTTCCAGTATACATTGCAAAAGTAGGTAAGCAAAATCTCAGGTGGCCAGAAAAGTTACCAGTTCACCTGCTTTGTGCATTGTGTGCAGAAGGCAAAAAAAAAAAAATATATTTACATTATCACAAGACATACACAAGTGAACAAAGTCCTCAGTTGACTGGAGTTTTAAGAGAAGCTACTGTACCAATCTATGTTATATCTCACCCCGTTTCAGCATCCAGAGAGAATTTCAATTTTTAAAGACGTTTAAAGATAGACAACAAAGGAGGGAGATGAATCTACCAAGTCTATACGATGATTTGTAGTTCACAATACAAAGATAAATCTGACACTATAATGCCATTCCAAATGCAAGACCTAAGTGTGCACGGGAGCACTGAATTATAAAGCTGCTAATCATGTTTCTTTTCCATTACTGCTTGTGTTTTCCCATTTGCTCCACAGAACTAGAAAAAAATGATGATAAAGCAGATCGAAGCAGCCCAAGTAATATCTACTGCATGAGACCACTACCAGTCAGTAACCATTTAAGGCAGTGCAGAATCTGTGCAGCCTGCACTGACCTGCCTCTTGCATAGTGTGGAGAAAACGTTGCTCTAGAATAAGCCCAGTTGGAGGAGACCTCTGGAGATCATCTGCTCCAACCCCTTTGCTCAAAAAACACACAGGAAAACAAAAAAGGTTCCAGCAGGACCAGGACAGTCTTGTTGATTCCTTTTACCATTCTGTTGAGCTTTTGACTGCTAGGATTATTTGAGAGGTACATACACATTTTCCAGTACTGACAACAGCATTGTGAATAACACAACTGAATTTAAAAAAAGAGACTCATAGCATGGGCAGGAAAATCCTAAAGTTCTTTCTAAACAGACAACTCTTCTGAATAGTATCCAGAAGAAATATTTAAAAAATGAGAAGTAGGAGAGAAGAATTTGTGAAAACAGTCCTATCACAAGAGGAAGAACAGAAGACAAAGGGAATAACTATGGAGTTTCTCAATTGCTCAGTTGCTCACTGTGCCACAAAAGGACAACATTAACCACAGAAAAATAATTCATTTTATATCCTATACAATACAGTAGAATTAAAATAGGAATGAAATTTTGGGAAAGTTGAAATGGAAGCAATGAGGACTAATTATGAAATTTAACAGATCCAGGCAAAGATGCACTGAACTGCTATATGCTGACAGTAGACTAGCAGGCATTCATTCCAATACCCAATAGGTCCTCATTTGGGTATGAGAGTCAGAATTGATATATAATGAAACCTATTTTTGCTATGGTCCACTCCAAGATGCACGAGATAAACCTGCAGAGCCTCTGCAAAGAGAAGGTGCTAGACAAAGTTCCACTGTATTCAATAGTACTTACTGTTGGTGCAGGTAACTAAACACCACAGTATTCCAGGCTGCAAAACAACCAGTACTGGGTATTAAAGCATACAACCAATCAGAAATTCCCCAAAATAAGATTAATATTAAATAAGCATCATGTATTCATGAAGTCTTGCAAAGAGAAGCTTTTATAGTATGTCAGAGAACCAGGCTCTACTCAGAAATATCAAAAAGCCCATAAAAAGTTGGATGACAGTTCAGCCAGTATGTCCCCAACACCCACACTTCCATATTCAAGCCTCAGTGACACTATTACTAGCTAGCAAACTTCTGTGATCTACAAAGGAATAAACAAGACAAGAATTTGGTTCAGTTCTATGAGCATGTATACAATGAGCATGTATACAACTACTACTAGGTCTAAGGAAACAACCAGTTCACTTTAACACGGGTGTTCCCTCATTCTGATGGCAGGCAGTTTTACTTTTCATACCCCATCTACCAACTTAGCAATCCATGCAGTTGCAGTGATTTTCAGAATCAATACTTGGCAAAGTCTGTTCATTACAAACCTGGCACTCGTGCTCCTGTGCAAGTCAGTTCCTACAGCTCTCTTTTACTCTTCGATTCTTACCGTTGAGAGATTCCAGAATGCCCTTAGCAAGCACCAGGAGCTTTGCTTCTCCCACTGATGTTTACACACCATCCCTAGTGACTCCAGAAACATTACTAGTCTTATCCTCTATTATAGTCCAGTCTTCTGTTTTACCAGCAGCAAATCTCAGTTTATAAAAACTGAAACCCAATGCATATTGAATATCTAATCCCAGACCTAATGCAACAATATAGTACTGGATCAAACTTTTTAATGCTAATAAAGTAAGAATCATGACTTCTTCATGTAAATCAAGCTCCCTTTACAGGAACTGTATTGTTCTCCTCACTGCCCTATTTCTTTTCCATGTCAAAAAAAGATACAAGACATGCATACATCCATAACAGATCTAAGCAGTAAATACATATTCAGGCTAGAATTCCCAATAATGTTCAGTATCTGCTTGGCTTTAAACATGTGCTTTAAATTTCCTTATGGACTTAGGCACACACTGGAAGTTAAGCACACTTGTTAAGTGTTACTCCCTCAGATCAGGGCTTTGGAAAGAAAAAAAAAAAACACACCACCAAAAACAAACAACAACACACCACCACCACCCCCCCCCCCCCGAAGAAAACAAACTTCATTTCCTAGAAGAGTGGCTCCCTAACTCTGGTCCATATGTCATCTGTGAGTTTCTCACAGATTTTCCTGCTCATGTTTTCCATTCTTTTCCTTGTTTTAGGTACTGAACTTCTTTAAAAAGACTAAAATGTTACTAAATTCTTTCCTGATTTTACTTTTACGCATCAGCAAAGGCAGGAAGCCATGTCTACAATCACAAGCAGCAGATGAACTGCCCACAAGGTAGATCCTACTAAGATGTGATCCACATAGTAAAAGTATTTGAGGATTGCTGGTTTAGGAGACAAAAAAAATATATATTTTTTTTAACCTGTAGATTATACCTGTCAAGTTATTTAATCTGATCATGTCACGGAAACTTCAAGAAGCAAGCCTAAAGACAAATTTAGCGTAGATCTTTTCAATAAAATATGTATCAATCCTGACGTAAGGTTAGCTCAGGGAGAACAGCTGTATCTGAAGTGTTCAAATAGAAGAGGGAAATAAAATAACAGGTAGCTCATTACCTCTGTCCTAACCTGCTTTGCATATGATTAGTTGATAACATAGTACACCCTTCACTTAAGGCAGGGCTTAAACCAGACAGACCTGCCAATTTCACTGATAACTTCAGTGCCCCCAATCTGAATCCACAGTGGTCTGTCAGACACTGTAAGGGAGCAGCAGGACTCGTCAGTCTGATGTAAAATGCTGCCATTTGTTGAGACCTATGGTAGAAAAAATCCAGTTAACAGGAGTAAAGAACTGACTATGGTTTAGAAAACAATTAACCTCCTTGCCTGCCTGCATTCTTACTGGATGTACTACTTCTGCTTTCCAGACAACAGCATACCATGAAAAGATGTTAAAAATTCACAGAAAAATCAGATACTAACTTTTTTTGAGCTTAAACTGGACTTTACCAGCAGAGTTAAAGGGAAATTACACATCATTTAGCAAAAAAACTAGCAGACAGCAAAGGCAGGAGTATATGAGATTAGGCTCTTCAGATATAGAGACTGAAAAATAAAGCCACACACGTGCAGTCACATATCTTATTCTCCTTGTACTGTGGAGGACCATTTCTTACCCTGCGGATTTCCCTGGTGCGAACCACACGGGGCAGGGACTGGCGACCCAGAGAACAAAAGGTACAAAGAGCAGGGTTGCCGCAAAGGATGAAGTGTTCCTGGGTCCTCACAGACAGTGACACTTGCAAGCCACCTGCGTCGGCTCAATATCCATGTCATTAAATTCTCCAACCCTCATGAATGGAGCAAGTTGTCTGTTTTATCAATCATTCAGTGAGTTCATTCACTTCATCGTGTAATCCACAATTTGTAGGTCAGTGATAGCAAAGCCTAATCCTGAGGGTACGGCTCTCCAGTGATGTACAGTATGCTCACAGCAGTCTGGACTCTGTTTTGAAGCAGTTTCCTTCAACTGCTGGAGACTACGGAGTCATAAAAATTACCACCAGTAATAAATGTAAGCATGTGTGTTAGGATAAGCACTGATGTGGCTTATGGCCTTTCACCACTGATGTCGTGAACGTCTGCCTCACTCAACCGCATTTTACACAGCCGCTTTCCCAGGAGTCATCACTATACTGTGGATTCTGATATTTTTTTGCTGTGAAAATTTTCACAATCCTGTGTATTCACTAACGTCCAAAGAGAAGCATTGCCTTTGAAAGTACTTCCTTTTCTCTACAAAGGAAAAGCAGAAAGACAACAGGCAGCCATCAAGAGGAAGAAAAGGCAGCCTAGAAGGATAAGGAAAGTAAAAATAGCAGTATCTCCCATCACACACTGTGAAAGAAAAGATACATACCTCTTAAAGTAGAGAGCCCAAATTTAAAATTACAGTAACATATATGCCACTTCTTTAGGGGACTAATACTTTGTTTATATGCAAAACTATGTAACAGAAGAGAGTACATGTTATTTTACTGCTACAGATTCAAATTGTAACTATTTAGGAAGAGTTAAAATAGGCTTCTCTTCCAGATAATGAATTACTAAAAAGCAAGCAGAACTGTTGCATTCCTCAGCAGCTCAAGACAATCTTCAAAAACAGGGCCTCAACTACAAGGAAAACCAAGAGCAGTAACACATTTTTCAGTTTACATGCCTAATTCCCTGAAATATATAACACAGTATCAAGAATTTCTAAAACCCAGCCAAACACAGCTTTTTCATATAAATGTATCAGAAGATATTAGGTTCCTAAATCCCTCAACACTTGAAAAATCTCAAGGAAAGATTTCCACCACCCCACCCCCCCAAAAATAATCAAATATTGCTAATGTGATATTCCAACCAAAAAATATTCAATGCTCAAAACCCTCAGCTATGATTTTTAACAGCAACTTGTGGAGAGAAAAAAAATCTGGTTTTGTTTTTGGTATTTTTTTTGTTTGGTAGCTTTGGTTTTGTTATGTTCCCTAGCAAAAATACAGGAAAACAGGTTTGCTTTTTTCCTTTTTTTTTGGGAGCAAAGGTAGAGGGGGACCTATTTTTAGTACTAAGCCTTCTCTCTCCTATTTTTCTTGAAGGACTCAGGAATCAGGAGTGATTTGGGAGCTTTCACAAACACACTCCCAATGTCTTTCATGACATCCAAGTTAAATGAGCATCATGAAACCAGTAAAAGTAACCTGATATTAGTTTCCTTCTCCTACTGCTCAGACTTCAGCCACTTGTTATTATAACACCTAGCAAACACATTTCTTGGTATCTTTACCAAAACAAAAAAAAGTTTGTGTGTCAGACTCAAAATCTCTGCCTACTAAATAAAGACTACAGATGGCCAAAAGAACACAACTTTGTCGTCAGTCACCTTCCAATTGAGGTTCCACACGTGTCACCAACAGGACAGTAAAAATAACTTGACCATTCCTAGTACTAGCAAATGTAAGGACATGTTCCTTACCACATTCATCTGCATTCCTGTATGAAGTACTAACTGATTTTAGGGCTGATTTTAGTGGTGATGTCTTAGAAAAGCTGACACAATACGCCCCTTACTAAAATCAGTATCAAGCTGACTTAAGAACCAGATCACATGAAACAGTCCACAATTATTTATGAAATGCCATTCATACAGATACCTATGTGTCAACTGAAACATTTAATAGAGTCATACAGAGCAGCTTGAGGTTCTAACCCTAACTAAACTTCCCTGAAAAATCCAGTTTTTATGGATTTAGTTCCTTTTCACCAGAGCTACTAATTACCAAAACTAGCACCACATGCTTTAAAATTCTGAACCACTGCAGAAGTACAATTGAACATCAGTGTTTCCTAAAGCCAAACAAAAATCCTAAATGTTGCTAAATAAAAAATGATGCAAAATTAGCATTTAAGTAAATATTTGCTTGGAACTGTATCTGCCTACTTTACTGACAAAGCAAGTACCCTCTTCCCCTTTATGCACCTGTTAAAAACAGGCAAGGACAATTCGGTCACCAGAATTATGCTGAGTTTCTGTTACAGCATCTTTTAGTGATGGTAACAAGCTAGTGAGAACACAGCTTGCCTTCCAAATTACAGATTCATAGCACATGGCTGGCACGTATAAGAATATTTCTTATTCATATTGCATATTTGACATCAAAACCATTAGTAAGCAAACATGAAAACTGACCTAGATCTATTAAAAAAAACCCAAAACAAAACCAACCCAAACAACCTAATTTAGAGTTGACAAATGATGTCATCCAAACATGATTTTGCATAGAAGAGGCTCCTGGCAGGAGATGCAGTGCAGTTTTACTACATGTGAAAGCTAAGACTGTTGTTAGAAGGGCATACTTCTGTTATACCAAGCGTGATTCCTGCATGACTGTGAATGGGACACATGAGGCAGAATCGTTCATTATATGCATATTTCTACACAGATTCTGTTTTTCCAAAATCAGAATTGTTAATAACAAAATTACAGAAAACAGAGCCATGACAGGGTCAGGATAGATCACCTATTCTATCCCATACCCAAATGCATGATGAATTTAACACACTCCTGACAGAGGTTAGCCTAATCTATTGTTTTTACAAACCTGTAATTACGAAAAATATGCAACTCTCCAAACACCACCCAGGGTTTCACTATAACAACTGGAGTAAGTATTGTGGTGCCTAATCTTAACTCCTTGTCTTATAATTTTAAATATTACTTCTTGTCCTAATTGCAGCTAAAGAGAAACGTGTTTCCCCTTTGCCTCTGCACCTATCCTGCAGGTATTTGCAGACCTCGAATATCCTCAGTTCCAACAGTCCTTTCTTCCTTCTCTGGACTGAGGAATAAAATCATTGGCATAGAAACTGCATTACAGTTGTTCAAAATATTCATGGTCCTGATTTTGAAAATAACTGCTCAAACACGTAGCTCAAATAAATCCCACAGATCCATTTGTCTTCACATACTGAATGAGCAAATCCCGAATTTAAACTTGTAACAGGGGATCCCGATTTGTTCCCTGCGCCAACTTATACCTGCAGCATGTGTTGTTAACATTATCCCCTCGGACCATGGGTAGGAAGGTAGAGAAGATCAAAGACTATACATCTCCATCGGCACAAGCACAGGAAATCACAGGTTTCAGCCCTGCGTGTACAGAAACTATCTAGGAAGGTTATGCAGGCATGCAAAACCATCCCTTACTCCCATTTGTCTCCCTATTGGATGTGCAAGGTGGCTCAGGTTTTCCAAGGTATAAAAGCCCTGGTCTTATCAATTACATTCATTTTCCATGCTGCTGCTTATCCTACTTCACGTCAAGAACATTGATTGCTTTTTCTTGGGGAAAAAAAAAATGGAGCCATGGATCTGAGTTCCCTCCAACAATCAGTACCTGGCACTAAGCCTGGCAGTGCTGCCCCAGGGAGAGTTATCCCCAACTGCCGAATCTGGTAGCAACAACAAAACGGTGCAGGGAAAAAGCATGATAGCAAGCCAGTCACCAAATCACCGTCTCCACAGCCATGCCTGGGAAACGCTGTTTTGCCTTGTGTTCACAGAAGGGCAGTTGTGTCACAGTTTAATTTAAGAAAAAATGCCATAAATTAATCTAAATTACAATCTGGATTGGTATACACATCCCAGGTATTACAGAAGAAAGACTAAAATGAATGAGTGAATCATAGGAAACTATAAGCTGCTATTAGGGTCTAACAATTAAAAAACCAATAATCAGAGATATTTCTGACTTAGGGAAGAATCACTGCTGTTTGAGATGAGTTTTGTAAAACCCCATCTAAATTACCATAAACAGTTCTTGCCACTGATGTCAGAGAAAGGTGAGTTCAAACTAGAACAGGTGCATAGAAATGCCAGTAAGATGAGGAGGGAATAGAAAAGCCATCTTACAAGGGGATCTTGTTCTATCTAGTTAAATGGCCACACTCTATAAATACACTAACAGGATGACACCATAGGAGGGAACTATTTAAACTAAAATATGAAGTTGTCACAAAGAACAGTAGTTGAGGTATTTTAAATGTTGAATAGGAACTTGCCATCATAATTGTTAAGGACATGTACAAAAACAGAGGTTCTTCCCATTACAGATTAAGAATAATGTGAAGCTGAATACTTACATCCACATCTCACAAACTTGGGTCTAATGGATCTTTAGATAGCTTGACAGCTACTACAAAAGTTTTCAATGCTACAGGCCCCTACCTGTCCTGGTGTTAAACATGGATGATCTCTGATCACTACAGTCATGTCAGAAGATGCTTTAAGGAAGTTAGTTATGCAAAACCTCTGTTGTTATTGATACTTTATTTTATTTATAGGGAGAACTTTACTATATTATTGCAAGTATAGCATGTCTATATCCCCAAAAGGTATGCTACTATATCTTATCCTAAAAAAAGACACACACAACTTAATGTAAGCACAGCTTAAACCAACAAAATCCTGTAGCAAGTCATTCCATTTCCACAAGCGTGAAGTAGATCCTAGTTGAAGTTCAAACAGTTGACTGTGGGACAATGCCATACGTTTCACCAAAATTCTCCTACAAGCTCTCTAAAATAGGAGCGCACTACTCCCTTCTGCTGAACTTGCAGAGCAACATATTATTCTCCAACAGCCAACTCATAGTTCTCCTTCCAGTATCACATCTAGCTCAACACACCAAGTTCCTCTCTTTTCCTTCAGGTTGGTTCCCTATGACCTTTCTATTTATACCCTTAAAAAGTAAACTGAAAATAAGAACGGAAAGCACCTCAGCCTTTAACCACTATAAACTCTGTACTGTAAGATCACTTTCAAGTTTGTTTTTAAACAGTATACCTATACTTTCACCAAATGGCTTATGACACAAAATACTGCCATCTTACTGCACTTTTAATCATAAGATCACTCTACTCAACTTCCAGTTCAGTCTTTACCTTACCTACAAGTTAGTGTAGTGATCCCACTGCATTCACTGAATTTGCTTATTCCTGTAGGCATTTACTAGAAAACAATTATAAAGAAAGAGGAGATGAACTGAAATAGCCTTTCACTGATTGTCAGCCTCCTCCTTTCCAGAATTCTTCAGCCAAAAAGGCAGCTCTATTTTTTCACTGTACTTCACAGAACATGCATAAGGACAGATGATAATGCTACGGAGGGCTAGCTCCTAAGATTTATTTTCCAAAATTCATGTTCCTAATCTACTCTGACAACTTTAGCAAGAGCTTATAGAAGACATGAATGGAAATCAGTTTCAGGACTTAAGGGAGTTAACTAGAAGCAAACCTAAGGCTAGCAATGCAAAAAGCAACTCTTACCCCTTCCTCACTTCCACTGATGTGCTATTTCTTAAACTTAATCACATTTAGAAACTACTTTAAAAAAAAGTATTTTACAACATGCTTGAAAAAAATAAGTCTTCTCAGCCTTGCACAGTTGACCTAAATTACCCCCACTAAACACACTCGTCCTGGTGAGGTAGCTGTTAGTTATGTAGGTACCAAACTAAAGATAGCACTGTCTAAAAGAAAATACCATATAATCAGAGATTATTATCTCATTTAAGTGTTGACATCAAATTACAACTCTGATTAGAAAAATAACAAATATTTGTTCAATTTCCTGTAGAACGCTTCAGAGACATACAAGCATTTCACAATTGCTTCTAGCTTCACTCACAAAGTGATCACACCTTCAAACACTCCTGTTAAAGGAAATCTTTAAAAGTTTTGGAAGAACTACTCTCTCCCAAAACATTTTAACTGAAGCTGAAGATCTTCAAGGGAAAAGTAGGCTTGTACTAGAAACTCATCACCACCTGTCATGTTTTTGCCCCTAAATTGAGAGACCATACATACTCAAAACAACTACACTGAGGAATTTTATTAATTCAAAAAGACATAATTTGCAATTTATTATACTGAGCTGATAGAAAACTAACAGTCACTCTTTCTACTGACGTTTGTCTTCAAGACACAGGCTGCTTGCAACAGTTGCACAGCTTAATTACACTGATGCACTATCCTGGCACTCTACAGGCATGCTCCTGTCATGAGTTATTTGGTAAGTCATTTAAACTGCCAAGCTAACTCAGAGATGGTACACGTGTACCCAACTGCAAGAGCAGTAGTCCACACTCAAAGCGTAGGCATTGCTGGGAGCAGACAGGCACATAGAAGTGTGGGGGTTTTCGCAGTTTGTAGCTAAAACTGCACTAAACTTTGCCTAAATCTTCAAAGCTAATCTACATGCAGCATCCATACTGCCATAGCCAAGGTTACTTACTGTAACCAGACTTTACATTAAGCCCCACATTTTCTCCACTGTAGACTCTGTTATATCTAGAGTGTTAGCTACTTCAGAGTGAAAGGAAAATCATGGACGAGTATGAATAGGATATTTTCAATCTAATGTAACATGATGTTGTAAAAAAAAAAAAGTCTATTTGTTTTGAGACCTGTTAAGTCTGAAGTGATAAAGCAGATTCACTATAAAACTTAAGAAAGACTTCTTAAAAGACTGATCAACTACAAATCAAAACTAAGACTCTTTAAATGCCTTTCATAAACAGTTCTTTTGAACATAAAACAATCTAAAGAAACTCATACCTGTTGCTCTCCCATCTTACCAGTGAACACCTGCACAAACTTTGACTATGTATGCTTCAGTGCTATTCTAACTTTATATAAATTAAGAGATAAGAGTACAAAGCTTCCAGGTCTTTCAAAGAAAAATTAACAATGTAAATATTGATTTCATCACTACTTGGCTCAGAACAACTAACTTACAACCAGTTCACTCGAGCTTCTAAACTTCAAGGAACTAGCGTAGACATCTAAACCACGTTGTATGGGTTCTTGACTTCAAAAAGCAGTCTGCTTTAATAACAAAGTACGGCTTATTTACCTAAATAGAGTAACTGTTTCTGTTTGCAGGAAAGAATACATAGACATGAAACAGGATTTTTTTCTTCCCCAATTTTTTTTTCCACATTATGAAATTTATTGTGTGTTTATCACATTCAAAAAGCATTGACCAGTGGGGTTTTTTGGTAACTGTTAGAATGCCAAGGTAAAGCTGGTATATTTGGAAGCTTAATTAGAGATGACCATAAACTTGAGGAAAATTTGAACGGCTGTGTATTTGACACTTTAGACTTCCAATAGTTCTGTGGGCACAAAAGAATTAATTTTAAAAAGAAAATGAATGCTTTGAAATGACCAGACAGTATCATGAACATATGCAATGTAATCTTAAGTTAAAAGATTTTAAGGGTTTGATGATTAAGTCCTTACCCCCATTTTCATGTCTGTTTAAAAATCTAATTTCAGTCTAAGCTTAATTTTTTACATGTCATGATTGCCTACATGGGCAATTACAGAAAAAAACAGGATGAAAACTGCTTTGGAATGAACGCTGAGAGATTCTTCACAAGGCATTGCAAGGCTGAAACAGGAGTGGGTTGGAGAAGAGACAGTAATTCACATGGTCAGGTAAGGACCAAAACTAGAAGAAAAAAAAAAATGTAAAGTCAGTTGCATGAAAATGCCCCAACATTGAGCAAAAGACATGCAAGAAAAGCTGAAGTAGCAGTGGAGAGTGGATCTGATTAGGTTTTGATAGATGGAGAAAACTGAAAACATCTCCCCACTGTATAAGTGACATTATCCACAGTCTTTATTCAAACATATGGAACAAAATCTAATTAAGGGAGAAATTTGATAAACTTTACAGGAAGCCCTCTACAGAGCTAGTTTTGAAACAAAAGGGACAGATAATTGCTTAATCTCAAAATTAAGACTGAAGTATACCATTAGTAGTTTACATCAAGCAGTTATCTTTAAGAATGTGTGAAAAAGGACAATTTACTTTTTAAAAGGGTGTCCTCTAAATACGGCATACATATAAAGTACTCTAACATCCTGGATTTTTTTTTCAAAGCTTTTTGAGAAACACACACAAATAATTCAGATTTAGTCAATTTTATTTACAGTTTGTTTTTTTACATTTCAGAGCATTACACAGTTACATATTCTCATTTTCTGACCTGCAAACAGATACCTTAAACGGAAATATTAAAAAAATGAAGTTAGATACATCCAAAATGCAACAATTACACATCTGACAATTCACAAAGTGTAATTTACTAGGACGTATCCTAAGAATTTAGGAACAACCAGTCAGGAGAAAATCTGACCAATTTCAGCAATCAATTATTTACACATTCAAAAACAAAGCCTCTCTTAATCTAAACCCCCAGGCAAATGGCCTGAAAGATTTCTTCAGGAAGAAAGACCAGAAGTTATGATTCACACCTATGCAGCATTAACAGCCCTTGATCCCAAATACTGAGCAACTTCTCAGCTTTGTCTTAGAGCTACAGGCATCCCTCTCGGCTTCTCAGACCCTGAAGTGTTTTATTTGTGCCCCATGTGCATAGAAAGGCTGAGTGTTTAAGTGGTCACTACGATAAAACCCCATTTAATCTGGTCTTTAAGTTGCATGAATTCTTCTTCCTCAAAAATTTCAGCAAGTCTTCTAATGCCATTTAAACTGGCCTATGTGGATTGGGGCATGCCTCCTGAAGATGTTAAAGCATGCTTTGAACCAATTTGCACTGGCCAGACTAAATACATTAGAGACTATTTAAAATAATCTTTAAAGACCATTTAGACAAGGCTTATATTTCTACACTTCCCTGATGGGCCACCTAAAAAATAAAAAAAAAAAAGTCACAGCTACTACTTTCATCCCTTGTGTTAACCCTTTGCCACACAGCAACTAGTTATATACTGGGTAGAAACTACTAAAAAATTCCCTGCAAATAAGCTGCCTTTCAGCTGAGGCTATGGCTCCTATGCATTGGGTGTTTGAGGAGTTTTTTTCTTTAAAAAAAATTCTTACTTGAAAAATACTGAAGTTCTCACTTTAGGCTAATTTTGATTGCATGTTCAATTTCTTTAACTGTCAAGAAACCGCTACAAATGAACAACTTTAGTATAAAAAGAGCAGTCAACCGAGTGCAACTTCTGACTTGGCAAGTCCTTCATGGTAGTTCTCTAACTAGGCTATGAATTTTGCGGAGCCTCCAGATTTCTTGCCTACCTTACTTTCCATGTTCACGTTTCAAACTGTGTCAGCAGGGCCCGAACTTCGGGAGTCAGCTGCTTAGCAGCCTTAGCTGCCTCTGTGACGGCCTTGCGGTAAAGACCCTTTCTCTTCTTATTAAAGCGCAACTGGAAGCTTTCTAAAAAGGGGGATAGTTGTGCAAGAGCAAGAAAAGATGTTGTTGTTGAGCCAAACCACGAGATACGAGCCTCCTGTCGAACTAAAAGGCCATTATCTTTCCGGCTCACAGTTATGGTAAGAATACGGGCTGGCCACCAAGGGAAGCCATAAATCTTGGCCCAAACAATGTCCCCTACACATACGGTCCTGCCATCTGGTGTGACACATTTAGAGACGTTTTTGGAAAAGACTTCCGTTTTCAAGGAATTACTGAGCTTTTTCTCTTCCTTTGAAGAGGAGGAGGAGGAGGAGGAAGGTGCATGCATGCTGCCTGGAGGAAAATCAAAGCTTTCAGTAGAGCTACACTCAGAGTTGGTAGATTTCAAATCATCTGTGCTATCACTACTACAAACTGATGCACTGGAAGAGTCAGATTTCTTTTGATTAAGGGTCATGTAAACCGTTATATTGCTTTTGCTGCCTCTCTTGCCCAATGTCTGGTGTTCATCCTGATCAACAGTTACATGCACTTCACTTGTGTCCTGAACCTCACTGCTGGCCTCTTCAGGGCCTTCTGAGGGGCTCTGATTTTCTGAAGGGGCCTCACCTGCTGAGCGGGTGGAGGAGCAGCGAGACTGGGGCTTAGTTGCCATCTTGCCACTCCGTATTTTCTCAAGTCCTGTCTTGAGAGAAGAGTCATTTTCTTCATTCCGATACCTTTGTGGCTTTAAACGCAATCGGGGTGGGAGGGAACCTGAGCTGGTGTTCTGAAGACGCCGTGTGAAGTGGACCTTTGAATGTGCATTTTTGGAAGAGGAGGTTGCACTCTGCTTCTTTTGTGCCTTTTCTTTGGCCATTTTCAAGACTTCCCGAGCTTTTGCATGATCCATGTTTTTGCTCTGGAGAACTTTTTTTGTATTTAACTGCGCTTTTGAAGTATTTGCTTGTGCGGAAACTTTAACTACTCTGCTTCTGCTATGGGCAATATTTGAAACCTTGACCACAGCATTCCTTTTCTGGCTTTCATTTTGGCTTTTTCCATCCACTTTATGGTCAGTCTTAAGTTTTTTATTCACAGTAGTCACACTCTCATTTCTTCGTTTTTTATTATCCTCATATTTTGAAGAGTCACTTGCATTGCCACCTTTTTTTATTTCTTTTTTTTCTGCAACAACACTGTTTTTGCACTTGTCACATAAGACCTGCCGGGGTCGTAGTTTGATAGCATTCATGATAGAAGTGGGTTCCTCCCTGTACATTTTACGCTTGGGCCGCTTAATTTTCCGGGGCGGAGGCTGAGGTATTGACTGGTTATACGTGTCCCTGATAAACAAAGGAGGAGGATATGGCGCTCCCTCATGAAAGAGAGGAGGTGGTTTAGAAGTCCATAGGCTTTTAGCTATGCTAGGTTCTGATGGCTGCGTGAGAGAAGAGTCATCAGGGACTGCAGCATTAGATTCACACTTCACCTGTGCCTCATCTTGGAATGGTTTACTTTGGAGCTGCATGGCTTCAGGTTTATCCTTGTATTCCCTTTTAGGAAATATGGTCACAGGGATTCCATGGGGTCCAAACCTTAAAGAGAAAGAAAAAATATTAAAGGTTTTGAGGGATCTTTTGCTGCATTTATTAAAAAGCATTTGAAAACCTGTCCACATTATGTAGCCATCATTTGAAAGACACAAGTCCCATGAAAATTAAAGCTTCATATCTAGCCTTATGGTAAGCTTTGAAAAAGCAGGACACCAAAACCAAGTCAGTAGAGAACACAAAATACAGTTTCACTTATTATCAGTTTCTCTTGCATCAACAAGATGCCCTGAAAATGTAACAAAAAATATAACCTAGAGACAGCAGTAAAAGAATTAACTTTGTACTTTTAGAAAATGCTTATAAACATGCAAGCTACACACTCATCCCATGAACTCGAAATCTACCCAGGATTTCCATACTAAGTCAACTTATGTGAAGAAGGCATCTTCAGTAACTTTTACAAAATTCTTCCATTTTTAGCATAGCACAAAAGGCCAAGTATGTTTCAGATTTAATTGAGGCAAATATGGACTACATAAATACCTGCATTGAACTTGCAAGTGCCATCATTCTTCACCCACAAAAAGATTAGCACTTGATCATCTGATGCATTACAGCCCAAAACTTGCTAGCCTATTAGTTTGAGTTTCTTCCAGCAAAACTACCTTTATTTCAACACAATACAAACCATTCCCGCCTGTTTTGCAAGCAAACAATATTTCAAACCTTTGCCTACTTTTCTCCAGACAGCTCTAGATCTCTGCTGCCCCATTTGACATACACAGGGCTTCTCACCACCCTGATCAACTCTGAGACAAGAATGAAAAATCCCAGTATGACTGGGGCATTAGCTCAACTTTCCTATAGTAACAGAAGTAGCATGTTGCCTAACAGGTACCCAATACTTTCTGCAAAGGGTTGTGCTAAGGGAAACATTTTATCAGTTTGCAATGTATTACGCTTGCCTTCTCCCAAGAGGAAATCAAATGATAAATACATTCATTTTACAACAATGTATCTTTCAATCCCCAGAACAGGGCAGGATTATAAAAGCTTGTTTAACCTTCCTTCCGTTCCACTCCACAATCTACCAGCTGAGGTACCAGCCTTACACAAAGCTGTCACTAGGTTGTTCACTGCTCTTGACCTCTGCCTGATTCCAGCTCCCATACACACACTAGCATGTGGCTTACATTAGTTGGTATTTTAACAGTTTGACCTTAATGCAGTAACAACATGATAGACAAGGTTGCAATTCAAATGCCAAATCATCCATTTTGAATCACTAAAACACCATTATGTTTATCACACCCCACCTGACAGGAGAATGAAGTAATTACCCAAGATTTGTCCTCAGGTTAACACTAGTTCACATTGCACTGCAGCTGCTCAACTGCAACATCCTCTTAACTGATTGAACTGAAGTTTATTTACAATTTATGGTTGCCTCTCAACTGAAGATAAATACTGAATACCTGTCTATTTTCCATTCACACTCCTGCAAGAAACATGCAGTTTATACGAGTGCCTACATGCTGGCTCTACTTCTTCGAAACCGGTTTTGAAAAAAAAACAACATCATCATATGCATTAGAAGATTCTTTACACTGTCACCAACAAAAGCCATCACTTGTTTGTCCTTTTGCTTATCTGTTAAGCATCTTTTCACACTTAAAAAGGTGCAATTGAAGCAAAGCAACCCATCCAAGATTAAATTATCCATCCAGTTTGCACTTCATTACAAAAGGAGAACAGAAACAGCAGACAACCTAAGCAAGGGGCAACCAAACAATTTTGTCATCATAGAAAAGAAGGGAAGTTGAATACGTGACAATTTACAGGTTAGTATCAACATGGGAACTGTTGTTACCCTACACCTAGGTACTGTTACATTCATACCTTTGAACTCTGGGGACACAGGCAGGAGCCCAGGTGAGCAGCTAGAGCAGTTCTGTCCTTATCCACAGGCTGATGAGTGGGATTTACCACAAAATATCCCACCACCCCACAAAAGTTCATTTCTGAGGTTTGGAGCCACTCCAGTTGAATTCCACATGTCCCTCCAGAAATGAGCAGCATAACTAAATGCAGTCTACTGCACTAGTGAAGGCTACAGTGAATTATAAACATTTGGCAGCTGATACAGGCATTTCTCCAGCCTACAGTCTGGCATTAAACCACAAGGGACTCACTCATAACCAAGTTTTAAGTTCCCTGAAGTCCCAAAAGTCCACCAAGTGTAAAGAAGTTATTTTTCCACAAACACTTTTCCTTCCACTAAGGATTATGAGCAAGTTACTCAATTCCAAGTAGGGCCCACTAAGGATTATGAGCAAGTTACTCATTTCCAAGTAGGGCTTTAAAAGAAACTATCAGCTGATAGTAATTAAATTAGCAATATTTTCAGTGTTATTTGCATCAAGAACTTCAGCTTCTTTAAGAGCAATAAGATCCAGATCCCATCTTTCACCACCTGATAAAGATTACAGGATTTGGGGAAAAGTTAAATTTACTATAAGAGTTAAGAACAAGACAGGGTAAGATCTCTGTTGTGCAAATTTCAATCCCAGACAAACACCACAAAAGTAGAACTAGGCAGGAGTGTGATATCAAATGGGCAAAACCCATGCAGAAGAACATCACTTATAACTCTTTTCACTGTCTCAGGAACTGCATTTCCTAGCCCCTCACAAGACATTTCCATAGTCCAATGCAAAAGGACTATGCATTGGACGCAAAAGGACTTTCTTCTAGAAGACATTTATGCTGACTCTGTGTTAGGAAATTAAGCATTATTAGCAGTGACCAGGCAAGAAGTGGATGAAGAGGACTGCAAGGAGGTTCTCCAGAAGGATCCCATTTCAGTAATTAATCTCTCTTTTCCTAGATTTTCGTTCTACTGCCTCACAAGCAAAGTCAGCACAATTAGCACTCCAAATGCATAAAAAAGCCTAATGGAAAGCTCAGCATATGACTAATACCATGAAGGCATCAAAGATTAAAACTGCACCTTAGACTATACTTTCCTTCAAGCATCCGCATAATACACAGGCCAAACAGCTGGAGAACAGGGCAGCCAAAGTGGAATTTTTATTTAAGATGCAAACCTGCTTTAGTAAGACACAAAACCAATCCAGACTGAATCTCTGATGCCGGAGTCTGTCTCACAAAAGGTACTGTTTTAAAAAATGAACTAGAATCTCCCGCCCCGTCTACATAAAAATTAATGAATTGTAGAATTAGAGAACATTCACGGATATCGTCTAGTGCCAGTTATGTAAGAGCAAATGAAGACACCATTCCTGCAAATGATGTGTCAATACATAAAGACATGACTAGTCAAGACACAGTCCACCTGCAATACAAGATAAATTTGGTAAGCCCAGAGACTGAATATTACTTCCAACAGCTGAGTGTATGGTGCCTTCTCTTTGGCCTCATCCAATAGCAGGTTGCATCCACATACTTTCAGTTTTCAGATGATCTTTGTTTCCTCCTTGGTGAATGAAGTTCTCCAGCTATGCAACTTGGAAGAACAACAGGAGAATCAAGAAGAGAGAACAATGGCAGAAAAACTTAGGAATGAAACAGTAAATGATACAGGAGAGAATGAAGACAAAGAACAGGGTAAGAAGAGAGTGAACGCAAAACAAAAAATGGCCTATTTTTCTTAAGAGAAGAAGCAGAATGAAGATGTGACCTTAAACCTATTCAAGACAAGGCATGACACAGCATCTAATTAGTTCAACAGCAAACACAAGTACTTATTGCATATACTAGAATTTCTAGCCCTATTTTCATACGTCTAGTTGGTGGACCTTGAAGACAAGTGCTTCTCATACAATCACAATAATAATTTGTTACACCAACTACACATTTGAAATAGCTAGGAGTGCCACATGTACATAGGTTAGACATAAAAGTTGCACAAGCTCGCATTTGGTTCATCTACTACAGAGATGAAGATGGACTAAAAGGCTACCATATAAAAAAAGGTTAAAAAAATCCAAGCAGCATAACTCAGTTGTATCATGACATTTACTGATCCACACGTCAGTCAATGACTGGGCAGTAGATCACCTCTTAAAAGAAACCATTTCAGTTATGCTACACCAGTGAGACTACCTACATATTTCCTTTGTCACATGTTGCATGTTTAAGTACTATAAACAACTGCCTTGTCTTTATTCTAACAAACTACATTTTTTTTAAAATATATTGATCCAGAGTATCACCTGTCCCTACTACACTACTACTTTCCTCTAGAAAAGGCTATTCTTGGAAAGACATACTCCAATTACTGTTTGCTTAAAAAAAAACCCCATTTGTGCATAAGTTCCAGCTGTTCATTGTACAGCTCGCTCACGTATAACATAATATAGTTCTACCTCAGACTAGGACTTGAAGGAATAGAAGGACTCGTTGATGTGGGATCTAAAATTGAAGTGTTACGAAAACCAAAGTAAGAAATAGGTATTTTCTGCTTTCCAGAAAAAGGCAGTTCTGGAAAGCAGTGCACTGCTGTTTCATACCTACTCAAAATTAGAACCATTTTCCCATGTTGCCAGCTTCCTCTCGTGTAGAGGTGTCCTGGCTCTTTTTTGCTTTGAAAAGGCACCTCTAAAAGAGAAGACGGTTGAGACCCATCATAAGAAACTTATCTCCAAGAAGTTTTACAAGCAACCAGAGCAATCAGTAGATCTAATCATATTTCTGCTACACACATCACTTCAATATACATATGCATTAAAGACATGAATAGCAACAGGAATATTGGGAACTATATTTAAATAAGAGACTAATGGGGTAGATGAGATCAATTCTGGCAGTCCAGTGATCTTTACACTGAGAAGATCTTTCAATTGACAAGTGTATGCAGAAGCAGAAATATGATAAAGACACTGAGGTTTTATTTCCACAGTTTGTCAACTGCAAGTTAATGAACAGGTAGCCATGGCATCCTTTGTAATTATGTAAAAGCTAGTTTGGGTATCAAACATAGAAGCCTGTTACTTAAAGCCATATAGATTTGTATTACAAATATGTAAACTTAAGTACTTCAAGCAAAGTAAAAACACTTGCTCTCATCTTTAGCCTCCAATGTCTAACTTTTACTTCTCCATTTACTTCTCTATTCTCTAAAATGAAAAAGCACCTTGTTCTGCCAAGAAGAGCCAAAGAAGAGAACCCACTGAACCGGTTCAGAAGTATTTCACATTTGTCTGCGAACACACTGAATTAACGTCAACAAAGCACAGTAACTTCCAGTGTTGTGATAAGCGTTAAAACAAGTCTGTTGTAAATGACTATGATCAAAACTCATCTTCACCACTAAGTCAGACTACAGTAATCTCTGATTACCTTTTTATGCATTGCTCTTGTACTCAATATCATCCTTAGTGTTTTGCAAAAACCAAGACAAGCAACAACTGAAGCAATTTTTATTGCATGGATAAAAGTTCAAAGACTCTGAATGCTGGGAGTATAATAATATGCTGAAATAATGTAGAGCTAAGTATATATATTTCATGCATGTATCTAAACTGAGGGTTTAAATTATAATACTCAATGTACAATACAATTAGATCATAGCTATTTGAACACAAAGTATTTCCGAACTCCTGAAATAACCTGTATTCAAAACACAGATTATGCAATAACCTATTTTTAATATACGATTTACTTTGTGTGATAAAGCACGATATGGAACACACTGCTTTAAGCAGCAGGCATGTTACTGAAAAAAGCATACACAGAAGCCAAACTATCAACTCAATGGTTTACTCACCTCCTGAGCAATGTAACACTAGGCTAAATAGACTAGAAAATGCATATCTCACTTAGAGCTCTAAAAACATGACAAGGGACTGCAGTGTAAGTGACTGGGAATAACACAACATCAAGAATAGATGTTGCCTCACCATCACAAACTCTCAGCACCAAGAAAAGTTTGGTTAAGGATATGATAGTTCAAATTAAGTAACACGTGACAATCCACATCTAAGCAAACTAGTAGGAAGCCTACATACTCAAAAACTTTTACTAATCAATGTTAAGCTTAGTGTTTTTCAAGCAGGTACACTTGCCTGAAATCCACGCTCTTGTTTCTGGCACACTTTGAAGGCAGAGGACAGACAAGAGCAGGGTATGTATAGAATTGAGTTTGAAAGCATCTTAAGAAAGCTGGTTAGAAGTATCCAAGGCAGCAGCTGATTTTAATCATTCCTAACCACTGTCACCTGGGTCTCCTGCTGCAATCACTACCCAGGTGGAAACCAACTAATGGATACCAAACAATATGCAAATACACAAAGGCTGTATTAGCTTACAGTACACCTCTCCATTAAGTTAGAAGCCCTTTCAAAGACTTCAACTTCCAGGAAACTGAATCACAGAAGTCCATGTAGTTAGGATGCTGATGCAGACTTTGAAGAATTATCCACTGTAGAGACAGAAGAATCTCAAAGTTGATAAGCCTGAAGAGTATGCAGGTGGTCCCCTAATCACACTGCTTTCCCCCCACAGAAGTGGGAAGGTACCCCTCACCTTTTCATTGGAAAAGATTTACAAATGAATTCACAGAATTTCCTTCAGTTTTCTGTAACTTGGAGTTCTATCAAGGATATAAAAGTAAACTTTAAAAGATAGTATACTTTAAGTTTAGGCTTCCCACTAACTACAACTGGCATGCTTATAAAGCTGAAGGTCTGTTTAAACTGAAATTATGTTTTAATTTTTTACATCTGTTGGCATTATTAGTTTCAAGCATCAGTTGCATTTTAAAGTAGATGCTTTCCTGATATACTTGGAAGTCTTACACAATTGCAAAACTTTATGATTAAGATAAACCTTTAATATACACTTCAAGATCATCCACATACCAGTCAGATCCAAGACACATGGAAGAGAATGATACCATTAATGGATGAACTTTAAGCCAATTCAGTGTCAAGATGGACAAGATTCATCAGTCCCATAACAGTGTAAAGAAAAAAAAAATTATTTAAAGCATACTGAAAATTTCACCTCCACCCAGTCTCTCAACACTTCAAGCCAAGTCAAGTCAAGCTACTCTTAGAAAGCAATGGCAACCCATGCTGTTGGAATACAGAAAAGCATACCATAAGAAGAAAGGACAATGTAACCATCATCTGTTGCATTGCAGTCCAACAAAGAACAGTAGTAGACTACAGCTACTTTAGGAAAGGAAAGTTTGAGGCACAATCCACAGATGCCCCATTTACCAGCAAGATTAGAGCTGACTAGTTTGAGAAAGGGAACAGTCATACTCCTTGTACTGGCTCAAAATCAGAAGCCGATTGGCAAGTGTTTTCAGTATAAGCAGCAGCTCTAACATGCTTTATACCTATACTAGCAAAATCCTAAAAGCTAGTCCAGTTTTGTTAGTGATTTTCACTTTCCAAGTGGAAACTTGGAAATGAGTAAGCCTTTCAAAAAGCATTTGATAAGTGACCACAAATAACACTCAATAAAGTTTTGGATGTAGTTAGAGACACAAGAGAAACTATTTTCATATAGAAGCTGAAACATTATAAAATCATAGAAAAATTTAGGTTGAAAACAAGGTCTTCTGATCCAACCCTGTCCTCTAAGTGAGGCTAAATTTGACACTATACCTTTCAATATAACTTCTGTCAGTCACAAGCAAAGTGTATGTAATTTACTCTCTTAACCACACACACACTCACATCACACCTATGCTTCCAGTGTTCTGGGGATAAAAGCAAATATCAAAGAAGTGTTATGGCTGTTCCTTAAATGCTAGAATTTCACCAAGCTCCTTTACCCATCTGAGAAACAACAAAAAAGAACAGGTGATGAATTGTAGGAACACCTTGCAAACTGAGTGTAGTTTAAAAAAAAAAAACAAACAAACAAGAAACCAAAACACAACCCACACACAACCCTGAGTAACAGACATTTTACTGTTGAGAATGTATATCATAGAACATCAGTACTTCTATAGAACTTAAACCTTCCCCAGACAAGGACGACCAAATGTTGTCCCTATTTATTAAATGAACTTATTAGTAAAAGAGAACTTAAGAGCATGGAGAAACATGCCACATTTTTTCAAGTAAGACTTCTGCTGTTTCCTTCTCGCATCAGATCTTGAATTTCTCAACTTGGGAGTACCTTCTATTCCTCTCCCACCTTTCTTGGCATATATGGTTGCAACACACTAGATTCATCCTGCAGAGTTTATACCAACAAAATGTGAGCATACATAGACCGCAAGTTTCAAAAAGTGCTAAATGTAAATGATTTAAAAATCTAACAGATGTTCTGCAGATTAAGACAACATGAACTAGGGAATGAATGCAACAGTTCCATTATTTATCCTTATTCTTTTGCAGTAGAAAGGTCAATGAATAAATTGGGAAAAGCATAGGATTCAAGAGTTGCCAAGAAAGAATGATGTGACTGAAAACTGCTACTAGGATTATAAGAATTTGAAGCTGTCTATAAAAGTTTATTTTCATCATATAGTTCATGGATACCGTGCTGCAGGAAGTCTTTCCTTATCTTCCACAACCAAACCCCCATTAAGATATAATTTCAAACACCTGTCTACTAGCAATACACTGGGCATCTTTTGGATATCTAAGGCTTTTAGGTCACAAAACAACTTTTTGCTCTCCCTTTCCCCCTCAAGAACTATTATGATCACACACAAGTCAGAAGGGAAATAGCTTAGAGAAAAAGACAATAGGAAGACACGTGTCCATCACATCTGTAGGATTAGAAGGAAAATTTTAGTCAAATGATAAAGCAATAGAAAGCCCAAGTCCTGACTCTTGGCAAACAGAACATAAATTTAATCCCCCTCCTCCCCTTAATCTTTGAGAAGGGAAAAAAATTGCAGAAATAATTATCCTCTCTCCAGAAGGGCAAACTAAACCCAGGACTTCTTAATCCTACATTTTAAGATTTACAAATGCTATGCTCATCAGGTATTTCCTTACTGTCTACTTCCTCCAGGTGCAGAGCAAGATTTCCACTAATTCTGAACCAGCAGGTGGCATTAACATCTCATACACCCTAAGCAAACACAGTGTTAGTCAAATGCTGGATACAGGCAAGCTTACAAGCCTTATTTAAGCCCCATACCTAACGAGTAGTTTTCAATGACAATTTGTACAATGGCATGGAAAATTAACTACAGTCGTGCATGAAACATTCCACTATCTACTCTGACAAAAAAAGACAGGATTGCCTTCTCCTGCCTGCCTGCCTGATGGTTGGCTGCATTTCCTGTCTCTCCCATCAGCACGACTGATGGGAGGTATACACTGAGGAACTCGCATCAGAACCTTATCCTAGCATGCAATAAGGCACTTAAGTGGTAATGGCAACAGCAGTAATAAAGTATAACAGTAGGATCACATTTTTAATTTGTGCAATAAGCCTTTAGAGTAACAAAAGTGGGGATATGTCCCTCTTTAAGTGATGATTTACTGCCTAAGAAATTGATTTGGGACTCAGTAGACGTAGGTACCTATTTTCTGCTGATTTTCAAAACTTCCTGTGCAGCTGCTAACAGGTACACGGGACTGCCATTATTACAGGCAGAGAAAATACTTCCTTACCTCAAATAAATGTAGGAATAAAGTCCACTGAACACTGAGGTGCTTGTGTTCTTGTGTTATAAACTCCTAAATGGACATCCTATTTACAGGAGGTAGGAGAGGAAGAGGAAATCAGACCTTTAATACAAACACCACTGACTTCATATCAAAGTCCATAAGAATAAAATACAAAGTGAGTGCATCATTTCAACAATGAAAACAAAATTAAGAAAAAATAAGAAAAGAAAACCAACCAAAAAAACCTTTAAAACCAGAAATATATGGGGACATTTTTGCTTTTCTTTAACCTTGAATTTCAAGTAATTCAGAACATGACTTGAGAAGACTAAGAGTCCAGTGGACAGGTTTTTAACACAGTCATTAAAACTTACTCTTCTTAGTACTGTGCAGAAGTAGCACCTTCATTGCCCTGGACAGGAAAGCAGAAATTAAGATCCAAAAAGGACTAAGAATTATTTTCTTCCAAGCATACTATGCAAACAGCATGAGAATGTGCAGTGAACACATCAGCCACTTGTTGAAGCTATTGAATGAGTAAATTCTAATACAAAATTTCACTTTTATTTAATAAGAACTGGCAGTCTTATATTGATCCTCTTTGCATTAGGAAGGTTTATAAGACTATTCCCATGCACTTGAATGAGCTAGTGGAGACAGCTTTCAGTAACCACGCATCTTCCATACCAGAAATCCCAGCGTTTTCATGTAAATGCATGCTGGAATTTAGGTGGTTTTGATTTAACCCTACCCTTCCTTTTTCTTTTTTATTCCTTTTTTTTTTTTGGTCCAGTGGAAAAGCTTGTTATAAGAATTCCAGGGCCTGCCACAGATACAGAAGGAAGTTCATGAAAAATGTTAGTGTTCTACAAGTCCACCTGCTGCTACACAAAACAAAAATAAACAGATATAAGGAAAAGCTGATACCTAAACAGTACTATCATTCAGCCACTTATCACCAAAGTAATAAAGTCTAGAATAAAACGTAAACCTTGGGCATTCATGTAACACCTGTTTTCTGACAATGCTTCAGTTTCTTACAGATAGCAAGTTCTTGGACTATTTCTAGAGTTCACTTACCACTGCATTTCCTGCTCGGAGACATTTGAACAGAGAATCCTATTAATCTATAAATATTTACTTGTCACCAGCCAAATATTATAGACCTTATGTCTAGAAACTCAATTCTTTTTGTCCAGGCACTCTGAAGAGCTTGGCTTTTAGAATTTAAATTTCACCTTCTGGATTCCCATATAACAAGTACCTCTGAAGGAAGTCCAAGATCATATGAATGGAGAGAAAGGAATAAGCGGTTCCACTGCATAAGAGAATCTGGGAGTAATAGCACAAGCCTTCATGTATCACTTTTCCACAGTTCTTACTGTGAAGACTTGCCCCAGGGCCTGTGCTTAAAAACAGGGGAAATTGAGATGCATGCTTCCACTGAAGCCACAATGCAAAAACAGCAGACAGTTTGCCTGCTACAGATGACCTTTACTGCAAAGGGCTGCAGTAGATCTGCTGCATGACAGAAGGATCTTCAGCACACAAGAAAACCTCAGGCAAATGAGGGGATATTTGTGGTCAATGTGTGTTTAGTAAGATATGATCTCTTTCAGGAGTAAGGGAGAAGCTGGTATTTTCCTTCTTCACACACATAGACCCCTAGAAGTAGAGAAGCACATGCTTTGTCACCCTGCTAACCAGGGCAACAACATAATTTTGCTGGTATAACTTCAGACCTACAAAAGAATAAATGTTAACTAGCATTACAACTTAAGTTGTAATGCCTTCTGGCCTGTTTTGAGATATAACATATTTCACACTAGAAGTGAGTACAGTTTGCAGATCACATTTTAGTACTTGGCTTCAAAAGGTAAATTGATAACTCAGTATTTCAAACCACAACAACTGACTGTGCTCATTTCGGCTGGGATAGAGTTAATTTTCTTCACAGTAGCTAGTATGGGGCTATATTTTGGATTTCTGCTGGAAACAGTGTTGATGATACAGGGATGTTTTTGTTACTGCTGAGCAGTGCTTACATGGAGTCAAGGCCTCTTCTGCTTCAATAGGCTGGGGGTGCACAAGAAACTGGGAGAGGACACAGCTGGGACAGCTGACCCCAACTAACCAAAGGGATATCCCATACCATATGACTCAGTATATAAAGTATATAAAGCTGAGGGAAGAATAAGGAAGGGGGGGACCTTTAGAATGATGGCATTTGTCTTCCCAAATAACTGTTATGTGTGATGGAGCCCTGCTTTCCTGGAGATGGCTGAACACCTGCCTGCTCATGGGAAGTAGTGAATTAATTCCTTGTTTTGCTTTATCTATTAAACTGTCTTTATCTCAGCCCACCAGTTCTCACTTTTACTCTTCCGATTCTCTCCTGGGCTGGGGTTAAACCACGACACTGACAAATTTAAAACTTACTTCCATGATGTTACCCAGAACTTGGGTTTCAGAAAAGGCCTTCTGTTTCAAAAATCAACCAAGAAGCTAGGCCCAGGACAAAAGTGCTGGTCCCTAATACCTTTCCTTTTAGAAAGCATTGACAATATTGATATTACAGGAAGTTAGTAAACAGCTACTAGTAATGTAAAAGGGAGTGATAAAAGACATACAACCACACATGCAGCTGAAATTTGGGGGAAAAAAACGCTGCATTTTTTGCATACCAATTATTTTAAACAACCCTGGTTAAATTTCACTTTTCTCTCATGTACTTGCACAGTCTTTGTATGTCTAGAAGACAAACACTAAGACAAAGAGGTATTTTCACCTGTAAATAGCAGTTAGATTGTTTATAAGCTATACAGTACCACTGATGACTGCTGGCCTCCCAAGAACCCCTTGCTATAGGAAGGCAATGAAAAAAGCAAAACCCAAACCTCACAGTCTGATAAGGCTTTAAGTTATTTTGTGATACATAACAGTTCCCCCCCTCCAAAAAAAGGGTATTTAAGAACCATTAAACTTCACCCCATTCATTGTATACAAGGAGCAATCAGTACTAATAACTGTACTTCAGGACTGTAATAGCCTGGTTTGAAAACCACTAGTCTGAAAACCAGTACGTACTGAAAAATAAGGTTACCTAGGCAATGTAAGACACAAGCCAACAGGAAAAACAGATGTCTGGGTCTGTGCATTTGTACAAAGACTGGAATAAATGCTAACATCTGTAGCTCAGGTCCTTTTTGCCCGACAGACAAGGATGCTGGAGGCCCAACGTGAATCCCAACCGAGTCAAAAGGATGTGCCCATGTGCTCGCCCCTCTCCCGGCTCCCCCATTTTCTCATTCCCACTCGGGACTGCTTTTGTTAAGGACAGTACTATAAAACGGGCGGCCGGACCGCCGCCGGCCACTGCTCACACCCCGTGCCCTGGGAAGGGCCCGCTCCCCCGTCCACGCGTTGAGGCCGAGGGCGGGCGGGGAGCGCGGGGCTGGGCCCCGGGCGGGAGGGAGGCCCTGCCCGCCCCGCTCCCTCTACCCCCTGCTAGAAGGGTAGAGGAGGATGCCCGTGAGCTGCTGCCTCCGTTCCCCCGGGAGGACGGGGGGGCAGGAGCCCCTTGCCCCCAGTCGGACCCATGGCTCCGGCCTCTCAGCGCGAAGGAGGGGAGGGGAGGAGAGGGGAGGCTGCTGCCGTCGCACCCCTCGGCCCCTGCCCAGGCCGCTCCCCGCCGCGGGGCGAGCCCACGAGGGGCCCCCCCCCCGAGGGCAGCAGAGGTGCAGGGCGGCGCGGGCAGGCAGCTGGGGGCGAGCTCGCTGTCCCCATCGCTGGGTGGGGGCTCTGGTCGGCTCCCTCATAAGATCTCACCTTTTAGAGAGGTCCATGAGGACCCCAGAAAAAAGCTTCTCTCCCAGCCGGAACGAGACCACCAGGGCGTCCTCGATGATGTGATCCAGGGTGACCCGCACCTCGGAGCCAGGCAGCAGCGGAGCCTCCGCCTCCCCTCCGGCCGGAGCCACGGGCACCGGGGACTTGGGCTCGACAGCGGCGGCATCAGCAGCATCCGGCTCCTCCTCCTCCGGCCGGGACGGCTCCTCCCCGGGCTCCGGCTCCGCGGAGCCCCCAGTAGCCGGCGGGCAGGGCTGCGGCTCCTCCTCGGGAAGTTCAGGGTGCCCAGCAGGCGGCGGGCAGGGCTGCGGCTCCTCCTCGGACTCCGGGCTAGGCGCTCCTCGGTGCTCGGCCGGGGGCGAGCCCACGTCAGGGGTGGAGGGCGGCAGCTTCTCCGTCCTCTCAGCTTCCGGCTCCCGAGTCCCAGCCGGGCTCCGAGTGAGCTGCACAGGCGGCGGTTCCTCGGCCTCGCCGGGAGCAACCTTCCCCCCGTCGGCCTCCTCCCCATCAGGCACCACCGACTCCACGGCCTCGGTGACGGCAGGGAGAGGGTCCGCGCCGGCCTCGCTGCCCGGGATAGGCTCCATCTCAGGCTCAGCTTCGCCAGCCCCCCCATCGCCCGGCACCGCTGCAGTCGCTGCCGCCTCCGCAGCCATGGCCGCCATTTTCTCTGCTGCTTCACCGCCGCCTCCCTCCAGCAGCGGGATCGATAACCACGGCCTTCCCCGCCCGCCTGGGAGGGAAAGCCCGCCCCCTAGGCTCGCATCCGGCAGCCTATTGGTGGGCGCGGTGCAATTTTCTACTTCTACTGGAGGATGGAGGAGTCCGTCAAGCCCAGCGGGAACTTCTCGTTGGTCAGTGGGGACTTCATTCAATGAAGAGTCGGGAAGAGGAAGAAGGGGTGTGGCTTACTGCTTTACAGGCCGTTACAGATTAGAGGGGTTGGCTCTCTAGGGCTGTTCCGCCACCTCATTGGTGAAAGGAGGAGCCGCTCCCGTGGGAGGCTGGTAATTGGTGGCGCTAAGCGTCCGTCAGGGGGGCGCGAGGCAGGAGGCGCGCGGTGGCAGGCATGCGGTGGCAGGCATGCGCGCTGCGGGCGGCCAGGAGAGGGTGCGATGGAAGATGGCGAGGGCAGGAGGGCAGGGGGGCGGCCATTGGGGGGGTTAGTTCCCCCTGGAGCGGCACCTCCGCGGGGGAGAGGCTGTTTCTGCTTCCCGGCTTGTACAGCTCCACACCCGCCGCCGCGCGGGTGCAGGCGGGGGGTGCTACTGGTCTGTGGCGCTTCCTGCCCCCGTGCTGTGGGGGCGAGCGGGGCCCTTACTGGGGAGAGGGGGGGTGAGTGAAAAACAGTGTGGTGAGCGGGCGGGTCGCTGGGGAGAGGGAAATGCGAGGACGACAGCGAGCCTGGTGTCTTTTCTGAAGTAAATCAACACTTCAAAATATTAAGTAGCGTGAATTAGGTACATCGGATAAAGATGAAAAGCGCAGCGTCGAAAAGGGGAGAAAAAGAGTTAACGTTTTCCCTTAAGATGTTCTGAATCAGTGGTTTTTCTTCCTGTGGGATCAATAGTTGCTACCGTGTGGGCATTTTTTCCCCCCAGGTAGGAAATCTTGTATTTCCTAAACAAAAATTAGTGAAAAAGGAAAGGTTTTAGTCTCTGACATGCATGATTTTACATTTTGGGAAGCCGAGTCCTTTGTAGAAAGGAGGGATTTGTTAGAAGGGAAGGATGGATGAGAAAGAAAAGTAGGAGCAACTGGAGACAGAAAGACAAAAGTGATCTTAAAGCATGAATGGTTTTATTCTTCTTAGTGCTATTATGAGAGATATATTGTTCAGCAACAAATGAAATTTTCTGAAAAGTAACAAGTCAAATCTATAAGATTTTCTTTAAAAATAAAGTATTCCTTTCCTTTCATGTTAGTGACTTTTACTGGCAGACTTCAAAGTTGCTACCAACCATATGCTCACAATAGAAACAGAGCTACACCCTGGGCTGTCAGGTAAAAAACTTATTTATAAGGGGCATGAAATACTAACAAAATTTTTGCAAGAGGTATGAAGAAAAAAATCCTTGATCTCATTTAAGGCCTGGTACTACACTCACCTTTTTTCTCTTCATTGTAGGAAAAGTGAGTTATATGTAATTAAAGGACTACAGTAATGCAAATATTTTTTTTTTAGTAATAATAAATGAGGACATGGAATAAATAGTCTTCTGTAACAGCAAAAAAGCTATGTATAACTGTATGCAAGTAAAACATGATCTTGCAAGCTGCTAGCTATAGGATTTTAGTAAGTAATGAAGGCATGATTAACCCACTCTATTGTCCTGATCATAGTGGTTTGACTTACGTAACATATACTCTTCCTTTTGTATCTGATTGTGGTTTACTTTGCACGGTGAACATAATGGTTGCATTATTGGTGGTGTAAAGTGTGTAAGGAACATATGGGAACATCAGGAAGAACAGCTAGACACATTTCTGGAGACAAATACATTGGAAATATAGTTAAAAGAATTTGCTAAAGATAAAACTGCTTGCTAAAGGTAAAACTGCTTAATAAATTTTTGTATGTTTTACCACCATATCTGTTAAATCAGTGGTTTGGTAGTGTGGGTGGATAGAATTGAATGTGTTTATTGGGGGAAGGAGTAGTAGATACTGAATTACAAATTTATTTTTTTCCAGCCATGCTCACAGCTTTGTCAGTCTGTATCACAGAGAAACAGCAGATGGATTCAGCGTATGATCTGTGGCTTAAAAGAAATCAGATTTGGTAAGCTTTTCCAAAGCTACCTACCATTAATATTACTTCCTAAATAATTTGAAACAATTTTGTTAGACCATATTTGTAAAAGATCTGTATTCTGTATCCTGAGGCCATAATGCTTTGAAAGATGGCAACTGTCTAGGCGTCCCTAAGGCTGAATATGTTCTTTGCCAGAATTCTGGAGAATAACGAGATTTGTGTTGCTACTGAGTTACCTTCATTTCAAAGCTATCCCTGTGCAAGGATTTCAGTTTTAATTCAGATCTGAGATTTCAGGTTTTTCTGTATGTTCTGCCAAGGAGAATGCCATAGTGGCTCTGGAAGGTTCACAGAAGTTGCAAATGGTTCATAAAGAGTTCTTATCTTGAAGAAGCCTGATATAAAAGAAGTGGTTGTAGGAGTGGAAGGAGGACTCTGCTGTTCTTTCCTCTTGTTATTTTTGTTATATGTAATTATGACAACATATGACATGTAGAAAATTAAGATTTGTTTCCCAGAAACTTTTTACCTTATTCAGATGAGTCCTAGGACGGATTAAAGAAACATATTAGTGAAGATAGCTCACACGTAACACCAGAACTGTTTTTACATTGCTCTCCTACGCAAAGAATTTCACTGTGCTTGGAGGTACTCCAGCTGTATTTCAACAGTAGACCAAACCATACTGTGCATGCACAGGACTGTTCTGCACATTAGAGGTATGATCATCTGTTCGAATGCTGTTTTCCTTATTATTGTCTTACACTAGTAGTAATCTATTTGTTCATTCCAAGACTAATATTGTGAGGAAAAGGCATCACATTAGCTAGAAGGTCTCGCAGGGTACAGGGATATATATCGTCATATATTCATATTCCATTTTTTAATTATTTTTTTTTTATTTTTTACTTGGGAGACGTAGTACTGTATTTCAAAAGCTTACAACACTTGCACTCAGATCAAAGTTTGCAAAAGCAAAGTTGCCAGACAGCTTTCACACAGGGGAGGCCAGAACTGTCATGGTCCTTACTATAAAACAGCATGGCTTGTGTAGATGCTTTGTACGGTTGGTGATTTTAATTGTGCTAGCCGGTCAGTTCAGTTAGCCACAGTTCATTTCTCTGGTGCTGCTGTGCCATGGCATAGAAGGATGGCAGTAAATTCTGAGCCTACAAGAAATTACTAACTAATACAAAGAGACTACTCAGCCCTGGAGCTGATGGGACATTAAGATCCAATAGCTCAGCCCAGCAGGCTTTTTGTTATGTTAAGTTCAGACTTATGTAGAGGATGGGCGTAAAATGGAAGATTTCCTCTTGTAAAACTTCAGGGAGGTTAATGCTTACTAAATCCACCTTGCTTTTCAGCAGGTGTTGCTTATAGCAGACAGTTACCATTAAAATGCTAACTGTCATCTTTTACATCTACTGGAGTCCCCAGCAATCCTTATGCTAAGCATAGGAAACAAATCTGGGTGTATGGCTTGTTAACACTCTGACTTGTTTCATTGCAATAACAGAGGCGATTATGTGCTTGACCCAAGCAGTTTAAACTACTAGGGGTTCTCAAAACAGAATATAAACAGCTCTTTTGCAGTATCATTTGCATGTTGAAAGATGCCATATGTGCTTTTAGAAAGAGGTAAGTAAGGACATTTATGTACCACTCTAATGGCCAACAGAAATAGGACACCATAGGTAACCCTTAAATGAAAGTGTACTAACGGTAGGCATGTAGATGCAGGATGAAACTTGTAAGTTTAACAAAAAAGCACTCACTGTGTAATTTTTTTTTCCATCCCAAATTCCTTTGATCACCATTTAATTTCTGTTTATTTTAGATCTAGCCTGTAATCCCTTTAGGATAGGGTTTGTCTTTCTGTGGCTGGTTTGCATGGTGATTGGCATAGTTGGGGCCTTGTTTCTATCCTGGAACCTTTAGAAACTGCCAAAATAAAATGTATGAAGTTAATGAAACAAATTGCACTAACACACTTTCTGTAGATTAAAACGAGTCCCCGTGTGTTCAGCAAGTGGCAGAAAGGACAGAAGTAGGAAGAAGAAACTATGAATTCGGGAGAGGAACTGATACAATTGGAGGGAATAAAATGATGAATTTGAAGGCAGGAAAAATGCAAAGTTCTATGAAGACGTAACAGCATATTGGCAGGCTGGGTAGCTGATGAAGAAGTTGTAGTAAGTTTGGGTTGAGTGAGTGAACGGATGTGATGTGGTTGCATGATGCCTGTAAGAAGTAGATACGATTGTATCTGTATGCATGGGTATACACGGGTGAAAGAATTGTTCTGTGTGTGTAAGCTGGGACATGATAAAGATTGGTTCTGGCAGGCTTAACTGTTTAAAGGCCTGTGCTTCTCAGTATTAGTGATGCTGATTTGCTCTGTCATGACCAAAATGTACTATTGTGCTGACCTAACTATGAATAGAAAATCTTGAAGCCTGTGAATAGTCACAGCATGTATGTGTGTTTCAATTAAGTGCATTGGGTTAGGGTGTGTATAGTTTAAGATGATGTATAGTGGTAACAACATTCTCTGGGCATCGAGTTCCATAAAAGTGCACTACCATGAAAGAGCCAACACACAATGCAAGGTTGTAATGGAACGATATACATAAATGGAGTATAATCAGGGTTGCAGTGAAGCCAAAGTGTATGATTGCAGCATATCTACAAACACTCAGCTTCCTTGAAGCTAACTTAGCTACCAATAAGAGTGAAACTGTGATAGCAGTCTCCAGAATGGGCTGCACCCTGGTAATTGCCTAGTAGCTGCAATTTGTGGTGTTACTGGTAGCCAAGCTAGCTGGATATGCATAAGTTCAGTACGCCTGTTCATGCTGCAACTGATATGTCTTAGTGTAGGCATATGAAAGCTCTAAACAAGTGTGTGGATTTATAGGGAGTGGTTATAGTGTCTTGGTAGGGTAGTAGACATTTTTGCTAATATCTAGACTGGGCATAAGAATTTTAGATTAGAGGTTTACAATTTGAAGTTCTAACAACCTTGCTGAGACTTTGTGACTCCACACATTAAAGGGTTTGTGGTTTCTATACAATAGCTCCAGTCTTTGCTGGCTTTTCAGCAACACCACCAAGAAATAGTGTACTACAGGGAACATCATACTTTTCTCCCTGCGTCAATCTGAATCATGGTGGCAATAGCTTCCTGTGACTGCTGTAGTGACAACAATTTCCTGTGACCCTGAGGGAAGGTCTGAGGGTCTCACGAAAACCTCCACAAGTCAGGGTTTAGGGACCACAGTTTTATGCTGTGTTAATAAATCCATTTTAACATTATTCAGTGTTTGCAAGGCTTGGTCTGCTATTGTCGTGAAATTTTCAAGGCTTTCCTGTTTAAAAAGAAAAAGTGAAGCCAATGTATGTAAGCAATGCAGAGGAATATAAGCAAACAAACAGAAAGTAAAGATTGGGTCTTGATTGTATGCTGCAGACTTACTGCTTCTATAACAAGTTAGGAAAGTAATGCTCTTAAAACAATTGTTAGTTACATTTAAGCTGTTTTGAAACTTCATTATTGATTTTTTACACAAAATTGGTATGGGAGGAGAAAATAATGAGTCATTCCTGTAATATTTGGTAACTGATTTTTGTAGCCATATGAACGTAGAGCTCATTTTGTTAGGTGTATGTATGATCATTAAAGGATTTGTAAAATCTCACTGCATGCACGCATGCCCCAGAAGTCTACCCTGCAATTTGAAAAGTTAATTATATGCCAGATTTCTTGTGAACAAGAGATGAAGCCAACGACTGGGGCTTTACCTAATGTCCATATGGAGAACTGATTTAAATCAATTACCATAGTTGGGGTTGCTTAAAAAAAATTGCAACTGTGAGCCCGTGGGGCGAAGCACTGACATTAGCTCACTGCTGACATCTCATGCTTATTTTATAATTTTAAAGAAATGTGAGTCTGAAACTACTTCCTGTCTTTTTTTATAATGACTGATTTCTGCTATCTTCTGAAATTTGTGCATCTGTAGGTACTGATGGTATCCACATTGTATCTCCACGTACTTTTCTATTCAGATAAAATAAAACAACTTTGAAGATGCAAAATTGCTAATACTATTATTGTTTCATATTTTGTCATCTAAAACCTTATCTCTAGTTTTGCATGCATACATTATAACTGTCTTTTAATAGAAGATCTTTCATTATTTTAGTATAAATAAAAAAATTGATTCATCATGTACTAAAAACTAGGTCTATAGTGTCTCTCAAACTGTGATCATTGTTATTAAATGATTAGCTTACTGATTGTAACTAATTCTTAGTAGATCAAGTGCCAGTCCTTTTCCCACACATATATGCTAGTCCTCTTCTGCAGTTACTTATTATCAGTATTAAAAGTTGTGGGCGTGGAATGGATTCATTCATTTCTATGATACAATTTTGTAGTGCCTGGCTAGATCAATGAATTTTATTGAGTCTTGGAGACTCAGTAAATCAAAATTAGTCTAAAATGTGACCAAGACATCAATGAGCAGAGTTTGCAGGATATCCTTTTAAAAAGTATTGTCAGGACAGTTCAGCCTTCATAGTGCTGTGGGCCAGAGATGTATCAGTGTACCTAGAAGCGGCTGATGGGCTAGGAAACCCAACTCTGTCAGCACGTGAGCTGCCTTGTGTCTGAGTCAGGTATGAAATACTCCAGTTCCTTCTTGCTGGAGCTACAAACCTCATGATGGGCTGGCAGCCCATCTGACCACCTCTTCATCAAGTGTGGCAGGCAGGGAAGTACTTCTTCCATTCCCCTGCTCTGATAGACCAGGTGGATTCAGTCTGGGAGATGCTAATTGGTTAACGTGGGCCTAAATGACTAAGAAAGTTCATTTTCAGTAGTGGTTTAGGTATAGAGGAAGGTATTTACATGACCTAAAGTGCCTAGATTAAATGGCCAGTTTAGGAGCTCTGTTAGTAAAGAAAGGAATCACTCTCAGAACAGTGGTTCAGAAAGGGATGCTAAGCTAGCTCTGAAGTGATCTCAGAAGACCATCTGTCCTTTTGGCTATATGGGTACTCTAGTTTCACAGTTTAAACATTGAAATTGTGATGATCACCTGTACTGCCACATTCTCAAGAGGTGAAGAAGGTTCTACAAATGTTAACAAGTGTCTGTTTGGGTAGTAAGTGACCAATCTGTTGAGGCATATAGCTTCATTTTGTCTTCATTTTGAGTGCTAAGGTTAAGTATTCTTGCAAGCATAAAGGCCTTAGGCTCTCTGAATAATTTTGTAGCTAAAATTTATGTATATTTATGTTTTCAGGGCTTACATGAAACAATGCAATTTCTGACTATTCAGGAATCAAATTACTTATATACATTCTTTAAACAGACTTGAGTATTACTTACAGAAGTGTTCTTCCTCGACAATTTTTGATTAATTTTCCGTGATGGTTTTAGGAAAGTTTAATTTTCCTGTTCTAGAAGAATGTGTTTTGCAAAGAGTAGAACTGTAGCTAGTGTATTCTCTTTGGATGACTCTGTTAATGCCAAGAGCAGCACACTTAGGGACTGAGTTACTGAATTTAAGATCTAGGGAAACTAAAAACTAGTTTCATTCAGATATTCATTTTTTTCTTCTTTCTTTCTGCCTGTTTAAAGATCTCCCTGTCTATGATTTGTAGTGAACAGAATAGTATATATTATTAGTCAAGTTTTATATTATCTTTTAGCCAGACTCTCACAGTGTTTTAGCATAAATATAAGGTTGTATAAAAAATCTACTGTAAAGGAAACCATTTGCTTCAAGTAGTCTATACAGCATTGTTCTTTCCTGTGGGAATGCAAGTCTTTGTATATTTGGATATGGTCAGTTATTTCTAATTTTGTGACTTAACTGTAATGTACGCATTTTAATTTTTCTGACTTGCCATGAATATTCGTATATGCTCCTTTCTGCCATATCTAACTGCTGCTTTTGCACCTTGATCACAGGTCCATTCACAATTGCGGATTTTTGCAAGTAAAAACTTATATTTCAGTTTCAAGATGATGAATTTATAGGAAAGTCATGTGTGTTCTCAAAGTGTCTAAATATTTCTAATCAAGCTTCCTAGGTTTGATAGGGAATGAAAAAGCGACTGAGTCTTGCCAGACATTTAGTTGTGTCTTATGTAGACATTTAGTTGTGAAATTCTGCTGTAGTTCTTCAGATTCCTTTATCTTTAGGTATAACTTACTGCTCTAAAACACAGTCATGGCTTTCAGAATCCATAGGGTTGCTGAAAGCTTAATTTAGCAGAGAGGTTGTTTAGTTTCATCTCCCATGTTAATTTAAGAATTTACACTGTCAGTCTTTTAAAGATCTCCCCTGTGGTTGTTAGATTCCAGCTCCTTTCCTCCTTAATGATCTGTGATGATACCACCTCCTTTGACATTCTACCAGTAATTAGTTAATAGATACCTGTTCTGTATTCTCTAAATCTTTACCCCTTCAATTGTAGATTGAAAAGAAAACTTTCTGAGTATAAGTTTTTTCATTCCTTATTTATAGGTTTTGCAGTGAGGTTTTACGGCACAGTATGTGTCAGTTACTCATTGAAATATGGTCCTGACATGGCAAAGCAGGACTGGACCTTACCTGAATTTGAGTAGGAGATCCCTACAGAATACTCAAGTGATTTACTAATTGAGTCAGTAACAGTCTTTCCCTGAATCAGTGCTAAATCAGCATCCTACACTGAGTAATGGCTCATGTAGTAGAAGAGTTTGCTCACAGAAACTATTATAGAACAATTCCCTTTATGGATACTCTGTTCTGATTGAATAAGACTTTCCAAAGTGAGGCCTTGCCATGCAACTTGTAATTTTCATAATGCAGTTTTTAACTGTGACTGTCCTTCGCAGATACCCTTGCTGCTGTGGCATGATCTCTTCAAGCTGCCCTAGCACCAGTAGAAATGTCCTTGATCCTTATTGGTGCCACAGCTGTCAGTGTGGAGAGCCCTGCAGTTGTGCCTGTTCTAATTGCTGAGTTATTTCTTTTATTTTGCATAGCAGAAGAAACAATTCCAGGATTTGTTGTAATGACCAGTCATTGCTAATACTGGTACGTTATGTAGCCTTAGCTTGAGGTTTCATTCTTTCAATGGCTCTCTTTGAACCTGAAGATCTGCTTTAGGACTAAACTCACTTTTGGCTCTCTGTATTTTTAAAGTAATTGTCCAAGAAAGAAGAAAATCATTCTTTCAAGGAAGCTGTTCCAGAATAGAGATTGGGGTGTAGCCCTTGGCGTGTTCTTGGAGGTACTGTCTTTGACCTGAAATGTAAAACAAGCCACTGAAGTTCTCCAGGTACTTTTCCTAAGAGTTAGGTTATTAGTCTTGATGACTTGGATATTTTCTTCTCTGTGGTAGTGTGATGTGGTTTGTGCGTTGGGTTTGGTGTTTTGTGTTGTCCGTCCGTTCCGTCCCCGTCCTGTCTGCCCCCCCCCCCCCCCAATTGAATGCAGCAGTCTTAGGTATTAAGTTGTGGTTGAAATGTGTTAAGTTCTGCACTGGAACAGGGTTGGGTTTTAGCAACTTTCCCATCTGAGGCAAAGGTTTAGAAGCTTCTTTTTGCCTTTAATTCTCTGCCATCATGTCCTCTTTTATCTTGTGACAGGTACTGCATCAAGCCACAATAATGATGTTTTTTAGAATCACTAGGATATTTCTGAATTGCCCAGAGATTCAGTTGTGAAAACGGCAGGTTCTGCAAGATTTGATGTTGTTTTATACCTCAAGCAGTATAAACCAGCTTCTTAGGATCTATGTTCTCTTTCTCTAGCCCCTGAGTTCCAGTCAAGAATGTCTAATTTAATGAATTCTGTGTGTTATACATGGACATTTAGGTATTCTTCAGGATGAAAGAGGCTATTTGTAACTAAGATTGTGTAAGAATTTACATTCTAAGCTCTAGTTCTCTCTCATTGCTTTGGGACACCTATAGGAGAGATTTCTAGATTTCTGTCTGAAAAGTATTAAGGGAATAAGTTGAAATGAAAGAATGGTTAATTTATCAAAAGCCAAACACTCTGTAGCTCTAAGTCTCAATCATTCCACTTGGCAAAATAAAATTGCAGCACAATTAAATGATCACAAATTATACTTCAAGTAATGCAATATATCTTATGAATATTTTGTATGTAAGTGAGTTTCAGAATATCTCCTTGGAAATGGAGAAATTTGTATAGCTAACTGTATGAAACATGAGTGATATGGTACTGAAAAATACAACCAGGTACTTAAACGCTATCTAAACAAATAGATATTAAGGGACAAAAGATGTGTGTGCAAACTTGCTTTTGGCATTGCCTGACTATTCTGTTCTTACCCATGCAACTACTGTTTTGTTTTCTTTTAAATTAAGGTACAAATACAATTATTTTATCTATGAATATATCATCTTGATCCATTGATTTCTGTTCAATCTCCTTTAATTATTTAAGAATGCTGTTTGTGAGAAACCTCCTTGGAATGTTTGTGGCAAATAAACAAGGCAGTAAGTATTAGTCAAATATGTGGCAGGAATATATTTAATACAAATTTAAAATGTTAGAACTATGAAAGATGAGTATTTTAAGTCATATGTAAAGAGAACAGCAAGAAACTATAGTATACAAATATTTCCTGGAAATTTCCAAGTAATCCAAATCTTTCAAATTCCTTTTAGCTCATCAGTAGTTTTTTAACAGTTTGTAGGTTTGGTTGTGTCTATCAGATCACATCCAGCTTGATTTTCTTACAGGATGAGCACAGCAACTGTATTTCTTTGCACCAGAAAATGGGAGCTGGACATATTTGGGTGGCACCTCTGAAAACTATCTTTACTATTTACTGATGGTCACCTGTGTTTTAGAAGAAATTGTATTGAATGTCAGGGTACCTGGAAAAAGCAATAATCAAATAATAGTTGGTAATTGAGTGAAACATTAGCCTTCCAATTACAAGTACTAAATCTTATTATTCAACAGAGGATTCTGCACATTATTATATTACTCTTGTTTTAAAATATCTGACATCATATCTGTTGTTTAGGATTCTTCACTGAGGATTTTGGTTTAATATCAGTTGTTTGCAGAGTGTCGATTAGATGTTAAATTAGATGCTAAATAGTTCTTTTCATTGTTGCTGAAGAAGTCTATGCTGCTGCAGGGAAAGAAATATCTAGGAGGTTCACTGTCCTTTTGAAATCTGAAATGGAGTACATCTATATTCAAATTTGTGTTTAATGAAATAATAAAGGGGCAAAGATATGGGCAAAAAGTGTCCTTTTTGGATAGGGTAGGCAGACTTGTTACAAGTTGGATTTTGTTTGATTTTGTGACAAAATAGGCAATCAGTCAATTACTTACTGTTGCATACATGTTGGGGAGGGAAATTACTCATATAGAAGTGGAAAGAAAATTTTTCAGAAGGACATTAACTGTCACTTTGTTTTTCTTTCTTAGCTGATGTAAGACTGAGTATTGAAGAAGTTTTCTTTTGTCTTATGACTGAACTAAGGTGGGAAAAAAACCACCTTGATAAGCAAGTTGAAAAGAAGATTGAGAGTTTTACTTGCCTGTTTTGATTTCCATTTCTTTCTTTTACTAAGCCCATATACTACCTAATTCATCTGGGACTTGTAAATTATGTGGGCATATAATTAAGTAACACTGCTTTAACACATTGCCCAGTGTAACCCAAGTTACTGTAGCAGCTTATATGAATCCACTTCAAGGGTGAGGTAGAACACCGTTAGTTTAAACATTGTTTCTCTTCTACAAGAGAAAGTCCTTCTACAAGTCCTCACAAAGGGGTGTATTTTACTGTTGTGTAAGCTATTATTATTCATTTTGTGATGGAGAAGGACTGAGATCCAATGTCTTGTGCAGTGGTTCAGCTGACTAGTTGCAATCTGCTAAGCTGCTGGAAGTTGTTTGTGTTTGATCATAACCATTTTTAAAAGTTTTTGTTTGGAAGGGAGCAAATTGCACTAAGTGAAAGTAGTGCTGAAAAGTTTCTCAGGATTTTCCATGCCATTCCTAAACCTTTCCCCAAAATTATTTTTGGTGTTGAACACATGCATTGCTATGTATAGTATTATGTAGTTATTGTAAAATATGTGAACATTTACCTTTAAATTATATGCAATGTGCTTGTTTGCCAAGTGAAACAGGATATACCTTCCTTTAAAGATGAGTGTTGGGTTTTTTTGTTATATGAAAAAGCAAATGAATAAATGCTCTATTTCCCTTTCATAAATGTTAGTGCATTGGGTACACAGCAGATAAGAAATATTGTGATGTCCCTCTGTTAAACCACTGACATCAAAATACAAACTATATTACTATATTCTAAGGTGTAATGGACGAACACCTCCTTCCGTCAGGGTAGGAATTAAACCCATTTACTAGACTGTCTTTATAGGCATTTAGGGCCTTTGAAAGCAGACTTAAATCAGTCAGTGAAAATCCTCAATGTCCAAAGCAAATGGTAATTTTGAAAGTTTTGAACTGTTTTTCCTCCACTGTCACATGGCAAATCATTGACAGTAGTGTAAACACCACCGTGTTCTTGTAACTGCTGGAGGCAGCTGTTCAGCAGGCCTAAGTAAGAGTAGCTCTCTTAAATTGATGACTTCAGTTCATGTCTGCTGAGCATCAAAGACCTGGTTCATTTCTGACAATTAAATGGAATCCTTTTATTTCTGCAGTTGTACCTCTTCCTCATTAATAGCTCTTATTTCATCTAGGCTTTTGTTCTGTCTTGTTCCTTTTGTCATAAATATTTCTCTTAGCCATCTATGAATAACATACAGGAAAACCATTGAACAAGATAATCTTTTTCTAAATGAAAATAATTTGACCAAGGTCTCTCAAGTATATTTAGTTCTTTTGCTTAATTCTTGAGCTGTTTATTCACACTGTCCCTTTTATATAATTCTTTTTAATTTTTAGTGCTATTAGTAATTATATTTCCTCCTTTAAATATTGTGTTGAGCTGGCACTTAAATTGCTTGTTACAATCATTGGCTCTTAAAGTGCTTTACAGAACACTGACTTACATAATCTACATTCTTTAAAAGAGAGAGAGAGAAAGGAGGAGGGAAGAGTAGGATGATTGTCTTAAATTAATACTTGATTCAGTCTGCCACGCTGACTTGTCCACTAGCCTTCAGTTGAGAGCTAAGATCAAAGCAAAGTGATCAGTGGGTAGCTGCAGTAACATCAATGCAGGAAAATTTTACATGGGAGTGTGTGTCTCATGATGGATCTGAATTCAGCCTAGAACTGTTTATCATATACCAAGATCATGAACATTGCGTGATTACAGAAAGTGAGTTGAAGATCACCATCTATTTTCCTTCAGATAACTGTCTGCATCTGAAAGATGCCTCTTCTTCAGGACACAGAGCCAGTCAGTAGCTGACTGTTGACAGAGCATGTCTATATAGACATTCTCAGATGGTATCACATTAGCTTAGCCCAGGAAGCTATGTTAATTAAGGGCCTTGCAGCAGGACAGCTCTTTTCCTGTAAAGGCAGTTGTATATTAACATGTCTAAAGGGTTGTGGATTGACATTGGTTTATGCCTGACCATTGCCCAGTTCAGGAAAGCAGGACAAACGTGCAGCTACATCCATCTCAACATATGGACAGGCCCACAGATCAATAAATCCTCTCACAGGGATAGAACATACTAGTGCTGTAAAGAAACTTATTTTGTGGATGTACAGATGATTTGCTTTGCAGGACTGTGAAATCAGAATATTTTATCACATGTTAAATGTACAAAAGATAAGATTATAGATACATGTGTGCTCTTTAGGATCAGATACCTGTTACTATGAGTTGACTTACCACAGCAATGAATTCAGTATAAATAGATATCCTAGCTTTCGTACTGTAAAGTTGTTCCCAACAGTATGACCCGCAAACCCTGTTCTGGAAATTGTTTCTTGCTTGATTCAAGTCAAGAAACCTCCTGGTTACTGCAGCATCTTTATAAGAAATAATTTACGTGTGTAGAGTTTCAAAAGTTGAAAGGACAAAAAAAATGCCTAAGGCAGGACTGGCATTTGAAGTAAAAGTGCATGTTGGGTCTTCTGAGTATTTCCTAGTTTTGTTTGTGTGTTTGTTTTTTTCTGACCTGTTCCCTTGTCCCCTTATTTCTAGGAATATGCTAGCTAGTTAATATTACCATTGTTTGAATGAGAAGAAACTTATGCACCAGCCTTTGTTTTATATGTAAAATTGTTCCTGAGTCTTGTCTTTTCTGCAGTATTTTCTATGTACTTGTATATGAATTACATGAACTTTATTAGCTCTTGTTTTCTATGGAAGTGTACAACACAAGCAGGCAGCAGCATTGCTTTCTTCCCCAGTAATGTACGGCACCTATCCCTTGAGCTCAAGGGCTGCTCCACAAATGCATCTCACTCTGATTTGACACAAGCTACCAAACAGGGGCACGGAGGTGGAAATGTTTATTTGGGCAGTATATTGCCCAAGGTGTGTGTTTGTTTTATTTTTTAATTTTCCTTCCGATTAAAGTACTTTCAAAAATGCAGACTGCAAGGTACTTGGAGGTCTCTTTATATGTTTGTATGGAGCACAAAACAATTGGGCCCAACCCTAGTTGTAACCTTTACCTGCCACTGTAATACAAATAACTATGCAGCTTTTCCTGCAGTACCAGAAAGACTATTTGTATCACATATAAATGTGTTGCATTTTATCCTCCAGCCCATATTATAAGTGCAGTGTTGTTCCTATCCTGATCCCTGCCTGCCTCCCTGCAAAAATACCCATGTCAAATTAATGGCTATATTGTTCAAGAATTAGTTGGTTTGGCGTAGGTTGTGGGTTGAAATGCATATGCTACTGACATGCCTGTAATGCATTGGTGACATTATTACTGGAGCTAGGATAAATTGGGAGGCCTAAACTCAAGTATAGGTAATGGTAATTAATTTAGAATTTCTCATAGAAGTCTTCTGAGCAAATTACAAAAGTCTCTTTTGCCTTAAATAATATGTCAAAGCAACTCTCTTGTTCTCTGGTTGTGGAAACACAGTAGTGTTTCTGAGGATGTTCTACATCTGTAGACAAGCTCTGGTCACCCCAAGATCAAGAGAACTTGCAGCTGTTGAGGTGTGGCTTTTCCTTACCTGTGGTCCCTGGAGATAAATCTCATGTCAAATAGGAATAACAGGAATGGTAAAATACTGGCCTTAATTACTTACAGAAGTGGGAATCCTACATAGTCTATTCTCATTTAGGTTTTTGTGCTGACAGAGCATAAGAAGATGTGACAATAGAGGAAATAGAACTGACTAGTAATCATTTGGAACCATTGTACTTCCTGAGCTGAAGCAAGCCACTGCCAACACATCTCTGACACTGTGTCCTTCTCTTTGTCACTTATTTGTAGCCTCAGCTTTGCTGGCTGTGAAATATGGACAATAACTTTTCATTCACAGAAGTGTAATGTGGCTTAATTATAGTGAATGTTTAAAAACAACTTGAGGATGAAAAGTGCTGTGTAAGTGCTAGATGTTATCCTTGACAAAGACACAGTAACCAGATAATTAGTCTTTCAGATGCATCTAGTTATTCCATAAATTACAAATTAATTTCTCTCCTTAAATTAAGAGTTATTGACACATTCAGCTTTCTTGCTAATTGGTTTACATGACCAATTGGATGTATTTCAGTAAAATGGCTGGTGAAGGCAAATGTATTTTCCAGTTAGATGTTGCCTTATGTGCAACAATTACATATGGATTGGCTACAAATCAGAGCTAAGCACTGCAGTAAGGTCAACAAAATAGAACAAATTTGCATTGGCATTTTCTAGGTAGATTTCAAAAGTGTGCTTATAATTGGCAGTCCCTCTTGAAGTCACCTTGACTTCACGGTTTACCTGAATAAGAGTGAGTAACTTTTGTCTCACATCCTTGTCTTACTGTCCACATTCGTAACTGGTATGTTTTGTAATTGGATCTTCCCTTAAGTTTGCTATCTATCCACATGATGTTTTGAAAGTTATAAAATGGAGACACTGTGGAGCCTGGGATTCCACACTAACTTGGTTCTTTCTGCCTCTCTTGTGATACGGTTTTGAAACCATTCAAAGGGGAGGGTGTGGCATAAATGACAATGTATCCAAGTTTTTCAAGCCTTTCCCCCTTGCTTAAAAAGGCCAACCAAAAGTATTGAAAGTTGTAGCGTACTGCTTAGCCATGCCATCCAGTGAAGCTCTCAGTTAAAAAAAAAAAAAAAAACAAACCAAAACAAAAAACCCCCCACAACCCAAAAAACACCACCAAAAAACCCCAGCTGATACCAAGGTCTGCAGTTCTCATGTGAGGGGGGGAAAAGCCACTCTGAGCTGGAATATTCCCATACCATGTAATCACATCAATATAAAGATATTCAGGGTAATATTCATTTCTGATATAATTCCACTGACTTTTTAATCCGATTACACTGAGGATGAATTTGTCCCTCATGGTGTCTGCAAACACACACACACAAAAAAGCACTAACAACAGTTGGAGAGGTCATAGCCCATTTGTATATGCTAATGTCTCTATGCCTGATGTGCACATTTCATCTCTTTATCAGATGCTCTGTTCTCTGACTAAAATTAGAATAAAAACTTGCAGTTAGCAGTTTTCATTGCCAGACTTTTTTTTCCTGGATTATTTTTTTGGTAACATTTTGCTGGAGGATTGGTTCTCATTCCTTCTTTGTCTGTCTGTTTCTCTTTTCTTTCTGTCTTTCCACAGAATTCCCTTTTATCCACCCTCTTACTTCCTCAGGCCTCATCTGACGTGCATGGTTTACCAAGTCAAGAAATGGCCCTTCTGATCTTGAAAATGTACCTCAGACTCTATGTGTCCCTGTCTACTCTGTGTATTTTTGTATTCTTGATAAAAATAATGAATGGTCCCTAGCGTTTAATAAAAATGACAAGTTTATTATTAATTTTTAAATATCACAGGTATTGAGGGGAAGATATAGGGAAATAAGCTACAGAGATTGCTCTCAGTCAGCCTTTTGGGGAGGGGGATGGAAGGGGAGAGTTGTTGTGTCCTTATGTCCTTTCTTTGGAAGAGAGTATAAATTTTTAGCTATTCAAATTAAGGTCCTTCTCCCCCTTTCACCTCCTCCCCCAAAATGAGGACTAGCTGAGGAAGTTACTGCCATCTTGTCAGTAGCCCGGGGGTATGCATATAGCATTCAGCAGCTGGAGCTGAGTGAGGTCATCCCACCTCATCTTTAACAGTGAAGTTAATCTTGCAAAATCTCTTCATTTCTCTGCCGTGTGCTGAACAGCTTTTCATTTGCATCAAGAAATGTGTGGTACTTGGAGTTTCAGGTGGGAAATACCTTCCTTCACCTAATAAAGGATAGCTATGCTATAACATTGTGATGTCACATGCCTTAATTCCATCAGCAATTTTGTATTTGTTACATTGTCTAACAAGGCTTGGTTAGCCTAAAGTTGTAGAGACCTTTCTTTGCTAAAACCCTATGAACATTAAGTATGCAAGGGAGAAAATGCTGTACTACTTTCAGGACACAAACATTCCCCTGCACATTGACAGCAAAATATGCCTGGCATGCAGTGACTTTCAGTGCTCCCTGAAATAAGAGCACTTAAAAGACACAGTCTTTGAGAGTTCAATCATTAACACAGTGAAATGACAGCGTGAACGTTAGGTCCTGATGACTAAGATATCCACACTTCTGACCACTCTAATTCTTTCTAGATCTTAAACCATTTTGCTTTTTTCAATATATCACGTGTTCTCTTACCGATCTTTATTCTTGTCAGCATCTCATGTTCTGTTTTCTTGTGGACTTTAAACCGTAGAATCTGTTGTGCTAAGTGTATTTCAAAACAAGGAAAAGTGTATCGCCTGTATTTTATGCATATCTGATATGCATGTTTTCTTACCATTACTTATCTAATTCCAGGTAGGATCAATTTATGGAGTATTCAGGCTCAGCCTGTCTTCCTGTCAGAGCTCATCAGCAATACCCAGCATGGTCCTTGGCAATTCACTTCCTTTGATAAAGTCAGGTCACTTTTTAATTGCTCTTAGCAGGTTATCTTGTAACTTCTAACTCTGAGAAAACACTATTTGCAATTGGTTTGCACATCAAGAGAAAGAATCCTTCAAGCTAAGAGCTTGCTCTGTTATCTTTCAAGGGTGTGCTTGATTGCCAATGGTTGGGAAATTGTGTTGCCCTCATTCAGAGACTCTCTTTAACTCAAGCCTTATAGCCATAGAAAAAAAACATTCCATCATCCCCCAAACAAAATAGGCTGTGGTTCTGATACTGTAATCAATAAACCACTGTGGTTTGTTATGTCAGGGTAAGTGCTTGGCAGCTAGTCTGCAAAACCATGTCAGAGATGATTAACATAAGAGACTTGATTATCCTGTCAATGATAAGGACACATGGTGATCAGTGGAAAAATTTGCAAGACGGTAAATGTTGCTTGTCCAAAAGTTTTGGGAATGTAGATTTGGAGTGACACAGTCAAAATGGAAACTCTAAGAAATCCTTTTCCTCGGTCCTGTCACAGACAAGTCAATAAAATTACAAATGCTAAGGTATAATAACATTGGCTGTGTCATTCAGCCTGTGTTTAGCCATGACTTCTGCATATCTCTCTGTTGGCAACTCTAAAAGCAGAAAATGAATGTAATTAGAACTAATCTTGATAATTTGCAAAACATTGTTTGTTCATTTTAACTGCATTCCGTAAGATAAGAGTGGCTGGATCTTGCATTTGAGCTCCTGCGTTTGTTGTTTGTCATGATTATTGTCTGTGTTCTACTTGACAGTTGAAGTCAACAGAAGTTTTGCCAAAGCATAATGTGCAGAACTGGATTCTTGTTTATATTCAGAGTGTTGTTTTGTTAGCAGGAATCCGTGAAGAGTTTTGACAGGTGATTTTGGGACATTGAGCAGGGTTTCAGAGCATGTCAGTGAAATGTGAACTGTTGCATTATAGGGGTGGGCATTATGACGATCTAAGCAGGAAGGCTGTGTTGTCTCACAGAATGTCACGTCACGCAGTTCTCCAGAGCTGTGCGCAGCCCATGGAGTCTGACAGCAAGGCTGAATTCAAGACTTTGTGAGTGTGCCTCTGTCAGAAAGCTGGAATGGAGTTGTTCAGATTTTTGCAATTCTTCCATTGGTCAAGTGACTTCTAAAGCTGCAAAAGCCAAATTTTTATATTATTGAAGTTATCAGGAACGCTTGCATTTTTATCATGTACCAAAGTCCTGTCTTTTTCTGTCTGGTTAATATCAACTCTTAGCGCGGAATCTACCGAGGCTGTATAGTATTTTCTACGAAGTATCTTGTGGTATCTGTCGGCCGGGGTTTCAATGCTGTAATCAAAGCGCATAACATTGTATTTTCTAGGCAAATGCTCAATGTCACCACACTTTTTGTTTGTTTGGTTTTGTTACTGGCTAATTTAAATACTAGAGAATAAGTTCTGAAGTAAAGTAATATGCCTGCCTTAGGGAAGGAAACTTGAATAGCGGTGCTCATTAGGTACTGCAGATTCTTAAATGGTAGTAGAATGCATGAAAATAGTGCAGAATGTTTAAACACACTATGTTATTTCACTGGGGTAATAGCAGTAATGTCTGATCTTGAATTACATATGAAGGACGATGCAGCACTAGTATCTTTTATAACACAAATTCTCTTATTTCTGGAGTTATCAGACTGAAACTCTCCCCACCCCCCAGCAAATAATATAAAGAAGAACGCAAACCTTCAACACTATTTCACCATCCTTGTGAGGAAATATGTTGGTCTAACTATGCTACATTTCTCTATAGTTGTACTAATCTAATTCCCCACTTGGAGGCTTATCACAGAATAAGGGCCAAGTGTGCAGCACCAAGGATATGCTGATGTAGCTGTATAGCACAGTTTATTTTAACAGATGGAGTTCCTTCCCCACTACAGCTAAACCCACCATGCTGAATAGTACATACTCTACTAGGAAAATATGACTTTGCCAGCCTAAATTTATTTCTATTCACTGGAATGGTTGGTTAGAAGTGTGGTTGTTTTTCTTCATGCTCCTAGTAGGCATAGTTAGGCTGCAAAAGCGTTGAGAACTGATTTAAAAATGCATTTTTCCCAGCATAGTTTATACTAGTTTGAAAAATATAGAAATTAAACTGCAATAGAGATACTTCATTCTGAAAAGGAAGGACATATTAATGATCTTTTTTGCAAGATTATAGGATTCCTCTATTTAGGCTCAACCTAACTAATGGAATAAAAAGAGAGGGAAAACTGTTAGAAAAACAAATGAACTGTAGCACGTCATTCTATTTATTATGGGGGAAAGACTGAGAATTATTTAAAATAGCAATGCTGCTTCCAAGCAATCTGCACTTCATACAGGGTTCATTCTTTGTGTTTTTGAGTTCTGCAGTCTAGATAATTAATGTTGGAGCACCACTGGCATTTAGTATTACTTTCACCGCCCTGCAATTGATTACTATGTTGGTTAGATGTTATGTTTACTGAATGTTCCATCACCAGTTCTTGTACTTCAGTCTAGTATATGTCTGGGCGGGGTCAGTTTGTTCTGCTTTGGCATCCATTCGAATGGCAAAAATGTTCTGAAATGCAACTTGAATTTCATTATGTATCCTGTCAAGTGACACATTTCTATAGTAAATGAGGTATGGTGAATCATGCAATGCAATGCAATGTAAGGATCTGCATCCCAAAAGAATTAACAGAATTAAATCATGCTATCTCTTAATGATAATGGAGAAGTTGCAGTTAGGATTCTGCATAAAAGCTAAAGCAGCCAAATATCTTAGCAGTGCAGGGGAAGGAAAAGAAGAAGGAAGATGAAGAATCAAAGATGTAAAAATCAGTATTGTTTAAAATTCAATAATTGGAATATAATCAATCATCACAAAGCATCCTCCATACCTTTGAGGAAGATGCATATAGGAGCAACTTCTGATGTGATACATGTTGTTATAACATGATTTATGTAGTTATTTAGTTGCCTTGTGCTATCAAATTACTTTCACTGAGGCTCTCTTGAAAAAAAGACAGCTAGTTACAGTTTTTTACGTTAGATGTCTAAACTACTGATGGCTCCAGAAGAAAAACTACCTACCTAAACTTTAGCGTTCCTCTAACTTCTTTTTTCCCAAAGGGTTGCCCTCGTGCAAAAGTTAGGAAGTTCTTAAGGTCCTTGAAATGCGTAAAGACAGCAATCATTTGGCATTGACACCCTTAGCTGATGAGGTGCTGCAATCAAGTTGTAGAGAGGTCAAATTCTGCTCCTTTAGGATTTGGATACTAAGCTTTTCCAAACCTAAATCCAATCCATTACTTCTTTTTCAATAGAAATTTTGTTTTGATTTTTTAATAAAGAAACGTTGGTAGCTCACACGCAATAATAGCATCTTATCAAATGTTGAACAGAATGGAATTAATCAGAAAAAAACCGAACACTTATTTTCACAACCTAGGCTGAGAGATTGCATAAGTCTCACTAACTGCATAATCATAAGTAGTACATTAGACTTTACTATTGTACCATTTTGTATTTTTAATAATCCAACTTTTTTGCAATACATTTTTTGTTTGTTTGCTTGTTTTTGAGTATTACATTCCTTGTTCTCTGCTCAGGCAAAATTCCCATCGATTTCAACAGGAGTTTGCCCAGCAAAGAACTGAACAAGTACGCAGTAAAGCCCTTGGAATTTTGCCCAATGTTTTTCACCTGGCAGTGTCCCTTTATGCATATTTCATAACATGGCCTATCCTGTACTTGCAGACATAGAACAGACTTTGCAACTGTCTCATGTATGAAAGTTTTAAATGCTTGTGTAAGCCACTCTATTAAAACAAAGTAGTATTTTATAGTTCAGAACACCGACGTCTATTTTAATACAATGTAATTGGGTAAATTTGATACTCTTTGTCTGGTTTTTCATCATGGGCTCGTATATATGTATGAATGGGTTTCTTAAATTTTTATCTCTGTGGTACAGTGAAATTTTTGTAATTGTAAGGGTTTTTTCCTCTGTGGCATAAATTTAATAAAAAAAGGATTCATGATACTCATTATGTTTTTCCCTCAGAATAAAATCAAATTGGCTGATTGGTGTAGGCTTGGACCAGTGATAGACCAGATAAATACTGCTTCTGCATTCAGATTGGAGGCCAGGAATTCTTTGTCGCATCAGTAGAGAGACTGTAGTTAAAATTTGACTATAGTTTTGCTTCTTCGACACCAATCTCAATTTGATTCTAATTTCTGAAGTCACCCAGGGTGAGTCAGATCTGGTCAAGCCAAAATAAGCTCTTGAATCATTCCCAAATGATGGAAAAAATGAGTCAATGCAGAGAGCAAAGCAAGTAGAGACAGTCATTACAGGCATAAAGCAACCACAGAGCTTTATATGTCTGAATGGAAGAGAAGGTCCACCCAGTGAGTCAAGGCAGAATATAACTGGGTTTCAGGGCTCTTCTGTTAGCAGAGCTGGGGAATGGCCAGAAGAGAGGTACGAGAGCTATGAATGGGGAGGAAAAATGGACCGATACTTATGTTATGCGATTGTTTTTGGATTAATGTAAAACAATACACCCAGAAGGGAATAGGTTTGAGCTGTGGCTTGGACTCGAACATTCTTTTGAGGGGAGACTAGGATAATTAACAACGTGGAAATAGGCAGTGGACTTAAAACTCTGAAGGCAGGTGATGAGGCTGTGACATGTCTTACACAGTGAGAACACAGTTCCGTGCATTCATTAGCATTTTTGTTGCCAACTGTATTGGCCTGGGTACACATATTGCAATTAATAACTGTGCTTTCTCAATAGTTCTGGGAGAATCTGTGCTACTGTCATATACCACAGGGAATAGTTACTATTTTGCACAAACTGCTGTTAGCTGTGGGAAAATGTCTCATGCAGAGACCTAGAAAACAGGAGAACTTGATATAACACAGTAACACATCAAAAGTCATGTTTAAATATGCTTTATTTTTTGATAGTAGTGCTTCCTGGCTGTTCATGATCATAGGCAAAATACAGTGCAGGTGCTGAGTCAAGAATCAAGAAGAGTTACTATAATACGGAGTTGGCTCTATGAGTATGGTTACAAAATTTGGTGAAAATTCCTTGTATAAAGGCTGGACCTCAATAATAATTTTAATTTACAGTCAGGTATGTACCAAGACAAAATCCTTTTCTTTTAGTTCTTTTCTCCTCATTTGTAGCCTATTGCTGCTACCTCATTACTACACTGTTCTTTGCTAGTGCAGTAAATCTGGAGACCTAATGGTGCACAAGCCCCTTTGAGGACAGCACTGACTTTTAAAATATTCATTTCTATGCGGATCAGGGATATCCCAGTCTGGCTGTAATCAGAGGAAGAAGGAAGGAGACAAATAATCACTGAACATGGCTGTTTAGGGAGCAATTTCTGTCAAAAAAACAATCAGCAGCAAAGGTGGATATGAGCTGGCCTTGCACCCCCAAGCACAAGTAAGAGTGATGTGGTCTTGTTTGATAGCCATAATAGTATAATTGCTTCTTTCTATTCCTTCATCCTCTAGCCAGCTGCTTCTCCTTCACTGTGCTGAAATGCCTGTTGTTTCTCTCTGCTAACTGCTGAGTAATGTAGGGCTAGTGAAAGGTGCCAGACTGACAGCAGTGGGATCTGCACTTCTTTGTTTATACCCAGAGTGCAGGTATATCACGAGCCCTGACAGCGCTTCTTGCTATACTGGCGAGATACAGCCCTGACCTGCAGGGACAAATCACAAAGCAGAGGATCCTTCAGAGCAGTTTGGTTCTTGTTTATTTTTCTGTTTGTCAAAATGGTGCCAGCTGTGGTAGTGAATTGCATGTTCTGGAACAGCAGCACAACTCTGCTTCCAGCCAGTGATCCAGAGATCAGTTTATAGCCTGAGTTATTCCAAATGGAATAGACCTTTGTGCTATGAAATCAGTTTGCAGCAAGTCTCCAGCCGCTGCGAGTTGAACTGACTAGCAAATTTTATCTCACCCAGGCTTAATGAACAGTCATCAGGTAGTAATGATCCTACCAATCTTGATTTAAATGTAAGTTATAGCAGGGGTTGGATTCCATATCACTAGAGTAATTTCTTGTGCCATCCAAACCTCATCAAAGCATCTTGGTAAAAATGATTTAAGCTAACATGTTGTACTGCACGTTGGCAAGCAGCTAAGGGAACCCTTGTATCGGTTACTGTGGCTCAGTGGTAATGTGTTAACTCACAGTAACTTAATTGTGTGCCTCAGTCCTGTGTTTTACTCAGACAGACGTAACTCCAGGCTTTTTTTTGGCTTTGTTTTAATATCAGGATAACAACACTAGCAAGGGTGTGTCCATCAATGCCACCTTCAGTAGGTAAACTCTAGATTTTTTTTTGAGAGAGAGATATTTAAACATTCATTATGATAATGAAGAAAACAAACAAACAAAAATTATATAAACTCATATCTGACCCTGTGTGAAAAAAATAATACAGAGGCCACAGTAACTCCAGAGCTGGCTCAGCCAAGCAATGTCACTTTCTCTTTCACAGCTCTATTTCTCTTTAATTTTTTATTTGGATCATGTCTGTATGTAGGTCACAATGACTTAAAAGAGAAGGCACTGACTGGGCAAAAACAAACCTTTCAAAAAAATACCATTGTTGTAGGAGGATTCCTTCTCAAACAGAAGACTGAAAATTAGTACTGAAAGGATTTTACTGTTCACTGCTATTTCAGTTAGTTGTGATTCCGGTTACCAGCAACTGAGCAGAGGGGGACCTGCAGTGGTTGTTCTCAGCTTGCCTGTCTCCTACTTGTAAGCTTATCCAGTGCACAGCAGCAAGATGCTATGAAGCTGGTTCAAGCCATTTCTCTTCCTGACTTTGTGTGCTGTGATGAGCCCATATAAATCAATTCTAGCTTGATCATCCTTCCTCAGTAATAAAGAAGAGACGTGAAACCTCTCACTGTGGCTTCCCACACCAGTCTACATTTCTGCTTTCCTTCAGTCCCTAAATACAGGGTCTGGACAAAAACCTCTCCTGCTGCTTCCGCCCTTGTGAACATCACTCAGTGACCAATAGCCACCGTAGTGTTTCTGTACTTCTCTGCAGGAATTACTCCTTTATGCAGGACCTACATAGTCCATACATCTTTTCTGAGCAAACTACTTTTCAGCTTTGAGGAAGCCTGAAGAGGCGAGGGAAAGCAGATATTCTGTATAGCCCTCTGGTCAGCCTTTGTGCAAGCACAGGAATAGCAGCATGTAACAATAATCTAATAAGCATTTCTTCTAGGAGAGGAAGCTGGAGGCAGTGGCAGTGATGCAGCTGTGAAGAGTTAGGGCACAGAAGGTCTAAATGCCTCTGGCCAAAGAGCTCTTAGTGACACGTAGGTTACAAATAGTAATGCTGTGTGCCAACAGTGCAGATAAAAAAAAAACACAAAACCAAGGTGTAAACTGGGCCTAAGAGTACAAATTGCTTGTAGAAAAGCAGTATAGAAATGCAGATTGATGTTTTTGAAGTCAACAATGGAAACCAATAGATTCCCCTTGGTTTTAAAATCCATATTATGCACCCAGATTTTGCATCACAGTCCAGGCATGTGCGATTAGCAAAACTTAATTTTTTTCTCTATGCCAGTTCCCGGAGATAGCAATAACTTTAAGGCATTGTGAAGCAGTGGAGGTGTATTTTTATAGTGAATCATCTTTTCACAAAGATTAGGACTTTTGAGATGTATGCTCTCAGAGGATGATGTTCGTCTGCAGAAAAACATTTTTTTATTTTGAATGAGTATGGTCTTTTTGATATTTTTTTTTAACATTTCCAATATTTTTTTTTTGTTTCCTGCAATATTTTCAAATGATTGTGTTGCTTTTATCATCTTACCAAATTACTGTTATAAAGGTTTATTTAATTACTACATTTTCTAGTAAGCTAAGAGTTTTGGTAAACTAACTTTGTCAAAGTTCATTTGCATAGTAGCAAACAAAAATATCAAGGTGATTTAGACTATTTTGAATCCTTGATAAAGGAATTAACTAAGTGGTTTAAAACATTTGAAAATTATTTTCCAGGTTTGTGCCAAGTATAACTTTTGAGAGATGCGCCAAAGAAGCAGAATCTGTTTCATGCTTGTATTTTCCTACTATGTTGTGAGTTTCATTTGTGGCCAAAGGACATTTTTCATTTGGCTTAGCAGCCAAGGTAGAAATGGTTGATTGTATTGTCATAGACTCGTAATTCAGATTGGAAGGGACCTCCAGAGGTCATCTAGTCCGACCCCCCACTCAAAACATGTCTAGTTAAAGGCATGATACCTTAAAGTTTAGATGGTCAGGGCCATCTCTACTTGAGTCTTGACCCAGTACTAAGGATGGAGATTCCACAACCTCCCTGGGCCACCTGTTCCAATATTTCACCAGCCTCATGGTTTAAAAAAAAAAAAAAATTCATAATAGGTAATAGAATTTCTCATATTCCCAGTTGTGTCAGTTCTTCCTCCTCTTATCACGGTGCCTCTGAGAAGTGTCTGACTCCATCTTTTCTCTTTCCTCCAGTGAGGTAGTTGTAGAATGCAATAAGGTCTCCCCTTTGTCTTCATTTCTCCAAGCTGAAGAGACCCAGTTCTTTCATCCTCTCCTCATACATGGTACCTTTAAGTATTAGCATTTCCACAGGTGGCAAGAGGAAAGCTAGGCATAAAAATGTAGGCAAACCAGAGATTTAATCCTCTAAGTATAGCTTCAGTCACTGTTAATTATGAAGTGTTTTATTGCTGATTCCAGTATCACTCAGTGGGAGACCTGCACCCGTTTTGTATTATTTGTATTTGTATTATATAGAAATAAAAATTATTTCTATTTTTTCCATATGTTAGCCTTCTTACACATCTCTTCTCTCTTTCAGCATTTTTTTCTCCCCTATCCCATCTGCCAAAATGAAAGTAATGAAATAGTTAATATTGGTATGTAAAGCATCACAGACTTGCATGAGTCTAACATTCAAAGGAGGTGAATAGAGCAGGATAAATGATATTTATTTCTCTTCAAACAATTGTCTCAGCCTGCCTGTTTTACAGGCTCCAGAATACAACAGGATGGTGGTTTATATCCAGCATACCCTTGAGAACTATCCTGTAATCACAACAGATCACAATAGAAACTCAACTGTCATAAGAGAAGGTGAGAGCTAATTTTCAGGTGTGCTAAGCAGTAGTGGACCCACAGACATCACTCTCTGACCTTGAGAAAAGTACTAGCTCAATTCCTCTGGCCTTTGCAACATATTATTTGTAAGGGATATTGACAGCTTCAAGAGAAAAGTGTACTAGAACTGTAAAGAATTAGTAATTAATAATCACAAAGGGCTGAAGAAATTTGTATTTCAGTCCTTGGAGACAGACCTTGCAGTTCAAATCAATATCAGAATGTCCTCATCACACTTCTCTCTGCATTAGCAAGTTGAGAGGGATTTTTATGATAAAGCCTGATCTTGCCGTCATCCTGTCTTTGCATGCAGGAATCATTATCATGGCTTATTCTGCATGAAGAATTTTGCATTCTACCAAGAAGTAAAATGAAAAAAACAAGCACAATGAAAGCAAAAGGCAGCCCACCTTGAACCAAGGCAATATTGTGTTGCAAGATAGTCCTTGGCAACCTGAAGCCAAACAGAGCCCCTTTGTGTTAGCAGAGAGTAAACTCAAGCAAAGATGATAGTGGCTTGTTTACAGAATCTCATCAGGTGCTTCTAGCAAAAAAAGAGCTTTGAAGGTGGGTGGAAGACTTGCTGTTAAACAAGCACAGTGTAGCATTTTCAATCAGTATATTTAATAATCTGCCTATATCTCGAATTTTGTAAATACGACGAAAATTCCAGTATCATGCAGGAAGACCTTAAGTATTTTGGTTTCTTTAAACCTCCCGTCTTTTGGGACACAATCTGCAACTGGCCTTATAAGCCACAGATTTTGGCACAGAAGTCCATCTGTGGCGTACTTGAACGTTTGTTCAGCTAAGAAGCAGAATTAAAGCTTTATCACTAGATGGCAGTATAGGTTATGACACAGATGTCTCTACCTCATTTTCAGAGTCTGCTCTGAAAGGCCATGCCTACTCTGTAGAAATATTCACAGAAATTCAGACTGGTTTTAGAACCACCTCAGCATGCTCACCAGGGGAGTCACGAGGATAATCCTGAGCACTAGAATCCTGCATTAATGGTGGATGCAACTGGTTTTTAAACTTTGTGCAAACTTTGTCAAAGCATTTTCTGTCTGAGGACCCAGAATATTGGGAAGTTGGCACCCTATCCAGTCACTGAACTAAACATCCAAATTTTTAGCATCCTGAGAATGGTGAGCTGTATGTGTTACCAAACTGAGCCATTCAAAAAATGCAAGTTTAGGTAAAAATGAACTTTAAAACAAAAAAACAATTATCATTGTTTAGTTTTTTGTTCCCTGCTGCTTTCCTATCATTTAGGAGGGAAAGAGCTGTTGTTTGGTACTATGAAGTAAAGAAACTTCCAAGTGGAAGTTCAGATTTTGAAGTGTTTTCAAGATTTTCCTTCTGATTCCGGAAGGAAGCTGTAAGAGAAATATGGCTTATTCCAGGTTTAAAGATAAAATCATGGCTGTTAACTACATAGTCTCATTTTCCCAGTTTTATGTCAGTGTTGTTCGATTAATAGCAGCAAATTTATTGTTGACCAACTCAAGAATAAATAAAACCATTGAAGAGGGACACTACAGGCTAGATGTAATAAAAACAGTTAATAGAACAAGCAGATGCAAAGATCTGTTTGTTTTGGAGATGGTGAAGAAATGGTATGTGAGATGTATGTATTTTCTCTGCTACAAAAGTATATTTATTTATCCTGTTAAAGGTATCTAAGGAAATATAAACAATTTCAGATTGTAAAATACGCAGTGAGATGTTACTGTGAATCATACACATCAAAGCATAACTGAAGCCCAAAAAAGTACTTATATGCAAAGAAAACTGGCCTTTCTCATATTTCAAGGAAAGAAATGCATCCTTCTCTGCATCGCACATTTTCAAACTCTTCCTCTTCTTGCACAATTAACCTGCATCAGTATTTTCAGTGTGGCACATTAAGAAAAATTTACTCAAATACTGGTTTCTCATATCTGCCTTTGAAATTCTTTAAGACAAAATCCTTGTTTGCTTGGCTTACTGGGGTAGCAAATAGTTTATCATCATCACCAGATAGCTGTCTGTTCCATCTTCTCTTCAGGTGAGCTACAGGAGAATAGAATAGAGGAAAAGCTTGAGAGAGTGAGGGAGATTGGAGGGAACTAGCAAACATGATTTTAAAATATAAAAAAAAGTCAACCGCAAAACAGATGTGCCTTCAAAAAAAAATAGTAGTATCTAAATTTAATGTTCCCTTTAACAGAGATTCAGGAACTGCAGCTGAAGGAATCCCTTGGAACAGCAGAATTTAATTGTGCATGGGGTTTATGTGCACAAATAAAGCACCAGGCTTTACAAGTGCAATAGATGGAGGTTAATACACTTCAGGAAAATCAGTGGAGATACAGGGCAAAGTGCTGGAGAAACCATTATATCTGAAAGATGGAGGGGTGTCTATTGTTTTAACAGACAGCAGTGAATCAGGATTTCTGGCTACTAATCCCATCTCATATGACCTGGGGCAAACTACATAATCTGTATTTAAAATACAGTACTATTGCTTTAATGATGGAGGGCAGGGGAGCAGCAGTCTGGAAAGCAGGATGCATAATAAAGTATTCTGTGTTTATTCCATGCATGCTGAACTCTGAGTAACCCTTGCAGTAGAAGGAGTTCCCCTGGCAGGCCAAGTGTGGAATTTGGCCTTTCTTTAGCTCTGCCACTTTGTGTATTTGCTTCAGTAACCATTGATGATCCAGATACAGAGATGTTGACATTACAGAAGTAAAGATGCATGAAAATAAGGAAGTTGTGAAATCGCAGTATCTTAAGAAAAAAAAATTTTTTTTAATGTCTTCCATGTTGGAAATAAGAAAGCACTGTGTTGGCAATTTCAGTAGAAACAGTGTGTTTCAAAATCAAAAGATGTATTTCAATTTACTGGAATGACCTAGAAAGTTTTCTTTTGAGACATACGAAACACATATCTGTATTTCTAAATGGGGAATGTCTTATTGAAGCTGAAAGTTAACCCCTTCCTCAGCACCCATTGCTAGCCTGCATTTTTCGTATACGTATCATGGAGTAAACTCTGCAATAGACTAAAGAAAATGCTCTGAGTATCCCAAACTAGAGGGAAAAGGTGAAGGGAATTGAACTGCTATCAAGGTACAGTTATTAAAAGGCACTTGTATATAATGCATTAATGGATTTGAAAACAAACATTTCACATGTTTTAAAAATGTGTTTGCTTTAAAGCAAAGAAAAAAATTTGTGGTTTTCCAGTATTAACTGATTTAAAAAATCCAGAAGCAGCATGGTATGTAAAAATATTATTCCAACAAAAAATATAGACTTTTTTTATATGTAAGTTCTGTATAAGCTTGCATGTTGAACAGAGATCATGTAATTCAGCATCTACACTGTAAGTTAGAAATATTTTCTAAGGAGGCAGCTTAGCTATACATTCAATAAAACTAGGTTGGCCATGGATATGAGAGCAATTTGGACTAGACATAGTGCTGGGGTTATGTGAGACCCTTACAGGTCTCTCTGGACTGCTGTCACTCTCTCTCAGCACATTGATTCCTTAAAATAAAGGAAAAACAAGGAAAAGACAGAAGCTCTTACTGTCTTTGTTCTTCCTTGAAACAGTACTTAAAACTAATGAGTTTTTCTTTAAACAGTATAAGGCAGAAACAGAGACAAGTGGAAAAATAATCTGTCCCTGTGCTTCAAAATGTGGTCATTTTTTTAAACGACTCCTTACCAACATGAAGAAATCTTTTGTGTTAAATAAATATGACACAAAGTTCTGCAAAATCCTGAACAACTCCAATTCCTGTTAGATTCTCAATTAATACAACAAAATACATTGTCTTGTAAGACTAAATAGTAGTCTTTTATTAAGTAGATAATGTTTGTTGTTAAAAGTCCATAATTTCCTTCCTTGTTATCCATAGGCTGCACACCAGTAGCCTGTGCTTAAGAAGCCAATAATGTGATTAAAATTGAGAAAGGCAAATAATTTGTGTGTAATTTCCTTTTTTTAAAGAACTTTCCATTTGCAGTGTTCCTTATATTATATTTCTATAGATTTTGAAAAGCTCTCTCTTCTGTATAGCAGATAGCACTTAAAAACTGAGTTATTGTTTTATAACATGATTTGTTTGGGAGGAAACAGAGCAGCTCTTAGCAGAATTCCTACAGAAAGAACAAGTTAAAACATGGTGTTATGTATTGTTCTTTATTGACTTCAGTAGACTTAGTTAAAGGCAAGCTCTGTGCAGCATTGCTCCAAAAAAGCTTAAATCAACATCATGTACACTAAACCATCAGTTGCTTAGTTTCTTAGGTGGAGCAAAGCATTCTGTGATTATTACAGTGGAGTGAATGTTGCCTGCTAGAATGCAATCAAAGGGCGCTGCAGCAGAGGTATGTCAGAAGTAGGAATAACTGTAAAATATGCAAGTCAGTTCAGTGCATATGAAAATGCAAGCTCTAGGACTGGTTTCAGCAAGTTGTCCAGCTATTGTGAGAGACCTGCTGCCACCAGAGTCCATGCAGAATTCCAGTTTATGCTGTAGAAGCAGGCTAAGTTCCTGAAACACTGAGTCCTGGCTTCATCCCATGTTCATCCTGCTGCCTTCTAAGCCTAATTTGAACAAATGACCATACAAATTTTGTAGGTAACTGTAGCTGTAGAGAGGGGGCTTCCAGAGCATGATACCTTCCAAATACATTGAGGCTAAGGAAGAACTGGATTTTTTTTTTCTTGGTGGTGGTGCTGGTGTGTGGTGGTGACAGCCTATTGCATTCAGTTACCCTCCCTGCTATCAGTTCCCACTAATTTTAAATGCAAGTACAGTGCACATTCATTTTATATTGGTACATAGCTTTTTTTCCCCCCTTTTGGTGGTGACTGAGGATTGCTTAGAAGACCACTGCCATGTGATGGAAGTCTCCAAATTAGACTAGATTACCTTGAAGATAAACTCCCATTTGGAGCTATGTTGTCCTGATGTGTCAGCAAGTACAACCATATAGATACTATCAAGTAATAAAATCTTTACAACACATCACATGAACTATGTAGATAAAGGGGAGATTACTATTGGGTTTTGGTCAGAAAGGTCCGAAAGAGTAGTTGTAATGATTCCTATCTTTAGGGATGTCAGTTACTAACTTTATTAGAACTATAGTTACTTTCTGTTAGGGACTTCTAGTATAAATACATGGAACAAAGAAATATATAGAGGTAGTATCTTTAACTCAGTTTGCTTTTACCAGAAGACTCTGCAGATAGGCTTTAATTATATCTTTCATTTTAGCAACTTTTTAAAAATTGTCTGTATTAGACTAAAACCATTGAGGTTCAAAATGTTCCATAGTGTCTCTTAATCCAAAGATGGTATTTCAAAGAAATCTTAACAGTTTTGTGTGAGCCAAATTGATAGTAGCCAAAGTTAGTTTTACTGTGCATTTTCTGATTACATGAGTCAAAAGTGGCATAACAAAAATCTTCAAGTTTTCTGTTGTAGTCATTACTAAAACTTAAAAATCAAGATCGCTTCCTATTTCTGGTATCAGTCCCCATTACCATTGAATTGGATGCAATTGATGACATTAGTATAAGATAACTGATTAAAGGGAAGAATCCTCAAGAAAGAAAAGAACAATTAGATTCCAAGAAGTTGCTGGTATCAATCTTACTGTAAAACCAAAACATTTTAGTATGTCTGTTAATGATCTTATTTTGAAAGGTGGGGAGTGTACCAATGAAACCTGTTGTTGAGCTGGAAAATGTTATAGGTCACAGTCACCTCTGTTCCAAAAAGGTGGAAACCTTTTTGGTTTCTGAAATTGGAGCAAGTGAAGAGGAATACTTGGATGATAAGAGGAAGTAGTAGTCTGTCATTTCAGAATTGTCTAACAGAGTTTGGCATGGCTTAGCCAGTTTAATTTACCCTAGCAAAAAAGAGGATGTAGCTGCTCTCTAAAGCACTTTGGGCTAAACTCAAAGAAGTTCTACTTAAGAGAAGGGGCAATGCTAGCACAAGTACAAACAGACTTAGAAATATCATGCATTAATTTAAACTAGAAATTAAAAGAAGATTTTTACATACCAGGGAGTAAACTGCCTGCTACAGTAACAAAGACAAGAAATTGTATAGACTGCTATCAATTCTAGAAGAGACTGGAATGATAACAGAGATTTCCCTCCCAGTTCTTTGTTTTGGTGCTTCTGAGTCCAGGAGTGCCGATTTCATTTACTTGGGTGTTGAACTCTGAAGAGACAATAGGAAATAATGAGTTCAGAGAATTTGTACTGAGCCTTCAGCTTGCAGAAAATTTGTTCAGTGAACCTGTTCAGTGAACACATTACTAGCTAAATTAGCATGAGCATAATTCTGCTTTTCCTCTCCAGAACCTTGTTTACGATTATCAGTTTGGATGTCTTTATTCTTTGAATATAGATCATAAAGTATAACTCTGACCATGATTACAGTGAGCGTTTTTCAGTGGCATAGCCACCTTGTGCTGATATTCCACCAGCTGCTTGTTCCCTTCTCCATGCCAATACTTGCCTTATGCCAGTACAACTGTTTGTGTGATCATGTGAAGAACTGGATCAGAGCACTGATCCAGCTGAAAAATACCTTTTCATTTTATCTTTGGTATTTTTAATTCAAATGAGACCCTCGCTCTGGTTGCTACACTGCTGCATAAATGGTTGTGCCAGCACAAAGTAGGAGGTGGCTCAAAAACAGCTAGGAATAACTTGAGCAATTTAAGCAGCACTGTCATATCCTCAGGCTGTTCTCAGTCGCTGTGTGGTTTGCAGTCATTGCTAGGCCAATGAAAGGGCTATGTGTTGATGATGATGATGATGCCATTCATCTTCCCCTCCTCTCTCTTGTACCTCCTGTTGTACTGGCAGGGCCTGACCGTGCAATTGAGGCAGTTCAGAGAACCAAATCAGCTGAAAACTGATGAAACCACCTGAAAACCAGGCACTACTTCTTTCATATATTTTTCCCTAGGTTTAGTTTTCTGTCTTTTAGTTGCCCAAAACAGACCTCAGCAATCCCACTGAGGTAGCACTCAGAGATCAGGAACACCAGTCAGGGGCAGCAGAACCAAACACTTCCTACAGAGGCTATGCCAGCTTGCACAGCTTGAATGAATCACTTGCTTATCTTGCTCTCTGGAAACTACCTTTCTGGAGATCCAAACAGACTAAAGGTTTTCCTGATAGTGTTTTGGCAGGAAATGATCACATTTGCTTTTAGGGAGTCCCAAAAATACTGGATTTTTGGAAGATCTGTGCCTTTCTCCCCTGCAAATGTTTGTATCTCTGAGTTTCTGGTAGGATCCTTTCTTTCCTGTTTTTTGTTAGGCAGATCCTACCCATCAGAATGTCACATCTGGGGCAAGGACAGAGTCTGTACTGTGTCACCTGTAGAAGTCCTGTAGAGCTGGCTGGTGCATTTCTGTTAAATATTTGGACTCTGTAACAAGCATTAGCTTTTCAACAATTCAGCCACATCTTGTTTGTAATTATTTTTCTAGTGCTTATGGGTTTAGAATAGTAATGCCTAGTACTATACTAAATGGATACTTAATAAGGCAACATTATAATAGGACTCCCATGGAATTACACATTACATTAACACCAAATGAGTTCATTCTGAATTCATTATGAATGATTACTCTGAATACCAAAGGAATTAATAATCATTAGCCATTTACTATGGAGGGTTGCTGAATAATTGCCAGATACAGCTATTTTAAGAATTTACAAGCTTTCCTGATCAAGTTTCATTCTGAAAGAATCATTAAGTGTAACTTTCTTTTCACTGGAGAGTTCCTACTTTTATTTTGAATCTGTACTCCTTGTTCAATTGCATTCCAGTTCTAAAAGCACTTCAAAGATAGTCACTCAGCCTAGTTCATTCACTAATGGAATTACTTTCCTTATCTCCATTTTGTCTTTCAGTGTATCTCAGTTGGCTTTATACAAAGCATCTGAAAGGTTAATAAACTTTAAAGCATGCTGGGAGACAATCAAGGGCAGGGTGACTCCGACATGACAAAAAGAATGCAAAAGTGTTATATTTATGACTTTGTAGCAAGTAAATTCTAAGATATCTAAAGATATCCAAGGCCTTTCGTTTGGTTCCTGAAAGTTCCTTCTGTTCCTACTAACATTTGAAGACTCAGCTATTTTGCATATCAGAGGTAGCTGACTTGGGAGACAGAGGGAATTAACTGCTCACTTTAGATGAACTTGTCCTTTGGGTATAAGCTTCCACAAGAGTTTACTTCTTTGACAACTTATTCGTGCTAACTATCTACAGCAGCCACACAGTTACAACTCACGTCATCCTGATAGATTCAAATACAGTGTTGAGCTTTTCTGTATAACTTCGCGTTGTAACTTACAGTTTGATTCCTGCCTGTAGTCCTGACAATACACATTCAAATAGTGTCAAATACACATTATAGTGTCACAAATAGTGTCAAATTATTATACACAAATAGTGTCAAATACACATTCAAATAGTGTGATTTACTATGTTTTGATGTTAGATCAGTGACTCAGGATTCAAAGTTAGGTAAGCACAACCGTGAATGCATATTTTGGGGTTGTTTTGGGTTTTTTTCCCACTCAGTGAGACAAATTCAGTGTAAAAAGCCTGTGCACCCTAGACCTTGCAAAATAAGGTTATGCCATTTCCTTGCATTCTGTCTGGAAGCAGTGCTGCTCCATCGAAGTATGTGCACCCTTATTTGTGTTTCTCTGTGGCAGCTGAATCCACTCGGTGGGTTTCAGAAATGCCAGTCTGCCACAAATAGCATTTGCACATAAAGTTAGATTCATTAAATTTTGTTGAAGTGTTAGTTCAACTGCAGATGGTTCCCACTGAATTCAGGGGAGCCAGCATTTGGCCTCTGATCTATAATGTTTAATTAAATCTGTATGAAGCAGTCCTGTGTGTTGTTGATTGCCAAGTGAGCAATACAAATGTATTTGTGTTTAAGAAAGGCTAATACTGTATGATATTTCATTGCTTAAACCAATGCTTAGGAAATCATCTTCATTTAGAACTATGTCCCAAAATGAAACATATGAAGATAATTGCTTGTATAAATACTGATATATTTTTATATATTATATAAATGATACATTTAACATTACTTTTATTTTTACAGGAATTTATTTTTTTTACAGTTAGAGAACGAGGGGATCGGCAATTCATCTTGGAGATTCAGCTGTGGCACGGGGCTAGTTGCAAACCCTGGCACGCTCTAACTGAAGTCAGAGGTTTCATGGGTGAGGTGAGGGCTCAGTGTAGGACGTGCTATCTGGCATACAGGCCCTGACAGTTGGCCACCAGATGGCAGACACAGTCTCCGATAGAGTAATGATATTTTCTTTGACCTACGTAAAGAACAGCTGCATCTTTCTCCATTGAAAATGATAGATAGTGCCGAGTACACTGAAGATAATGTCTACTTTCTGAAAGCTGTTTTCAGCTTTTACACCTGAAGCTTTTTATTCTTTTGCCTTTCTCTGTTACGATTCTCACCTTGTGCCAGGGAAATACCTCTTATTTTTCCACTGGTCTCAGTTATAGCTGTTAATTCAGTTGGATTTGAACTGAGTTCTGTTACGCAGAAGTATAACATAACCAAGGTTGTTTGCAGCAGTGTGCAGGCTCTACATTGTAGTAGTTGGAACAGATTAAATACACGTAATGTATTTTAAATACGTGTATACATAGACATAGATAATTTTGTTTTAATGTATTCTTCTTTTTTTTAACTGGATAATTCTGACATTCTCTGCACCATTTATTTCAAAGCCCGGCCCACTAAGGATGAAGCACTGCTGTAGGGGTATGCAAAAGCAACATCAACATCACAGCTCTGAAGAGACAGGAAAATCATGAATATTGTAAATGCAAAGTGTAAGGTCATTAAGTGGATACTGGTTTTAGCTGAAACTGAAGAGATAGGGACTTGGATGACTCACCTTAGCGATTGTGCAAGTGATCATAACTTCAGTAAAGTCAGAGGGCCTCCATTCCTTTATTCTTGGAATAAACATTGTCCTGACTCAGTATTTGGGAGACTGCTTAATGAAATTCTTCATTCTCCAATACACTATCAAATTTAATTACATTTTATAACAAAAAAGGCAGGAATGAAAATAAGGATTTATTTTAGAATAAGTGAGCAGAAACATGGGTGCAAATTCACAATGCATATAAAACCCTGCACAGACAGCTACAGATGATGGCATGTTTGCTCAAAACTTGTTCTAAGCTCATTCTGATCCTGAGCAACCAGGCTGAGCAAGCACGTTTATTAACACTGTGTAGCCTTACCTTTGTTGTTTGGATGGATGTTTGTAACCTGTCCTGGAACTTTCATGTACAGCGTAGCGTACAACTCCTTGGAGGTGAATAAACTCATACTTACTGTGTGGCAAGAGTGACCCACCCAGTCAAATAGTTATTCATTGGTAATTTACTGTACTACGCACTGGCTCTATGCCCACCACATTCCCACTGCAGGCAAGCTCTAAGTATTGTATAGTTGTGTAGATGTCAGCATTTTTATATCACATCACACGAAAGCTATCAATATAATTTGATCTTTAGAGACACAGAACATAAAAGCTCAAGTACTGTTCATATAATCTGATTATCTTTTTCCTGTGTCACCCAACTGTGGCATTTTTCTTATCCAGTTCGATCTATCTTCCAAGGTCCATGTGGAAGGTCCTGGTTACTATGCCAGTGGTATTGTCCCCCAATAAGTTTTATGTAAACAGAATAGTTTATGGCTTGAGTTCATTTACCTTCTTCACAGGGTTGTGCATGTCTCTCTGGAACACCAAGAGCCTAGTGCAAGACAGAGGCCTTCAGTGCTCAGCTAACCTGAGAACAGTCTCACCGGTCACCCACTCTCCAAAAGCACAGTTGGGGCTGGACACTGGTTGTCTTTCAGTATACACAGAGCCACATGGAGACAGCAAGAATCTTAACTAGGGACTTGCTCAGCCAGTTGTGCTAAGCAGCTGTAAAGATTCTCACAGCCCATCAGTGGAGCAAATGTAAAACTCCCTGGGTGACTGAAAGTAATTGGTCGCTCAGAGCTCTCGTCGTTTGCTTCTAAGGAAGGGCTTGTTTATTAAAAGAATGTTTAATGTGCCATCCTCTGGACACTGGGTTAATGCCTGGACTTAGGATTTCTTACTGGCTGCGTCATCCATTCACTATATCATAAGCTCTGATAGGTCACTTTTTCTCAGTGTTTCAGCTTTCCCATGTATGAAATAGGCTTAATAATACTTTCCTCTAAATGGTGTTTTCAAATCTGTGTATGACTGAAATTACTAGGATTTTTGCCTCTATTAATGGCATAGAGTTTACACTGTTGTAGCTTAACTGATATCTGCTTAGCTTTACCATAGCAGTAAGAACTGAGGCTTCTACGTATGTGCAACCACTTCACTGTTTTCCATGCTAATGCTGTTTTTCTTTATATAGATAGGGCCTAAGCATCTGGGTCCAGCTGATAAAGAAAGTTTCCTTTTCAGTTGTCTGCTCCTGCACAATTGGTCATTGAGTTCGGCAATCTTGGGATTAAGTTGAAGGAGTTTTAATTAAAAAACTAAGTGTCAAATATGGTTGTGGGACAGTCAGAATCATTTTACAGACACTTTAAAGTCAAAAGTGCAAAGGTAACACTGGCAGCAAAACAAGTTTCTCTGTTCCTTCCCTGAATCTTATGTGGTTTTAATTGGTACAGAAACTCCCAGTTTCATACTTTTCTCCCACACCCCTGTGTTTTGAATGCTAATCACAGGACACAGAGAACATTCACAGAGGGAAGGTATATGGCTCTCTTCTATTTCATGTACAGAGACATCCTTTTAATTGCATGCAGACAGCAGATGGTATGGCCTTTGTGGCATCATGAACTCCAGCACAATATAGTCAGCCACTGCACAGCATGGTACAATTTAAAGGTGAGTAAATATGGGGAGAGTGAAGGGTTAGGGGTGGGAAGGCAGTAGTTCCTAGGACATTTGTTCCATTTTTATTTTACAGATTGACCATGATTTTGTTATGCTTCACTCTTGTTCACTTTCTGCATCTGTTCTAGAAAACTGCTTTCCTGCCAGGAGCATACACCCAAACAAATAGTTTTAAAAGGGTTGGTGTCAACTTCAAAAATGACATCTCCATTTCAAAGTTCTATGTTTTCTTTCATAAGAAGACATAAGATTTTGAAGTTACTTTCTCTCAGACTTCAGAAGAGGAACTAGCTAAAAAAACCCCCAGAAATAACATAAATTCCCAACTAATAAACATGAGAGAAGGTCTTTTCCAGTCCACAGGTACAATCTGTCACAAAACTGACTTGGAATTTTCTGCAGCTTTTTCTGGTCAGAAAATTTTTTTCCATTAGAAGTCCCCTTCTCTTCTGATTCGGACTTTTTACCCATCAGTCAGTATGTTATTCTGGAATCCCTCTCATTTTTCCCCTGTAAGGAAAAGTTTTGAAACTGCAAAAACTTTCCTAAGACAGGAAATGTTTTCCTATTCAAACCTCATATTCCCTGCGTATTCTGTAATTGGTTTAAAGGCTGTATAACTACAGACAGCAGAGGCTTTGCATAAAAGAAAGCAGCTTAATAAGTAAAATTAAAAATTAATACAAATTAGAGAGAACTGTTTTCATTGAATTGCAACATACCCTGACAATATATATGTATATATAGCAAATATTTTAAGTTTAATAAAACCTTAATTCCCCCTGACAGATACTAATTTAAGGAGTTGTGGAGCACACTGGTATGCTGTGACAAAGAAGGTGGGTACAGGCTGTCTTATTTCTAGCTCCTCTTGAATTTAATGCTGGTATAACATAATCTATATCCAGTCCCGAATCTGTGAGGCTGCATCAAGACACAGCCAGTATGTGACCATACGAGAGAGGACCTGTAGGAGGCAGGATTCACCAAGAGGCACCATTCTGTTTCAACTCAGTAGAAAGCTTGCAAACTACACTACTCTCTCCAACAGGCAGGATTTAGAGCACAGGCTGAGGGAGTGTACAACTGACTGTGTGAACTCAAAGACAATGTTATTGGTAATAAAACTGTTACATATAGCAATGCTTCTAATTTGTATAGTTTTATAGTAATGATGTACCATGATTTATGATATTTAACATTTTACTGAAGTTTCATCCCATTGCTGAAGTTTGTCTCATTCTCTGACAGAGTGGAATATGGGTAAGTCTATCAGTTAGAAATACAGAAATGGTTACATAGATACATTAATTTGAAAGTATACCAGGGACAGCAATGGTGAAGTTTAGTGGACCTTTGACTTCCATGTTTTTAATCATCCAGCCTATGTGCCTGTTGTTCTTCTGATCAGTTTCTTGACTCTAAACAGACATTTTCTTGCATTAGCATGTGGGATTAAGTTAATTGCATTTAAGAAATGGAACCTACTTTGCATACAGCAAAACTTGTTGAACTCTGTTATATATTTCTCCAGACTTTTATAAAACCACGGAAAAGTAGACTTTCAGTTCCTTCCCAAATTTACTACTTTAATTAAATTAAATAAAATTCCAGTCTTTGATACCATTTTCACATAAATCCTAGGAATGTTTTTGTTCAGATTAAAAATTGTTGGTCTGTATCCTCAGCCAGTCGAGCTATGCCAATACACAGCAGCTGGGAATTTCCTACCCTGCTATCTGTGTGTGGCAATGGATTAATTAGGCATAGGAAATCTCCTGTATCCATTCTAAATTACCCAGTAGACTCCCTGACTTTTAACATATGGTTATCTTACATAAATCAGAGCTCTGCTTTTCCAAAATAAGTATATTTTTTGTACTTTCTGCAAACATTTGCTGAGCAATACAAAGCACTGTTTGTCTATTGATATTAAATAAAGTATGGGAACATGGTGCCATGGACTAATCTAATGTACTTGATATCCAAGTAGTGTAAAATATTTCATAATGCTTTTTTCTGTGTGGAGATAAGGTAAGACATGTGTAGGTAGAGTAATTTACCCAGAATCTTGTCATTGTCCATATCCTACTGGAATTACTTAGGAATCTGTGCAGCTTGTTTCTTATTTTCGTATTTTAACTAATACAGGGTATGCTTCCAAATAGAGCAAGGCTGGGATCTAAGGACACTGCTTTGAAGCCGTTTTCTCCCTGTTTCATTATAACATATTTTACCATTATTCCATCCTGACTGCAAAATCAGTGGAATCTTCAAAGTATAGACTCATAGAATGCTTTGGATTGGGAAGGACCTTTACAGGTCATCTAGTCCAACCCCCCTGCAAGAGCAGGGAGGACATCTTTCACGAGATCAGGTTGCTCAGAGCCCCATCCAACCTGACCTTGAATGTTTCCAGTGATGGGGCCTCCACTACCTCTCTGGACAACCTGTTCCAGTGCCTCACCACACTCATGGTAAAAAATTTATTTCTTAAATCCAGTCTAACTCTGCCCTCCCTTAGTTTAAAACCATTGCTCCTTGTCCTGTCACAACAGGCCTGTCCCCGTCTTTCCTATAGGCCCCCTTTAAGTACTGGAAGGCTGTTATAAGGTCTCCCTGCAGCCTTCTCTTCTCCAGGCTGAACAACCCGAACTCTCTCAGTCTGTCCTTGTAGGAGAGGTGCTCCGGCCCTTGGATCATTTTTGTGCCCCTCCTCTGCATGTGCTGCAACAGCTCCATGTCCTTCTTGTGCTGAGGGCTCCAGAGCTGGACGCAGTACTCCAGGTGAGGTCTCACCAGAGTAAAAATATATAACTTTGTTAAAGTAAAAATATATAACTTTGTTTAAATATGCACTAAAACCAAAATCGAGGTTTTGTCCTTGATTTCTGCTGATCTCCAGATTATTGTCAAGGGTGTATAATTGAATTATAACCTTGATTTTCATGCAGGTCAATGGCATCCATGCTAGTGACTCACACATCATAAAAGTATATTTCCAAGGGGTGTGGGTATAGGTGGGCTGAACAGCTTGGGCTGGTTTATAAAAACAAGGGCCTCAAGCCATCTGCACTTATCCATTCTTCTTTGTTCCAGCTGCTATTCTGCTTTACCAGCCACATCACCAGGGCAACATGGCATTCGCAGGCAAATACGAATTCGAAGGTGATGAGAACTATGATGACTTTGTGAAGAAGATTGGTAAGTATGTCTTGGGGTGTAAGTCTTAAAGGTTGTAAATTATTTAAAAATAACTTTTTTAAAAAAAAGGTTATTTTACTGAAGTGTGCTGAGATCAACAGAGGCTAAGACTGGTAGGAGTGCTCTGCACTTCAGCAAGGAGATTTAGTTTTCATTCTTTTAAGAAGCACTGTCAGCCACAGGAAATAGCCCTGTTCTACAGAAGTAGTATTCCTTTGCAGTGGCAGCAGAATGAAGGGCCAAGATGTGTGCAGTATAATGATCATGAAGATCACTTTTTCTGTCCTTAGTATTCATCGGTGGGGGTATAAATTTAGTATGAAAATGCTTGTCAAAATCTTACCCAGGAACAGGTTTCTGTGAATGCTTTCAGAAGACTGTGCAAACCTGTTTCAGATTACCCTGTAAAATCTCTTAGGGACGCTATGATCTGTGCACATAAGTTCAGTGCTTATATTCATTTATTTAAAAAGCAATGGCAAATAGTAAATAGGTATGCGCAACTATATAGCAAAGGCACCAAGTTCATACACATTAAATTCCATGCACCTGCATGTGTAGATTAAGTAGAAGGGAATATTTATATATACTTTGTATCTATATATTTATTCTGTGTATCATTTCTCAGGGGAAAGAATGCAAGACCAAAACTTAGTATTTTAGAAAATGCATTGATGTACCTATATATTCCTTTATACCAGTAATTTAAACTCAGAGCTTTGATACTGCTGTAAAAAAAAAAAAAAAAAAAAAAAACAAACAACAACAAAACAAATCAGATGCTCATACACTAGTGCCTGAGAACAAGCATACCATTAGCATGCTTCAATTCAAATACAGCTGGTAGGCTATTAGATTTGATAAACTGTATGTTTCTATTGATTAAGGTCTCGCCAGTGACAAGATTGAAATGGGAAGGAATTGCAAAATAGTCACTGAGGTGGTGCAGAATGGAAATGACTTCACCTGGACACAGCATTTTCCAGGAGGCCGCACCATGACCAACACATTCACAATTGGCAAGGAAGCAGACATGGAGACAATGGGTGGTAAAAAGTTCAAGGTAAATTAATTTAGCTCTTAAGTTCTATGCTGTCTCAGTTGTTTTTTCATTTAGGATGAAAACCAAATCTGTCTCAAAGACATCTTCCTTAAATTATTTTTTTATCTGTCATAGCTTAGAAACATGATTTTTTCCCATTTCTTGATGTCCCTAGCAAAAATCTAAATCTGATTTTAAAGAGAGCTGGAGCTTCAGAACTGTACAGACTAATAAAGAATGAGGGTAGAGTGTCAAGCATCTACTGGTGTTGCAGTTCAAGCAAACATAATGTTCATTAAAACTCTAAAGAGCTGGTTGGCAGCTGTGTCATTGTCCAGCACCGTACAGCAACTGCAGCATACTCTGAGGGGAGTGCTATGGTCCCTAGCTCTGCCTATGCCTGTCAGCAGTGCTTACCTTTTGAAGTCACCTGTGCCCAAGCCTTAAACAAAAGACTGTGTAAAGTGAAGAGAAAAAAGAAAAAAAAAAACCTCTGTATCCTCCTTCTTGTTGGAAGTATAGAGCAACTTGCAACTCAGGCATCCTCTAGCAACAAGGAAGATTACACAGTATTGATCTGCTCCTGTCATGGACAAAATCTTGATACAAAGCCTGCTGTAAAATGGTTGCTTTACTTACCTTATTCATTTCTCATCTATTTAAAGGGATAAGACAGTTTGGGACAGCTAAACTCTGCATTTGTGAGGTGTCCAGAACCCTACAATAGATTACTGGCTTTATACATATTGAAGAGACAGGAAAACCACCAGTTGCATCAGGGAGCTCTGACAAACTGAGAATAGCAATAGCATTGCATGATTTCCAGAATGCTTTTTTTAGTCATACCTTTCTGATTATGAGAGGAAAAAAGCCATGTCTTAGGCTTTCAGAAATCTTTGTGAAACCTAACAGATAGAATAAGACACAATTCTACGTGGTCATTTTATTGCAAACTCAACAATTTTGAAATATTACATATTCCATTCTCTTCTTTTTGGCCCTAGGCACTTCAGCAGTCCAAAGTCTATTGAGCAGCCAAAGATGGAGGTAGAGTAAATGACTCTCAGCAGAGAAACCACTGCCTTTTAGTATAGTGTCACTAAATAATACCTAAACTAGTAAGAGGGTTTCCTTGTACCTGGTAAAAAATACCACTGATCTCTTCATTTTGCAAATTACTTTTTTCTCCTCTAAATATGACTGGCTCATCTGTCTTTATTACTAAAACATAGGCAAGACTGAAGAGTTATACAGACAAGGCTGATTTTGTGATGGAACTATGTATTTAGTTTTGGCGGTCAGCTGAGCTGCTGTAGTATTTGTGATCTTCATAGTAGCATCCTGGCATACTTCTTCCATACAGAAGCAGCTCTTACAGCAGTTGGCACATATTATACTATAAAGGTGTGACTGCAGACTGTGCAGTCATGTTCACCTATACTTAAATGAGTGAGATGAATTCTAGTGTAGTTAGAGGTCTGAAACTCAGGATCTAGAGTAAAGATTCACATCACTTGTCCACAGTGACTTTTGTGCTGCTTGCAGGCAGGTTACCGAGAATGCTACTTCAAAATTAACTCATACAATCATGCCTTTTACTTCACTGTCAAAACGAGAAAACCACATAAAACACTGAGGGCTGAATGAGAAGCATAGTCCAATAATTTTTAGAGCTATGAACTAATATTATCTGATTTATTGTGTAGATATGGAACTTGCATGTATTGTGAGAGGAACATTTTTCTATTATTTAAGTTGTGAACATTTAAGAACTAAGCACAAGGATTTTAATCTTGTTCATGAAGCTTCATGTGTAACACACAACTTCTACTTTTTTAAAAGTAAAAACTTTAAGCATCAGGTGTACAGATGTTTACAGTGTATCTGATAATATAAATGCCGGTAACCCCAGGGAACATTAAACCTTTCTCTATTACTCATTAAACCTTACTCTATTACAGGCAACTGTTAAAATGGAAGATGGGAAAATAGTAGCTGATTTTCCCAACTATCATCATACTGCAGAGATTTGTGGAGGAAAGCTAGTAGAGGTGAGTTCACAAATATCCAGATTAGTTTATTAAAACAAAAACCAAAAAAAACAAGACCAAACCTCTAGAGTAGCAGGCTTAAAATTTTGAGTTTAGAAAAAATCTTTATGTAAAGTAAAGCAAAACTATTAAATAATTTTCTCCTTCATGTTAGATAATATTCTACAATTTTGTGCAGGTTTAATCCAAGAATTCAGTGAACAAAGTTTTCATTGTATATTTTTGATAAATTTGAAATGTAGATCTTGCATCTTAGGCACAAAGACACAGTTTTATAGCTGTAAGACTGGAATGTTCAGACTGAAACACTGTATTCACTGTGCCTATGCCTGAAGAATAGAAAATAATCTATATAAAATTTTACCTACTACTTACGTGTTTCTATAAAGTTATTAACTTTGTTTCATTCTTAGAAAACTATCTAGCTGCAAGTCGTCACAGAATTTCTGTAGAACCCTATTTCCTTACTCTTACCAAAGAAAAAAACAAAACAAAACACAAAAGAGGTTGGATTTCAAGTAGTATCCTATTTTATCAACAAAATGGCAACATAGCTTTTGAAGATTACTGAAGTGACAAGAATTGTAGTAAAACTTGTAAAACAAATAGGATTGTCAAACATCATGATTTGAGTCTCAATAATTTTCCTGAATTGACTTATATCTGTGCCAGTTACATATGCCTGAGTGCATCTTCAACAGAGGCTAACTAGAAGTTACTCTGTGAATCAAGAAAGGATACTCACCTTCCCTTAAAGTAATAGTGTCAATCCTTTATTGCTTTTGGAGAACAATTATCTCACTGGTCTAAAACCCTGATAACTTGGAGTTGGTAAAGCCACATCTAACACAGGATACATTTAAGTTTCCCTAAACCCCTGTTTAGAAGTTGTGCTTGGTGTGTAAGAATATTTTTGCATTGTGTATTTCAGAGTTGACAAGACATTCATCTTATTTTCTAGCTATGTCTTCTACCAAAGGGTAAATGTTGCTTCAGTAAAGGACAGGTTCTGTGAGCTAGTCAGCAGGTCTCTTCATTCATGACACTGAAGCTCTAATAATACTGTTCAACCAAATTTTTGGTTTGTTCTTTATTCCAGATTTCTGCTGTTTCTGGTGTAGTCTACAAAAGGACCAGTAAAAGGATTGCTTAAGGCAGTAAAGCCAGTCTCTTCCAGTGCACTGAAAAACAACAATACAAATAAACAAAAGAGTGCTGATTGTCTTTCCCTCTCTCTTTCTTTGTATTACAAACATGAAGAATTGTTTTTGAGAGTAATGTTATCCTCAACATTAATGCTTATCCCATTCCTAAAGAGCTGACAAATACTCAGCAACTCAGAACACAAAAATCAGAACATGCAACAAAGTACTTAATAATGCTACTCCAGGATTTCAGTATACTCCAAGTATTTCAGGATATGATACATACTTGGTATATTCAAATGTTGTCTACCACTTACTTAATAGAAGGTCTGTTCAGCTTCTGTCTAGAGAATAGGACAATACTGTGCCCAAAGTGTACATCAAAATGCAAGACCCAAGGAAAGTCTGTTGCCCTATTGCTGTCATTCACGAAGAGATATGCTTTCATACTGCTATCATGGTTTTCTCATTCATATCTCCCTCGACCCAAATTCTTAGAGGACATTTAAGGTTTTACAGACAGACTCCTGCTGGAAAACATGGAGTGTCTTATTTTCTCAGTACAATCCTGTTATTTACATAGAATGCATGTGAAAACTTGTTTTCTTGAACACAGTATGAATTAAATATATCACAGTTTTTTGCTTCACTGTTCCAAATCACTTCTGGCCAATACTTGGTCCACAAAGCTTTTTCCCTTTTCAGATTCTTTTTTTCAGCTGTCTTGCCTTCTGGATCTACCTAGCTGCTTACCCTCACAAGCTAATCAGTAACTAGCCAGGGCATGTGTCTTGTGTACACAAAAGTTCATTTTCTGATAGGCCTATGTACATGACTGATAATCCCAATCATTTTAGGTATCTTGCATTAAAAAAAAAAGGCTTTTAATTACTTTTTATATTTTTTCTTAAGAGAGATTACTAAGCTTTCCCACTGCAACAGGGGTTCATCCAGGCTCCATCAGTTTACCCAAAACAGGCTGCACATGTCTTATGACCAGGTGTTGCTCAATATATTACTTACTCTGTTTCCAAGGCAAAGCATGATGCTGAACTCTAATTAGAAAAACACTGAAACATCTGAAACCTGTTCAATCTTGAGACATTTGTTTGGTACTTGCAACAAACAGATCTACCACTTTAACAGAATTTTGTTGAAATTCAGCCTCTTCAGTTATATGAGGTCATATTGAGAAGTAATAAGGGATCTCCTCAGGCTTATGCCTCATTTCAGTTCAAGTCAGCTAGTACATTCCTCTGCAAATAATAATGTGCCATCTTAGAACATTTGCATTTAGAATGTGCCCATCATATTCAATGTTTAACCAGCTACACAGAATGACCTGTGGAGTTAGGTACAAGTAAACATTGGGCAGGTGTTATATGAAACTAAAGCTCATACTAGAACTACGGGATGGTGGTGTTTTGTCTGAGCCATTCACACCCACAAGAAACTGCTCTGAAGATTATGCTGATACCTGGCAATTCCCTGCTTTGAAAACAAAATGGAACCAGCCACCACTAATTCCAGTACTAGGAGCAACTACATTTAGTGTTGTGCAACTGGCACATTTTGTTTTCACATTCTGCATGTGATCAGGTAACTCCCCGTGATACAGAAAACAATGCTTTAAAAGGAAGGGTGGGATTTTTATCTAGGCTCACTGTAAAGCATGTAAGGGGTGCTTTCACATAGAAAGAAAGCATTGCTGCCTTTTCAACTGAAGGACAGCCTTTAGGCTTGTCTTGAAATGGCAGTACAGAGAGCAAAATAAACACCCCTTAAATAAAAAGAAAAAAACTTGTGCAAAATTATCACTAAGAATCTATCAGTGTTTGGCCCACATTTCCTATTATATAGTCTTCTCAATAAAAAACAACACTAAGCTAAATTTTATTAAGCAACATCTGTACACTTTACTGTGAGTTGATTATACTGAGCAAAGAGCATTAAATTGTTTGCTACAGTGTGTAAAACTTGCTTAAACAAAAGGATCAAGCAGGATACTTCAAAGAGGATCAAAGAGGGTACTTCAGCTGTGTGCTTGTTTATTGGAAACTTTCATCAGGAACTTAGCAAGTATTTTCACAATTAAGCACAATGGCAGTCCAAAGTATCATACTGCACGACGCAAATAAGGGTGATAAAAACCAAAGAAAAACTACACAACAGTACTGCCACATATATGTTGTTCTTTACATCTTTTGAATGACAAAAAATACACTGAAGTCTTCTGAAAATAAAGTTTAACATAAATACAAAGCCAACAGAATAAAAGATGAACTAAGTTCTCTAAAATTCTAGACTAATTCCTGAAGAGTACTGCCTCTTCATTTACAGTTTGCATTAAAAAAAAAAAAAAACAACACAAAAAAAAACCCCCCACAAAACCCAAGAAGATTCCTCTAGCCTGCTGAATGGAAGAAATTATTAACTTGATACCAAAAGTTGCATTCTCAGAAGACAGTTACACAAACACACATTAGCATGCAGGCTAATTTTTCCCCTCCACCCTAAACGCCCTTAAAAACAATTCTCTAAAAATATAATTTAAAACAGCATTGTGACACGTGACTTGAAAAAATTGCCCCAAGTCAGTAAAAGCATATTGCACATTATTTGTATTGCTGTCCTGAGAACCTTCAGAGAAAAGACAAACCAAGAGTACTGCCTTCAAAGACATTTACAATAGTCATTGCATATATCAAAACTAAAGTTCCACATTTGCAGACGTCCATTTCTTGTAAATATCTACATTAACATTAAAAAAGCCTATATGGTTTTTTGAACCATCATCTCTGGTTTCAGTTGAAAAAAACCTTTGGATATGTGGCAGTAGGTGTACGTCTCATTGCAAAGCAGCAACAGGATCTTCAGTCTACCAGCTACATTTTCCAAGAGAATGCCAAGATGGTATTTAAAAAACAAAGTCAGCATTGTCTAGCACTGCAATCAAACTCTAATTTCACAGTAAAGTTAACCAATTCCCTATCTTTGCCCCCATTAACACCAGTTCCTCTGTCCTGAGCCTGAACTACTGCCACAAGTCATTGAGCCCAAAAGATGAAATAACTGAAGGCAGTGAACATTTCAAGAGTTTTTCTAAGAGGATTTTTTCAAGTAACATTAAATCCCTGATAAAGCTCATGAACAATTTTACTAACAATAATCTCCAGTCTCAAAAGCAGCAGCATGTTAAAGATCTAAGAGATGATTTAAGGTTTTGTTTCTAAAATACTTGAAGGCAGAGCGATGCTCCGTTCAGCAGCACCACATTTAGATTCCAAGAGAATTTTAAGTCAAAAATTATTTGATAGTCTCCTGGCCCATTTTTCTTTTCTTCCTTTTATTCTGAAGTCTTACTCCTGAACTATCACTCCCACTCACAGAAAACGGAAAGTGTTCTACACATAGATTTCTGCATAAATGAAGTTCACATTTAACCGATACCAGTTTCAGTATATTTTAGTAGAAGCTTCCAGTAGTATAAGCTGCCACTGTTCAAGCAACACATCACTGGGAGAGAAGGAGAGCACTCCATGTTTTCCAACAACATCCTCTAGGTACATTGCTACTTGGCCAGAAATTCAACAAACACTCCAGCCTGAAATAACTCTTCAACACAAGCTTTCATCCAACTCTGACGAGTCACTAACTGAAGAACAAAGTAATCTCCACAGGGTTTCTATGCAGATGCCTCTCAAAGCGAGATTGAGTGAAGTATATTAATGCATTTCTATTTCTCTCTCTCATTAAGAGCCAAAGGTACAACCCTTGGCAGAAAGGCACCCAGGTTCCAATGATCAGTGGATCCAGATCAACGTCCTCTGAACAAGCGAGTCATAAGGATTCTGTGTGTCTGAATGAAAACCATGAAGGAACATCTTGTATCACACACAGGGTCTCTTCTTCAGCTTCTATTCATATCACCTTTTTCTCCTGTCAATTTATCCATCAAAACACCCACCTGCATTCGAGTGATGACCACTGAAGTAACTGCTGCCATAAGCCATGGAAATGCAGTGTCTGGGCTCGGTTCCCAAGGCCACCTGCACAGCAATGGGTGTTTGGACGGGCAGAGTCTGGGCAGATGGCGGGAGGCTGGCCTGAAGAGCTGCGTAGGAGTGCAGCGAGCTGTCAGCACTCCCAGCAAGCAGACTACGGGGCCCGTGAGCCTGTAAGGAGTCACGATAAGCAGAGCACAAATCTTGCACTGGTGACTGGAACTGGGAAAGCGTAGCTGAATGCTGGGCTGAAGGGTGATAACTAGATTGCTGGAACAGAACTTGCGTAGTGGCTTGATGGCTCAGATTTCCCACTGCTTCCTGTTCTTGATGTTGAATTGTTACTTGCTTTTTTATGTTACTGGCTTCTTTGATGTCATTCTCATAATATCTGAAACAAATTATAAGTAAGATTTATCAAAGAGAGAAGTTCTCAGAGCTTGCATATGTCCCAAAGTTTTCACCAGTCAGGCTATCTCATCAGCTTTTTGGCCCTAGCTGTATATGGTAACTCTCAGTTGCTTTCACAATTAATTTCCAATTATCCTGCTGCAATCTTCACACACTAACAACAGGCTTACGGATCATTTTGCATCACAAGTGTGTTTTTACTGATGGACTGGTTATCTTGGAACCTGAAGTCCACAACACAAAGACATTTTAAAATCATCTGTGTAAGTATTTGCAGAGTATCAAATGCATAGCTATAAGGGAACGAGGGAAATTCCTGTTAGATATTAGGAAGAAACATTTTCACACTTTCGGTTACGATGAGAACATTGAAGCACTGGAACAGGTTGCCCAAAGAGGTTTGGAAGTCTCGTCCTTGGAGACAGTCAAAACTTGACTAGACAACACCCTAAAGCAGTCTGATTTAACTTCAGTTGTCCCTGTTTTAAGTAGGGATTCAGAAGTTACCTCCAAGGTCCACCATCACTCCCAACCTAAATCATTCGATTAAAACTTTTTTTGTTTTCTGTTAAGACTGTATGTGCTCACATACCAGACTAGTATTGATGCATTGCAGTCATGTCCTTTACTGGAAAAAAAAACCAAAACAAAACAACCAAAGAATAGTTCTGAAATGTCTCCCTACTGTATTCTTGATGTTAGAGGTACACTGGTATCTCTCTGCAGCAAGTATATTGCAGGTACAGTGAGAAAACAAAGGGAAAAAAGCTTTCATCAACCATCTGTAAAAGCTTCCATCCAATCACATAGACAACCAGTACAAGAAAACATCATGAACACCAAATTGTGCGCTCCATTCTACATTACTAAATACTGTATTTTAACAGTAATTGCAAAGTGATCTATTTTTTCCCTTTTATTCCTCTCCCCAAACTGAAGATGGAGATTACTGATACAATACTGCACTCTTAATTATAGCTAAACAATTACTTTAAAGAAAAAAAAAAAAATTAACATCTTCCTAAGAGCACAAGCAGGTTACATTCTTTCTGATCTTACATGAGCAGCATTTCAATGCATTGGGCAAGATGTTCCCAGGAATAACATGTTAGCAATTCAAGCTGTGTTGTCCAGGCAGGAGAAATCTGCATACAGATACGTGAGGCACACACACAAGCTGCAGCAATCAGAGATGGACGAAAATGGAGGAAAGTGTGATCTACAAAAGAAAAAAAAAAAGCGAGGATTATACTCTTACTAATCCTTGCAGTGACCCTATTATGCGTATGCATGGCAAAACAGGACAAAGTTAAATCCTCAACTTTGTTCCATGCATCTCAGAGTATTAACTCATGACCAGAAAAAGTCTCTCAAAAACTGGATGAAGCTTTCCTGAAGATCTCTGTACTACTTGTTTGTAACTAATATCAGGGCTTCACTATAGTTTCTTTCATTTCAGAAAAAAGCCACAAAATAGACTATGCTGAAATTTGTAGACTGGTCTCAACTGAACCAAAGTTAGGTATTGACAATCACACACATATTTACATTAGTGTTGAAACCAGCTTATGAGGATGCTGCGCTCTGCCTCTCACGTGGGCAGATATCAGAAGCGATGCTGCAAACCAAATCACTAAAGTCCTGTCATTCTAAATATGTCAAGTCTTGCAGCACAGGACCCTCTAAAAAATATAATTTAAAAAGATTCATACATTGAACTGCATAATACCATGTCTGCAGCTGACTAGTTCATACTGTGTGGCAGATCAAACATTAGACCCCATTTCTGACAGTCCCTCCAATTAGTGTTCTAAGCTGAAGAAAAAAATTGATCTCATCTAGACATCAATTCTGAAAGACGAGAGGCTTATGTGCAAGGAAAGGATACCATACACCATTTGCCATCTGAAGTAACTGCAAAGAGAAACCATACCGCACAGATAATTTTGTGCAATCCATATTATGACAAGTTTTAAAGCCCTTATCTCTTTCAGATTTTTGCCTTTTGCCAAATGGAAGATCATTCTAGCATAAAACTAAGCCTCTTACCTTGCACTGAGAAATCAAGGAAATAATACGCATAGTTCTCCAGAAAAACTTTGATTTTGGTCAGTGAGGTGATCGGCCAGCCATTGTGAAGGTCATTCTCGCCAATGGATGCACAGAGGTAGTAGTCAATGTAGTGTGCTGGTGTTGGTAGACAGAGGTTCCAGTTGAAGTTTTCCAAAAGCAGCATTTCCATTCTAAGCAAACCTTTCTTGTTCAATACCACATTCACATTGCACATGTGTGCCAGGTTATTTAAGTGCTCCAACTTTGGAACTTTATCTTCTTTTTCTTCAAATTTACCTGCAGAAGAGATGGTTTTCAGATAAGATTTATCGTTATGATTGAGTGTCCAAAAGTCAACAAAGAACACTCCCAAAAACAGAAAGTCTAATGATAAAAGGTGCTTTTTAAAGAAGGATGGGAAAGTACAGTGACACAAATAGGAAAGAAGCCAACAGACAGATCAACATAGTCCTATATCCTTTTTATGGTTTTGTTTGTTTGTATAGTATTGATGCCAAAACCAAGATTATAAACTCATTAGGATTACAGATCGTTTTTCTGACAATAACCAGAAGTGGTTTGCTGAAGGGCATTCAGTCAAGTGTGAAGAAAGCAAGCAGTATGGGGAAAATACAGCAAAGGAAGATCTAATATTAGAGGGAAAAAAGCTCCTTTGGGTATGGAAGCTAAATGCACATGCTACAAAAAGGAAGACATTAAAAACCTTCGGGCACCACCACCTTTGCCCTTGCAGCTTCAGAATTTATCTTTGTTCCTTCCTGCCTTGGAGGGCCTCATTAGCTAAGGTCAATGAAGGGCTAGAAGTACACTGTAACCAAGTGGTTAACATAAATAATTCCTATGGGGTTAGGGGAGAGCATACATTTTCAGAGTCAAGATAGCTGAACAAAGCTGCACCTTTTTCTAAATTGTATTTACCAGCCTACTGAAACAGCAGTAGTCTCTAGAATGACTCAGTTTTCACCAGTAGCTACAAAGTGCTGTCATTTTGTACAGAAAACAGGATCTCACTCTGTTCACCCTTCTTTCATAAAAACCATCCAATATCAATTTGATTCCCAGGATTAGGTCTATCAGCAATAAAGTTACAGTGTTACTTTGCTGCAAACTTAAGAACACAATTAGGTTGTCTTAAATTCACACTGTTGGTTTACCAAGCCAAAAATGACCTATCTACCAGCCACTCCTTGTTCGAGAGCTAGCAACAATCAATCAACAGCAATAAATTTCCAGTACAGCTTAAAGAACATCCCTGCTGCAAAATCCAAACCCCATAGCTACTTAAAAGCACTCTGTAGTTCTTTTTCCTCTTTGTTCTTGAGGGCATACGTGCCACAACTGATTCTTGCTTCAGTTGTCCTTCCACTGCCTCTGTAAGAGTCCTCCTTTACCAACACAGACCAATTGACAAGATACTAGCATGTCATATGGCTTCAGAGTATTCTCGTCAAATCGAAAAACAATTAAAACAAGTATTGCACTAGAAACTTTTAAAAGGAAATAAGATCTTGCTATCCATTGAGGATAGCAATTCCATCCAAAGTGTCTCCAGTGTATTAAAACCCTGACAATTTTCTGTGCTATTAGCAGCTTAAGCGTCTTTTTAACACATTTAAAAATGGATTTTCCATCTTTGAGCCTGTTCAGGTATCGTGGATATGAAATGCATTAAAAGGGTACTATAGCAGCCACCCCACCATAAAAGAGCGTAACAATAACAGTGAAAAACAAAATTCATCCATCATATGAAGTAGAACAGGAAAGGATTGTGGGCATGCTGTCAGTGAAAAAGCCCTTAAATTCAGGAGTCTGTATACACATTCATGAATCTCCTTGTCACCTGAATTTAGAACTGTTTAAGAAAAATGAAATTTGAGAGAAAAGTTAACCCTTTGTTTTTTCCCTACATGGTGATATCACAGCCTGATACAGAAATTCAAGGAGTATGCTAGCAGAAGTAGGAGATATCACTGCATGCCCAGGAAACTAAGGACGAGATCTGTCATTCTGGCTTGCGTAAGTTGTAGTTCCTTCTTTCTTCCCACTCAACCTTGGAAATTTCAAAATGTCAGACTATAGTCTGGAGAGCAGACTATGAGCGCAGTAGTGTTGGGAAGGTATTGTACCAGCATGGGGCAAAGCTATTTGACTTCATCAAGATCATTTTTTCTTTTAAAGTTAAAAATAATTGACAACAGCTAAATGTAGTGATTTAGATTACTAGTCATTTATTATTTCCCCCCTTCTGCTTTTCAACACACTACTTCCTAGCTTTAATGTTAGATAACAGTGGCCACTGCAGCAGATTGGAGACACCGAGTATAAATGTAGCTAGATAAGTTGAAGAAAGGCTCCAAAACTGAGTTAGAAATGGGGGGGAGAGAAATAAACTCAGAAGTTTTGCTTCAAATAAACTGTAAGATTTGAATATGAGCTACTTTCCAAAGCAACATACAAGCAACTTGATCACATTTTCTTTCCCAATTCCACCTTGACCTAAACACTTTGCTTCCAAGTTTACCAAGCACTTCCCACCTATTTTTAAATTGAAATCTGGAGAAGACAGCAAAAGTTAGTTCATTCCATCAGACCAAAGAGAACAGAGGCAAGCTGGGAAAGAACAAGTTTAAGATGTTTTTAAAAAGGAGTGTGTCCATTTCCCTTATTTAAAGATATTGGAATATACTGTTCCTATTTTTGTTCCTTCAGTTACACCAGAAACTGAGATTCTATGCACAGCATATTTATGCTGAGAGAACCAGGACCTCCAACACAGTTGCTGCAAGAATATTAAAGGCTCAGACAAGACAGTTGCAAATCTAGCATCGGCCAAACAAATAACACTGACTGGTTTAATCAATGTCATGCTTTGGGAAGAAAACCAAAGCTGTTTCAGCTACATTACCACCTGGAGTCTGGAGTTTGAAGTTCATAAGAGTTGTGTACGAGTCATTTGCATGCTTTTGAAATGCCACTGTAGACACCTCAAATTAAAAGTTTGCTGTTGTGTTCTGAGCTCTGGTTACTGATAAAACCATTTAGTTATCACCATTACCCTCAAAAATAGTTTTGTTTTGAGGTAACAGAATCACAAGCCTTTAAAGGAATGCTTAATTTAAGAAGTATCTGGATGCTGCAAATTTTTATACAAGGAGGCCTACTGAGGTCAATAGGATGAATAAGATGAACATGTAATGTAGGTTTAAATTTGTGACCAACTTTTTTGTAAAATCTAAATAGATGGGGGCAGCATGGGACATTTTTAAGAGTCCGTAGTATTACTGTAATTAATGATGCAAAGATTTTCCAAGTTACTTTAGATCATGTTCTGTCCCACTCTGAATTCTATAATCAGATTCTCCCCCAGAAAAAAAGCGAGTGCTTTTTATGTTACACACTCACACTTTTGTTTTGATAAATGAAAGCCAGAGTAAGTCCTGTTGTCAAGGGGAACAGGCTTAAGTTATAAAGAGTACATTTCATTAGTACGTTTGTCACATTATCAAAACGGCCTACCAATCCATGCCAGCTTTTCACTAGGAAAAACTAAAGGTCTCGGAGGAGCATGACTGCTATCAAATGTACCCTGAAGAATTGATTCATCCACTGTAGGAGGCAAGAATCACTATGTACACCTAGCTACACAGCATGCAGTTCAGACTGATTACTGGCAGTTGAGTAGATGGTCTTTGTGGGGTTTTGCATGGGTAGCAAAACAAAAGCAGGACATGCAGGCAATTTGTTTTATTACAGTTTCAGAGTCCTTGAGAAGACCAAGGAACAAAAGGACTGCCATTTTAAAGAGTCATTAAAGCATAAGTACTTTTTGTCCCATAAACAATTAAAATCAATCCAAAAGAAGGATAAACCATCAAGCCCATCTAGCCCAGCATAAAGAAAAGACCTACAGCTGCTTACACAGCTGAAGGACTTTTCTTTATTCCTACGTTGTTCAACAAACTTCTGAGACTCTGTCCCATGCCACCCCCAGATACAAACACAGCTTCTAACTTTCCTCTAAGCAAGGCAAGAAAAAGACAGACTATTTTAGAGATAGCCTAATTCCTTTTTCTGCTGTGTCTTGCAAAGTGAGCAGTCAGGGATTTTTCATCTGTCTGTACAATGCCAAGGCACAAATGCAAACCACTTAGCTCAAGGCACCTGAGTTTTTAATGCCTTAACTATAGTAAAGTTTAATTACTAATGAAAATACTCTGTATGTGTTAAAGCAACAGGAAAATAAAAAAAAAAAATTAAAGACTACAGACTAAGTTTTGTACTAATCTGTATCCTGGACTGACACCCACTATTATCTTTTATTGAAAATAAGTAGCTCAGCTGCCTTTGCCAGAACAGTTACCTGCTCATGAAAGGGGGACAATAAACGGAGAATGGATCACAAAGCACAGTCCAATAGAATATCTGCCTGATGCCTGACAACAGCTCCACATAGTCAGTGGGGAATTAGGTGATAAAGGATTATCCATGCCCTAAACTCAGCCCATTTAGCACAGACATCTTTTCTTGCTCTAATTTCTTTTATTGTCCTGAGTTAACTCAGCTGCTGAGAATCCACTGGCAGATTAAGGAGCTGGGCAAAATAAAGCCAGGAAGACCACAAGTACGACCCAAGTACTCTGTGAAGCAATGCAGCACTGGATGTGCTGAACAGTAAGCTAGCTTTGCTTAAAACAATACTCAAATTTAAAAACCGTTGTCACATCTCCATAGCAGCATAACCCTCTTGAGGAAGAGGGTCCATAAGAACTAGAATTGCCAGAACACTCCATGCCACCAAACGCTGAGACAGATGTTGCTTTTGCTTTTATCAGGTACTGAAGCACCTGCTACTGAAGAGGGTTAGCTCTTCAAGAAAGAAAGGAGCAGATTTTAAGACCCAGCTAGGATTTTACAGCAACAAGCAAAAGCTGCACTGCTTTAACTATACTGGTACACCATAACAGTACAGCTCCCATATACCACAGTTACAAAACTCACAGAAGAAACAGTTGCAGCAGTTTAAGACTTGCTGCCCAGGTGCTTGCTCTCTCCCCAGAGTTCACTGCTGCGGCTGGACCATCTGAATGGATTGTGTCAGTGCATCTCATCTGCTTTGGGGCAGCTGGTTTGCACAGCTTTCAGCAGGCAACACGAGTCAAGTAGCACTAAAGCAGATGGGGTATCTTTACACAATCCCTTTTTCTAATAGAGCACTTAGGGCTAGAGCACCTTAAAGTATCACAATCATTTTCTGTAATAAATTGCCCGATTAAGATGCAGTTTAGAACAGTACAACCTGCTGCTGCTCACCAGTGCTCATCTACAAGGGTGTGCCTTCTCAGCTGCCAGATGGGGTGAACTGGAAGTTCCTCAATTCCCTTCAGGCAAAATGTTAAACTAGATCAATCCACTTACTGAAACCATCAGCCAGCTGATTTTGTCTGGAGAAAAATCAGAGCCTACTCAAAGCGCTGGGGTGCTTTGGGGGAAAAGAAAAGTAGTAACATTTTCAGTTGCTTATCTGTTTGCAAAGTAAGCACCCATCCATAGCCTGGTGCAGAGACCGCAATCCTGGCTTCTGTGCAGATGTACTGGTAACTATCCTACTCTAGATCCAGCTGGCTTGCCTGAAGACCTCCAGTCCCAGCTGCCCAGCACTTCTCACCAAAAGCCAGCATGTCCCTGACCTAACAGCAGTCAACCTGAGCAGCGACTAGTCTGCTTCAAGCAAGGGACAGATGCATTGTCTTGAGCAATTAAAACCACTGGACTTCACTAATGATCTTGCAGCAGCAGGAACCTACAACCTCTTGTATTACCACAGCTGGACCTAAAAGGTGGTCTTCTGTCTTCTAATCACGTACCTAGCCAAAACATCCACGTGGACCAGGTCTTTCTGTATTACAAAAACACGTTTAGTTTATGATTCTGATTTAGATCATGAAGTTTCCCTTAATGCAAGTGAAAGAGACAGATTATTCTAAATACATTCCTAGAGTAACTGTGACATCAATTTTTCCAACAACTTTTCCTTCCCTCCCACAATAGCTTTCAGTTCACCTCTAGATTACTGTAAACAATTTTTACCATTCTTTTTCAGAATTTATTCAGAGGAAATAACCATTGATGACATTAGTAAACTTCAAAGCTTTTATAGCTGTTCTGAGGAGCTAAACTGTCTGGCAGGAATTTCCAGAGGCCTTCTCCAATTACCAGACCATGCATACACTGCAAAAGAAACATGCATCTTCTGGCTAGTGAACAACTGGATAATTTGAGGGACACACACCCACGTTCCCCTCAACCGCAGCAGGTCCAGGCTGAACACTACTTGGCTGCTAGTGCAATTTGTTTGGAACAGTATTATCTTCCCACTCCCTCATCTCTTTCACAATTATTACCGAAGTGGGAAGAACTATCATCATTCAGTTGCCCCGTCTGGGGAAACTGATGAGCCAGTCAAAATGCATTTCTAGAATACAGCAAGAGAAGTTAGCTCCAGCTAATTAAAGGACATCTAGCAAAATGCTATGTTCTCCATCATGAGAGCACTGCTGTTATACGCTGTTGAAAATAGGCAATAGCAATGTTTGAAGGTAAAGGAAAAGAAAAAAAAAAAAAACACACACAACAACCAAAAGAGACAAGTCTTGAGATCCTTTAGACTGGAGATAGAAGCAACAAACTTCAAAGCTAAACACAAGTTTACAACAATTTCTCAGAGCTTAAAAATCATCCTCAACTTGCATTTAGCTTAGAAGTTTGTTGCTTCCATTTCGAAAGTTGTGTGTCTAAAAGCTTCTCTATTGTGCCCCTCCCACCCCCAAAAAACCCCACACTGACAGTAATTAGTGGGAATAAGTAATCTTGCCTCTAACCATACCACATCTTGTTTGTGGTGTGCACACTACCCTTAATCTCTTGCTCTTTTCTAAGAAAGCAATCAGGAAGAAAACCCAGAGTTTTTCAAAATGTGTTTATAACAATTATTGAAAGACAGTCTGCATTAAACATTCACCTTGATATGTTGTAAACACCACAACTATTTAAAAAAAAAAAATTAGTTTTTTGCTCCCTACGGTGAAGGTACATAATTTTTTAGTATTACAAGTGTGTTGCAACACAGCCTGAAGAGCACTTTTGCGGCAACCCTCTGCTGAAAAACTACACGACTTCCTACAGTAATGCTTTGCGGGGACTTCTAATTACTGCATTTGCAGTAACAGGCAAGGGACTAGTTTTATTATTCTTTGCTACAATGAGAACTTTCAAGGTGACTTCAGGTTGATACTTCTGACTTACTCAATCTTTTACTACAAAACATTAAAAAAAAAAAATCATAGTACAAGTTTTGTTCCATGTCATATAATTTTGAAAGTAACAAACCAAACACAAGAATTCCCACTTACTGTAGAGTGGCTTTTCCTGACTTGACTTGCATCACTTCGAATTGCACATACCAAAAAAGAATATCCTCATTGCACATTAAGATGGCCTAGACAGTAAACAACAGAGCTTACTATGCTCCCAAAAGTCTCCAAACTGAGCCTTAGCACTTTAACTCTTATCTATACAAGTTAATTAGGCATTAATTTTGTGCACAGCTGCTTTGGTTCAACTTTCAAGATTTTGTTTCTACGTGTTGGTAGGAAAGCTGCCTTTATGGTAATAGAACTTTTCCCCTTTCTGTAAGGGATGATTTATTCCAGAGCAGGATATATACATGCTACTGCATTGCTCTAATCTTAATTTTAGAAAGACTCTCATACTCATTAGCTCACTAGACTTAGGCTTGCTCTTCTAAGCAAATTGCCCCCCCCCCCCTTTTTTTTTTAAACAGGCAGAAGTTGCAAAGCATTTCCCTCTAGTGCTATCATAGGGCAGTTTGTGAATTTCCTTTTGTTTCACAGTTGCACAGAAGTGGCCTAAAGTTGTATTTTACTTCAGTCATTTACATAAGGAAAATCTTGAAAGCTTTTTTGCTTGCTTTTAAATCCTAGAAGCTACAGAAGTCAGCAGTCCAGCTCTCCCAATCTCATATAGTGAACCTCTGCCCAAGATCTTACCAGTACACCAACTCTGACAATTCCTACAAAGTTTGAGGGTACCGTTTCCATCCTATCCACATAGCCTGGAAATGTAAACTATAGCTATAAATTCTTGCTCTAAATCCAAATGAAAAGTTATTAGAAGACTGTTGAAGTATCAATTTTATGCTGGGAAAAAAAATGGAGGCGTATACTTGAAAATGTCAGATTTATCTAAAGAAAATCCTATTCTCTTTTCCTGAAGGTAACATTCATCCAGGCACTTGGGAAAATTTAAAAACAAAAAAAAAAAAAAAAAACCCCAACAAACAACAACCCTAGCAGTGCTGCAAGGCATCTTGTAGTTATGAGGTTACCCAAAAAAAGAAAGAGAGATGGTCCGAAAGCTGAAGGAGTACACCTCTGAGCAGGCATCAGACTCCAGTCTACCTGAACTTGGCATTTCATTCAGTCTGATGTGTTTGAAATTAAGGGTCCAGTTTCATAACAATTTGCAAATCAGCCCTAGCCCCTCTTCCCTCCATTGCACCAGCCTGAAGCTTGTCTGACCCCTCAGAAAAATACCTCTCTGGTAAATAAAGAAAACACTTCCTCAGCTGGGATGGTTTTCTGCCAATCTACTGGTCTGAAGGAGCTCACCAAAGGTTCAGGTTAGCAGAACTGCAATATCCCAGAGTCACTTAGGCTGCCATGAGACTGCACCTACAGCAACCATTTACATTCTTCTTTGTTCTGATTTTAATATTGGCCTTTTTTGCAACATGAACCAGTAACTGCTCCACATAATTCACCATCTTCTCTGGAGTCAGAGAGACAGCAATGCTTAAATACACTAAGTGTATGGGGTTTTTTATAATTTTACCATTATCTCTGCAGATTAAGCTCTTTTTACCTTAACCAATATGACTACTTGCACTTTTCAGCCATTAATGCTAGAGTTTGCATAACTTCTGTTGTCCGCAATAGTGCGTTGCTCTACATGGCTCCCATATGGCAGGATAATTTCTCTGTAACCTAGAAACAGAGTTCATAAGTCTGCAAGGGTAGACGGCAATTCCCTAAGGCACCAGTCTCACTTTCCTCCACTTGCACAGCCATGGCTGCAGAAAAGACTTCGAGAAAGCACTAATGACAAATGTTCAAGATCATTTGGTAAATGGATACCAATACTGAGATTTTAGCATTACACAGCAATGCCTAGCTATTTGATAGGAGCCCAGAGCAAGCAATACGCATTCCAGCATCATCAACACATCCACTAAATGCCTTGAGAAGCAAATTTTCCTTTGGCGCCTCTATAAGAAACCTCTGATTTGCAAGGAACTGATTATGCCCAGTGCTCACGACAGAGGCACAGATTGTCCAGTGACACATCTCCAGAAAAGGCTGCATGTTACACAGATGTCATTTCCTACTACCAACTCTTCCTTGGAACTAACCTCTCCCAGTCTTGCCACTTCTTTCCCACCCCATCACCCCCTGATCTTCATTGTCCCCTTCCACTGACCCAGCTTCAGCTGCCAAAACTTCCTCTGCACATTAACATCAGCATATAAATGTGTAGCACAAGCTATACAGCTGAGCAGAGTTTATTAACAGGCTGCTTTGTGCCTTGACTTGGCCTTCAGTAGGCCTTACCCTAAGTAGGTGGAAGCTGTTAACACAGAGAAAACAGCACATGATATACAAGGAAAACAACCATCTGCTCAGAAAAAAAAAAGCCTTAATAGACAGCAGCCAACTTACTTGCTAGAAGAAGACAGGCAAATGAAATGACGTGCAGCTGCTTGACAGTGATATCATAGCGATCCATAAAGAGGTCCAATAAATAGATAGCGAGATGCCTGGCCGTAGGGCAGAGATTGAAACGGTTGCTGAGGACAGTCAAGAGATCAATGAAGTATCGGCGCATCCCAATCTGTGGTGAATGAGCCTTATACATAGGCAACTTAAGTTCCTAAGAAGCGGGGGGAAAAAGGGAGGAAAGAGGTACTGAAACAAATACCATTTCAGTGTCCGGAATCCCAAACCAACACCCACCACCTGCTATGGCAAATGCTTAGCAGCTACAGCACTATGATTGACGCCGAAATCAGGGCTGGATTACTGCACATTTTGACAGTCAGTTAACTTCTAGTACTTCGGTCATCCATGCACTTTCCTCACAAGCATTGAACACATGGTCAAACACTGTAAATTACAGTTTAACCCAGGAACAACTTGCTGTTGTTTTCTACAGAACACCAAACTTCTTCGCCATGAAAATTGTTCCTGAAGGACTCCTTTTTAATTTTGTTCACCCAAATTGGACTGTTAAGTAAGGTTTTAACATAGTTTCATAGGCAAGAAGGACAAGATACATTTCTCTGATATTGCCCCTTCCTCAGTTGCCCAAGTTACTACATCCTGTCCCAAAAAAAGGTGTCGGTCTTTAGAATAAAGAACATCTATCTAACATTAAAAAAAAAAAAAAAAATCACATGGTACATGGCTGCAACGAGAAACAAAAGTAGACATTAAGAAGAAAAACAACATTGGAGAATGATTAAACTTTTCTAATTATAGCAAATTCCAGTATTTTCTGTATTAACCTACTTCAGCATTATAAAAGCTAACTATTGAACTGACAGACTATATTTCACATGTAATATAAAAATTTTCATTTTAAAGGCAGAATTATATAAGTTTTTGGTCTTCCTATGCTGGATCTTCACCTGCAAGGGTTTTACACACAAGTTTGTGGTCACTATGCAAAGAGTAGGTTAAGGGAAGGAGTGAAGTTCCTTGGGAATACTCACCATCTAATGCCACTTAAAAGTTGACACTTTATCATTTTAAACATGGTCGTATACTAGTGCAGTTACTGTGGCCAGACTCAAATCAAAATGGGCTGAATACATTTGATAGGTACGGATTAAAAAAAAAAAAAAAACAAAACACCACACAAAACCCACACACCAAACCAAAACCAACCAAAAAAAAACCCCCACAAACATTTCAGCAAGATGTATCTCCCTGATTCAGATTCTGCTTATACGTCATTTTTGTATTACATATATTTGAAAACAAAGTAGTACAGTGCTGCAAGACAGACGTGTTTTATAGCTGAATACGAAGTGGAACACTGAGCAGTTAGTTCTACTAAATAAATCAGGACTTTAAAAAAGCATTCAGAGGAAGTATCTGCACTGGCTACCCCATTTACAGAAGCAAGAGGCACCACCTTGCACAGCCGGCGTGGTGACTGCCCACGCTCCTTTCATCCCCTGGAAGGAGACATTCCATGAGGACGTTCAACTCATCAGAAAAAATAGCTATACAATCAGGCTCAGAGGGGTGCACGTAAGTGGAAACCAGGGAGGCTCCAGAACGAGAAGCAGCTTACAAAGGCAGCAAGCCGAGCGCTCTTACGGATGATTGCTTCCCAGGCCTTTTTAAAGAAAGTCAGTGAAAAAACACATTCCGGACTGAACAGACACACGCTGTGGACAGGCAAACAGCCCTTTGAAAGCTGGGACAGCCTTCACTGGGGGATTATAAAGAAATCGCCCACCAGTAACAATTTATAAAGCAGGGAGACAATGGAACATGTTCCCCCCCCCATTGTTTTATATCCAGAAAACCCCATAAATTTGATTTTTCGATTGCCTTATGTACAGATATTTCAATCCGTCAGTACAACTGACATACACAGGTTCAGAGCAGGAGTTCCTCATAACACAAATGTTCTGGCAGAAATGGGTTCAAGCTCAGTGCTTACCTCAGTTAAAATAACTGCATTTTTTTAAATATGTCTGTACACAGCCCAAGTTATCATAAGATCAGGTGGCAACTCTACCTCTGAACTATTTTGTTGTTCTAGGTGACTGGTAGGAGCTTCAAGTTTTATTTTTTGAAACGTCCTTCCCGATTCAACAGCTATGTCCCCCAGCAAAATTATACTCTCTATATACTCTGAGGTTAGCATATATATTTAATGTGAAATTTACTTTTTAGACCACAACAAATTCAAGGTATAACTGGAATTATTATTTATGTAGTCAAAAAAATCTGACGTGTCTAAATGTTACAGTTCAGGGGGTGAGCATTAGAGGCTTAGAATGAAAGCAGAGATCCAGAGACTTGCATCTGAACCTCAGATACTCAGAGGCCAGAACTACCCCTACTCAGCCCACTGCACTAGAAAATTCAAAGACTAATCAAGGCACTGAATTTAAGACAACAGGATTATTCTGCTACTGGTTTAACACAGACATTTACTCCCTGTAAGACATCTGCTTTTTAAATTTCTTTTTTTATTATTATTTTTTGAAAAACATTTACTAATAAAGGGTGTAAGTGAAAGGCATTCTCATTTTGTGCACCAAAACACCCACGTGGGCTTCCGTATAACGAGACTTAACAGCAGAGACAAGGTTCAAGTTCAGGATTAACGTTCGGAGGAACGGAGCCACGTGCTGTGGTTTCTTACAAGATGAAGTTCCTAGGTATTAACTGATCCAGGGTAATTATCTGTGCATAGGCCAGAGCCTTGCCCTGCACCACATAGCATGAAGCAGCTAGGAAGTAGTTCAGTAAGACTACTTTTACACCGACAGATCAGTCTTAAGTGATGAGATTTTCTTTTAAAGGAAAGCGAGTGGTACATGGTTTAACAATGCAAGAGCTGAATAGCAGGCTTGCAGTTACCAACGCTGTGGGTATGCGCCCCTTTCCATCAACCCCCCCCCAGGTCCTTTAGCATAAGCTCATCAAGAAAAAAAATATATTACTCCTCTGAATTTAAAAAACGTCTTTGCTGCTTTGGGAATACTGATGCAGGACCAGCAAATACAACTCTGTGGAAAAAAAAAAAAAAGAACTTTTGGGGACCACGAATAAAATAAATCGTTTCCATTGCTTAATTTTTTCCTCTGTCTCCAGTAAAGCAACAGAGAAGAAACTGGGAGTCCTGCTGTCTGCTGGAATTGCCCTTTCATATGCTGCTTCTGCTTATCTTTGACCTGTTCATTTGTATCTACTTCAACAACTTTGCTTTGGGCTACTGAGCAATTGCCACATTGAAATGCTAAAAGCGGCAGCACGTAAGAGGCTCACAGGTGTCACGGAAATTACTTAACAAGCTTTGCTCAACATATTGATCAGCGTCTCTCCACAGAAAGCCTCCAGAAAGGCAGAGCAAAGCATTTAAAGAGATCACCACTTAATCTCAAAACCTGAAAAGTAAGGCTTGGACTGAGAGTCAGTCTTAAGGGCGAAGACAATTTTTAAGCCGCCACCTCCTACCAGCTTCAAGATCTGACCTTCTTTTAGAAGGGAATCAGCGTAAACATTTTTAAGTGGTGTTAAAGACGACAAATCTTCCTCAGCAATCGCATCTGAAAGACAGCCAGGCTCCAGACATCAGCCGTTCCTTCACTGCAGAGACACAGCTCATCACCAGTGACCTGACCGCTTCAGCTGGCACCATTCATTACCTGAGCTCAGGAGACAGGATTTCGTCTGTGGTTCAGATGCTTTGGTAACTGGGCTGAGCAAATGCACTTCAGAATCCATCCCCAAAGGGGATACTAGGCAAACGAGACTTAAACTAAAGCTTTTGAGAAACCACGTGAAGGTTAGGCTTTCACTGCCCATTTGAACTAAATCAGCCAAAGAGCGATGGAAGTGGAGGGGAAGAAAACTTAACAGGAACACTTCCTACAGCTCCCTTGAAGCAGCAACTGGTGCAGGCCAGTCTGCCCAGCATTTATCCTCATCAGAGTACCACATCAGGTGGTTTGGTGTTCAGCACGGCAAGAAATTCCACACACGCATTCTTTCTGTCCAATTTCTTTTCAGTAAAACTGTTCTCCCACTGATATAAAGCCAGTAATGAACTGACAAGCAGTTAGGAGAAAAAAAGTTAGCAGTAGAAAAGTTAACAAGTGATGTGACATTCTGGTAACAAGTCACACTAATAATGATCCGTTCTCAGAACAAAAGTGGAATTCATCAAGGTATTTCAGAACAACTCACAGGCTTTTTGACAAGGAAAAGTAAATGCTGTAGGAAATACACCTCGGGTTCTTGAAATTTAGGGAGATGTTAACTGAGTCTGGTTTCCTACCATGTCAGAGCACTTGGACTTCAGTCGGGATCCGCTCTGTCCCACAGGTCAAACGCGCCACATCTCCCGGCTCCCTGCCCGGCTCCTGTCTCTTCCTGCCCTCCTCCCTCTCAGCACCAGCCACCTCAGCTGCAAGATACCCAGCTGCTGCACGGGCATCCCCAGAGCGCTGCATCCTCTCTGGAGAGCCAGGTAAATTACCTTCTCATTTTTAGAGCAAAAAGAAACACCGAAACCAGAGCTACTCAGTAACAGTAAAGCCCATTCATCTAGAAACAGCTGTTACTTGCCTACATAGACACAGCTTCCATTTACTACTATGAACTTCGTACTTCTCTCATCATTATCCTTCTTTAATCTTATTATCTACTTCTGTTTCTGGATATGTAAACAGAATCCAGTGTACGGCCCCTGCTACCACAGCTCACAGATCTTGACCGCTGATCCTAACCCAAAATCTGAAAAAAGGTTCCAGCTGATGAACAAAATTACCCAGTGAAGGTATATAACTAAAGTCTCAACAAGAAATCCATGATTCTTCTTAATCCAGTGTTAAAGTATATAAACGGAAGACACCACTTGTGTGGTGTCTATATAAAGCATTCAAATTTAAAAGAAAAAAAACAAGATAAAAAGAAAAGGGAAAAAGGCTACTAAGTATTTAAGTTAGAAAACTAGTAAAAACCATGGTAACTTTGGCAATCATTTAGCTCTCTGTACATTGCGTGTTCTGGAAAAAGCATGTACATGACCTCCACAAGATTCTTAAGAATTCCTGTTGTAAGAATAACGGATACTGCAAGCTTGTTGCCATTAGAACAGAAAAAAAAATTACTGTAGATGAAAAATAAAGGGAAAGCTTATCTCGCAGGCTATTAACAGTTGTTCTTTGAAAGAGACAAAATCTTTCCTGCTTTGTGTTCTAACCAGTCTTCGAGCTGTGGAAGAAAGGTGCCAAATTGATGTCCTAGATATAATTATTGCACCACACATGAAAAACCACTAAAAGCTAACTTCTGTTTATGCAGACAAGAAGATGATATACAAAGAAAAATTTAGATTATACTATTTTTTTACAGGAGCTTGAAAATTCAGAGCATTCTGGTTCTTTGCAGTAGACTAGGTAGCATGCTACCAATTTAATTCTGCTACTCACGTCGCACTATTCTCTCTCCCGCGCAGAAACAATCCTGCCCCTGCACAGGCTGCTGCACCATGCCTTCCAGTAACAAAGTGACTCATACAAAACTTGCTGGTAAGTGTTTCTATGCTTAGGCAGCTGGCGGCAGTTTAATTAATAGGTCGGAAAGGTTAAGAGTTAGTGTGTTTGTGAGCAGTCTGATAGTAGAGTACAGTGGATGCATTTGGCTTTTACTAATCTTCAAGTTGGCCATGCAAACTCAAAGGAAAGGGCAAAGATATATGACAGGGCAGTGCTCTTAGGGTATGGCCAGCAGGATGTGTGTCCTCGCAGAGCAGAATTGCATCCTGAAAGTCTCCAAAACAGTCACACTCACTTCATCAGTGCAAGCACAAGCCATGCTGTCTTATAACACAGAGAGACCAGTGATTATAACTGTTAGAAGATACAGCAATAAGGGACAGTCTAGGATTCACTGCATCATATATTACTCCTCTCTTCAGCCCTGCCATAACCACATCTCTCAGTCCTGAAAGTTACAGCGTTTCCCGTTATTTAAGCAACCTTCAGTTCTTTTAGAGAAGCCTTAATCAGGCCCTAGGAGAAGTGCCAGTCTTGCACAGCATCTGGATTCAGTCTGCGGGAGTAAGAGACAAACTTGATGGAACCACATTTCAAAAAGGATGTCAGACAGTTCCTCTCATTATTTCCAGTGAAAATTTAAGATCCAGATACTGTCTAATAAGGAAGGGTACATGGGCAATATCCTTTATTTTTTCCCCTCATTCAACAGTGATCAATCAGGTGGACAGAGCAACAGCTTAAACACACTCGTTACACTGCCTAAATCAGCGCTGCCAGCAGCTACCCTTACTGATTTATGATACATTCCACGGATGCATGAATGAAACACCATAAATTAAGATTTTCTCCCCTGTTACCACTGTTCCTGCACACTCAAAAGGAGCAGCAAATTCACGTGCATCTCCCACAAAGGACCAGAACTCCAGCCACATAAAATAGAACCTCAGGTTCCAACCTACTCAATGACTTTGGTTTACACTGGGTTGTTTCACTTACTCTTTTAAAGAACAGTAGCACCTTCAACAGTTTCCCCCACTTTACCTAGATTAAAGGCCATCTCAGACTACATTCTGTGCTCTTCATGAATTTCCCCTGCCACTCACTTCTGTCTTTCAAATTACCTGGATAAGCACAGACTCCATTCCTTGAGATCTGAGCTTAGTTTAAGGTTCAGGCATACTAGTGAGATGTCACACAAAAAACCTGCGGCAGACCAAGACAGTATTTCAACTGTATGTAAAAGCTTTTTATGCTTGAATCCACTCTACCCTTCAGCATCCTCACAACAGTCCCAGGCATTTGAAATTTGCGGGAAAGTTGAACTAGTATTGTGCTTGAAAATCCATTACTTCACACGTTCCACGGTGGTATTTTATCAAGCATTTCATTAAGTCCTTCTTACACACTTCAAAGTATTCAGAAGTTCAGCAGCTAATCTGAGAAGGATCAGAGAAAGGAGTGTGAAAATTGACATTCCAACTTTAAGGAAAAAAGGAGATCATGAATAACCATGTACTTTATTAGGACACCTGTTCCTTTCAGCTCCATGCACATGCTGCCATCTATAACATAAGCAAATTACAGCTAGCAACCAGTAATGCTATTGTTGCCGATTTTCAAAAGCTAGAGTTTTTTCTGTGTGTTTTTTTGTTAAGTGAACAGATTATGCTTTTGTTGCTGGGCTTCCAGTCTTGGATTAAAAAAACTGGTATTAATACACCTCCATGCCTGTTACACCTACTTTCTTTTAGAGCTGATTCAAACTGGAAAGGTGCATCAGAATGAAAGGTTAATGTTTTATCCTTCTATTACATGAAATGGGAAAGAATTCAAAACCTTTTGCATGTCCGCAGGTATCTGGGACCTCTGAAGTTCTCATCTAGATTTTGTTTTAAGAACAAAAACCAAGCACCACCTATGCAAGGCCCTAACGCCTTCTCTCTGTTCAGAGTGTGTGTAACTGTCTAGGCTGCACCGATCTGAATTTCAGGCTGTGCCAGGCAGATCTGAACATACCAAACATACCATTTAATTAAGCATCGAAGGGATGACCAGCTTTTAAAATAACAAGGACGAGAGTGGCCTTACAGGCTAAAAGGTAAAACAGTAACTCTTACATCAAGACCTTCACGCTACCCACAATTCAAGTAAACCAGATGCTTTGGCAGAACCACAGAAAATAAAGGGACATATGCTGGGTGCAGGGAGAAGAGGAAGAGGTTGTGTTTTTACAGAAGTTTTTACTGAACAAAATTAATAACAGGACCTGCACTGCTTCTAACAGGATGATTTAAAACTGCAAGAAACACATTTATAGTGACAGTACTCAAAGACCAGTGAAGAAAAGGGCCCTTCACAACAAACCCTGTATGGATTACACTCCTGCTTCAGAGACTGCGGCCCAAGCTGACACCATGGATGGAGCTGAGGGAAATGTTGCATGTCAAAGTAGAAGGAAACACATCATTGCTGGTAAACAGCATTTCCTCATTAAGATCTTTAAACCAAGAGGAGGTGGGAGACAGGTGTGGAGGAGCTTTCACCTAGAGGAAACCACTCAGACATTTTTATCACTTTAACAGCAAAGGACTGTTTGCCTTCAGCAGAAAGAGGATCAGTTCTCCTCACCTGGCTGAAAGTAACTGCAGACAGTAATTTGGACTGCCTTTAAAAAGATCAAGTTACAATTATTAACCTTTTAAATTCAAAAACAACAAGTCCTGTAAAATTTGGCCCTGCTCTGAGAAGCTATGCAAGAGATAAATAAAGAGGGAAATACAGGCAGATCTAGTAATTCTCATTAATTGCAGGAAATGAACATATCCTGGAAGGAAACAGCCCAACATAAGCACAAAAATGGGGGAGGAATAGCAGACATCACTTATTTCTGGGACACTCAGACTGCCTTCTAAAGCAAAGTATTTCCTCAACTTTAAAAAACAAACAAACCCCAACACTGACTTGTTACTCAGCTTTCCACACTTGTGGCATATTCAGGGCTACCGAAGCAGAGAGAGCAAGTTTTGCGCACGTTGCAGTAGTTCCCCTTCCATTGAGGGGGGTCTCTGGTTTTTGACATGAAAGTCAGCTGCCTGGCACAACCAGTACCTTTCCATTATCAATAACATAGGGCCATTGTAGAAGTAGTTGAAGCACCGGAAAATATCAGCACATACATGCAGCACCCTTCTCAGCTTGGTGCGTGTTGCACTCTCATAGTACAAACACAGTATGCTCCAATTTTTATTTTCCTTCTTGGCTCAGTCTTGCAACAGGTTAATGTTCTGGCCTAATCCAGGGGAATACTTTAACCTCTCATTTAAAATCTAAGTATGTGTGTAACACTTTTGGAATTCAGGCGTTTTGCTCCACTAGGTCAGCACGCCCAATAACTAACACAATACAGTCCCGCTAAGCTGAACACTACATCCCAATAATCACAGCACAGATACTTTACTAGTCAGACAATTCAGGGGCTATTAATTTCCTCCACATTGAGCTAGAGCCTTTGGGAAGTCACAAAGCCTCGCAGCATCTTTCAGCCCTCTCTGAATTAGAAGCCAGGTATACCACGTGCATTCAGTATCTGCTCTCATGCAGAACATATCCGTCAGATACAGTGCACATCATCTGTCACAAAGGACACCAACTTCCAATGACGTTAAGAAGAACTCCCAAATCCAACTGGGGGGATGGGAGGGATGGCATAACTTTTTTTCCAGCTGTTAACATAAAATCTGGGTTGTTTCATAGTAGGCATACATCTCCTATATTTTTGTGTCTAAATTTTTTTTTTTGGGGGGGGGGGGGGGGGGGGGAAGTGTTTCTAATGATCCTTCAGTTGTTTTAGGAAACAAGTCGTTATTTAAAAGGGACATTTTATTCCTCACCTGAAACCCAGACTTTAAGTGTGTTCTTCAAAAAAAAGGTGGGATAGCCTGCAACATGCATTTCAACTCTTTGACAGGCATCTGTAAGTAACTGTCCTGTCAGATTCACATGCTAAAACTAAGACCTGTTTATTCTCACCCAAGACCAGAGACACACACTGTTCCAGACTAGGACTCCTCAGCAAGGATCTTAAACCAGAGGGGTCATTTAGGCTTGAGGGTACCATTGCCTGAATTTTCTGTATTCCAGTATTAACATGCTAATACACTAATAATGCACTAACACACTAATACTCTAGCAGGGCTGCCACTATTGAAGCTTCTTTTCTTCTATGCAATGGCTAAAGGCATTCCTAAAACCGGTCCATGCTCACAAAACTGACTTCAATACCTCAAAACTACTTATCTTCCCAAACCTTGCTGAAGGATCCTATTGAAGAGTTCCACGACATTCTACAGTAAATTCTGACACTTTACACATCAGAAAAAGCAAACCTTGACAATATACTTGAGTTATTTCTGCAGAATATTACTTAACAAACCAACCAAACAAAAACAAATCACAGAAAGTGAACCAAAGAAGTTTTAGGGGCTATGATTATTTTTGCTTTATGTACTTGCACTCTGGATTCTCATGTAGTACCTCCTTCAAAAAGAAAAGTCATCTTTACAAGGTGGCCAGAATTAGGATTAAAATTGTCCAAGCAGAAAGCATTGTAGACCTTCCTCAGAGCAGAAAAAGTAGAGCAACCCAGAGACCCTTCTCCCTATTTGCAGGTTCTTTGAATTCAAACAATTCTTGTCATTTCATCTGGCCTAGGTTAGTATCCATACACAAAGAAGAAGTTTTAGCAATCTAGAGTCATCAGATGCATCCAGAAAGCAGACTGGAGATTGAAATAGTTGATTAAAAGGTAGTGGATATGCAAAAAAAAAAAAAAAATCCAAGCTTCCCCCCACCGTTTAACACCCTGTCAGCTGGATTCTCTCAGGTATTCCTCCCGCACTGCAGGGCCAGGAAGACCTGCCTCAGCTGGGGGACATGAGAACAAACCAGCCCCCTCGCAGAAACCTGATAACAATTAACTCACCTGACGTAATTTATTGCTAAACGCCTGTAAAGAAAACAAAGGGAACAGAACATCCAAAGCATTAACTTCGCTAGCCACAACTTTAGTAACTTAAAAGCTGTATCAAGCGCAGGGAGTCAGTTTTGCTGAGGGCTCTCTCGCGTTACCCAACTAATGGCATTTAGAACTTCTCCAAAGTTGGGGGTCTAGCTAAGGAAATGTGAAAAGTAAACGAACAGCCTTAGTTCTACCTGCTCTCCGTACAAGTACGCCGGTTCATCAAACAGCGACCAGGCTATTTTGCTTATTGCAGGACATTTTACTGGTTTTCTAATCCATGCGTAAATGATACACTAACTTCTAGAAGAGGCATTACAAGCCAGGCCTGTACATCTTTCAGCTCCTCTACAGTCTGCCAGGGAACAGGATCCTACCTTTTACTCGAACTTTAGCATTTATCTGCTGGAAAAGAAGCAATGCTATTTCTCCAGATCCTACAATACGCTGATTTTTTGTGAGTCAACATCAGCATCCTCTTAGCATTTAATGCAATGAGTCGTCAACACCCGGGCTAAGTTAAAGCTACTGAAAAGTCGCAGGCAGATATTTTTAGGTAGCAGCTTTCACAGGTTTGGTTTTGAACAAGTCTCGATCAAACAGCAGAGTACAGAGAAGAGCTCTGTGCAAACCTGCTCCTTTGAGACCTGCCGAAGGCGAGTTCTCCAGCGCCAAGCCTCAGCCCAGGCAGTTTATCAGCCTTTCTCCGCGGGCCGGTGCCCGGGCGTCTCCGCAGGGGAGGAAAGCGCGCAGGGGAGAGCGAGAAGGAGGAGGGAAAGAACAGAGTGGGACCCAACCTTCGTCCTCAAGGTCTGGTGGATGTCTGCTGCCAGCTCCCCTTTCCACCACTGCTCCTCCATCCTTTTTCTTCCCATCCAGACAAAGGTCTGGCAGAGAGACGGGGCCGCTCTGCTGGGGGGGAGAACAAACCGGACAAGTCGCCCGAAGCCCCGCAGCTGTTTCCGCCGGCCCTCCCCGCGGCACCGGCGGCCGCCCCAGCCCCCGCCCGGCTCCCGCGCCCCTCTCTTACCGCTAATCACCACTTCACGTATCGATCCGTTCCCTACCTGTACGGCGCCGCCGAACCCCCGCCCCGCGGGCTTGCGGGCCGGCCGCAGCCGCTCAGCGGGCGCCCGCCGCCCGCTCGGGGCCGGGGGCGTTCGGGGCGGGAGCCATCGCTGGGCGCTTTGTGCCGGCGGAAGCGCGGCCCGCGGCGCGCAGACCTCCGCGGGCGGCCCGGGCCGAGCCCCGCAGCCGGCGGGGGGACGGGTGCTGCCGCCCCTCCGCCGGTGCGGCTCTGAGGTTAATTGGCGCTAATGAGCAGCTGGCTGCCCCCGGCAGGGCCGGTTCCTCCCCCTCCGTGCCCCTGCGCTCCCCGCGGGCCATCAGCTGTAGCACCTGTGCGCGCCCCCTGCAGCCCCCAGCCCCGCGGGATGGGGCGGGATGGGATGGGATGGGATGGGATGGGATGGGATGGGATGGGGGAGCCCCCTCCCAGCAGCTGCCGGACAGGGGAGAGTTAGGGCTAAACAGCAACACCCGGACGCGGCTGACTTTGGTCTGCTGCGTTTAGTTATCTTCCTAGCTGGGCTGGAAAGGGTAGTGCAAGCAAAAATGCCAGAGAAAATGAAATATAAAGCTTCTCCCAGTAACGAAGGCTCTAAATACTCAATAAATATCCTCAGTATTAACACAAGAGATGATTGACTTTTTCCATGTTTTATGATTCCCAATACAAGATGCCTTATCTTAAGCTGCCAGAAACCTGTAGATACAAGTGCTTTCTTATGTCTGACCGTGAGGTTTGGCAGGAGCATAGCTCCCTTTTGGGCCACATGTCAACGTTTCCCTCTCACAGTGCCAGAAAGTAACTCTGTCCTGTGCAGACAGTGAGCTGGGACTTACCAGAGGATGCACTTCTCCCAGTTCTCTGTACTTCAGGCATAACCTACATCTTGTGTCTTTGGGACAGGTCCCATCCTTCTTAGGCAGCAGTGCACAACACCAGCTATAGCAGGACCCTGATGTGCTGCCACAGAACTTGGAGATTTGTGGCTTGCCGTCAGAGCTCAGCCTGGCTATTTATCAAACATATATAAAATTATACATGTTCCTTTTCTGGGTTAAGTAAAGGTGGCCCATCCACCTAAGTAAAGACCAGTAATTAATGTTTTTTGGCAGGACAGATGACGCATCATGATTCCAAGCCCATAACATCCCTACATACTATCAATACCCTAACACAAGCTTTTGTCACCCTTGGCAGCTTTTGTTGCCATTTTTGTCACCATTGGCACTCCTGGGGGGCTCCAGCTCCTGCCTTAGATTCAAATTTAATTCCTCTTCCACCAATTTTTCATGGTCTTTGATGTTTTTAGTGACCACTTTATCTCATAAGTCCATAGCACATGCTTGTGTGGCCACCCATACGAATGTAACCCGCATTGGCCAGCCCATTTTGCCAGATTTGGCATGAGGGCGAGCTAAAGCCAGACAGCACCACCCTCCAAAGCTGTCAGACTGGGCCCAACTAATACCCATGGGCACAGGTTTTGAGCAACGTACGGACTCGATGCCAGAAATTTGTTTCACCCTGAATACTATCGAGTGCTCGGTGAAGCCAGTCGATCGGGAGGAAGGAGCTGTAACTCCCTCACACTGGGGCAGAGGTCATCTCAGTTACCCCGAAGGGTACCCAGCGGGACCACGAGGAGGTGTGACCCCCACAGCTACGCCCAGTTAGTAACTCTGATCCTGTCCTAAGAGAGTCACAGTAGCTTCAAGACTGGGTGTCAGTCACTGCTTTGCCCTGGGAGCCCCAGGAGCCTCATCTTTTCCAAGTTTTACACCCAAAGAGCCCAAGAAACTGTTCAGGCACCACGTAACTTTATTCCCATGCCTCTGAGGGCCATGTTTATAGTCCAGTGGATATTTCGGCAGATTGAACTGAAATCTTTCAACAAGTCTTTCTTAGCACTCCACTTCAGCAATTCCAGGAGCCAAAAAATCACCACACAACTTGTTTTATACCCAAATCTCACTGTTGATCCTTTAAGGATGAAGAATTTTCATAAGAAAGTTTATCTGGCCTAGCAACGGCTTTCCCATTTAAAGAACTAAATTTCATTTTTAGAAGTAGGTGTTTTTTAAAAAAAAAAAAAAATTGTCAGTCATTCTGCACTCAAATTTGCAAAAGAACCTCACAAAACATTTGTTCCTCAGTTGGTTTCCTAAAGGAAAGGAACAACAAAAATCTGCCTGCTCAGTCAAAATAAATATTTGTGTTGATTTTAGTGTTCCTGGGAAAATATTTTTGTGATCAAAGAAAGTTGTTGACCAAATCTTTTGGGGAAGACATACCCCAGTTGTTTATAGTCTATGTTTGCTGGCTTGTCCCCTGCTATCGAAGGGAGGCAGTGAAGTTAAGTGGCAACAGCTATAAAGCCTACAGATAAAAGCTGCCACCAAGTGTCCATCAGAAATAATTTTCCCCTATTTTCTTTTAAGTACATTCCAGTATCCCTTAAATAAAGTACTTAGGAGCCTTAAATTAAGGCAAAGAAAAACCTATCTTGTCTTTTTGCTTAAAACTGAGCACATGCTTAACTGTTTTGTTGAATAACAGCCGGAGCATTTCTTTACAAGTAGTCTGTTTATGGTTCATACAATAATATAATAATTTTCTATAACAGTTATCAATTAATCATCAACATAATTCTCAATTTTTTTTACAGTGTAAACCAAACCAAGAGTATTATTTGAAAGCAAGAGTATCAGTTCTTTGAAATAAAGTTTCAATAATATGAACATGGTATGACTTTTCAGAAACTCATGTCTATATCATCTATTGATTTAACTCTTATATTTTTAAAATCTGAATTATTTAAAAAGATCTTGAGATTCCATGTGAAATAGAAAAGTGTTCCATATAATGTTGGTTTTAATTTTGCAGCCAGAAGATTTTATTTTTCTGGAATATGGTCCATGTGTTTCACTTGTTCCATTTGAAAATAAATTAAGTATGATGTATCAAAAGTTTCCTTCAGTAACTGCATTGATATTAAAAATGGAAACAAACAATGAATAAGGTTCTCCTTTCTGAAGCATGGCTGTTAGCAGGGCACAAATAGACTGCCCCGTTGATTAAAAAAACCCCAGCCAACAGTGTCTTTGATATCATAAAATATTCACAAGAGAGAGCAGTAATTCTGGACTTGATAAGAGCTCAGACACAGCCTTGAACCTTGGAATTACTTTATTTTGAAGGAGGGAGTGCCCGCAAGGCTACATACATAAGCCAGGGAACCCAATACTGTTCCATCTGACAGTCAAATGAACGACACACAGACATTATCATTAACTTGTTGATATTGTAAAAATCGACTGCAGCTACAGTATATCTTTTTTCACCCAAATGGGATCATTCAAATCCTCATCAGGTTCTGATATAACAGGTAAAGTTTGGGTTAAAAGATAGGCTTTACCCACAACAGAACTGTGTTGATTTCATTTTCAAGTGTTTTAAGAAACAGACCAAGAGAGATAAAAGTAAAATCCCATGGAGGTTCACAAAGTAGGTTTGCATAGAGTTTATATTAACTTTGAGAAGTTTTATGTTACTCTTTCATCGTTAGAAAGTCATGGTTGGTAAAGCACAGGTGCAGAGTCCGTAAAACTTCACTGATGCAAGTTGAGTTTGTAAGTCAATGAAATTGTTAACGTTGGGGGGTTTTTCCCTTAAAAATCAGTTTAACTAAGCACGTTAACATCTTTACCACTAGTGCTACTATCCTGAGTGCTGGGGCCATAAAATTGCTTTTAGGCAACAAAGCTATCTGAAAATAACTGAGGACACCAACTGCAAAGTGACCAAAAAATGGCTCAGGCAACCTGTATCTTACCTGCCAGCACGAAGGGCTCAGAAGAGGCAGGGGCTCAGCTGGGGAAGCAATGCAGTGGAAATACTGTGGTAAAGAGACAGCACCAAGTGCAGAGAGAGGCTGTGCCTGTGTCAGCGAGGAGCTGGGCTGCTCTTGGTTGAGCCTGGGTGGAAAAAATGGGCTTTTTAGTCAAGTATCAGGTATAACACAGGCAGCATCAGCATCTGCTCATGCCTGTGCTCCTGCCAGGGAGGCCGTGTGTGTCAGGAAGACATCGAGAAGCCATGTGTCCACCCCTCAACCTCACCTGCTACTGGAGGTGGAGAGGAGCTTCCCTCATCCCCAGCAAGAAGGCCAGTGCAAACAGGGACAACCTCATACCTGCACAGGGCCCAGCACCCCTCAGGGCTCCTTCTTCTCCAGGTGAGTAGCCCAGCTTCTTACTACCCAGGTGCCTCCCATTTCACCAGGATCCCAAAGCTAGATTGGCTCAGCAACAGCTTGAGCACTAATTTAAGCCAATTTGAGTGCTTTTACACAGTGTAATGGTTTCTTGCTGGTATGGAGGAAGAGCTTTATCAACTCTGGTTCTCCAGCTCCATCTATACCTTCCACTGCCCTACCTGTGTTGTTCCTCTGTCACTCCTCATGTGCTTTTGTTATCTGATCTACCTTACTGAACCTAGTTTTTCTAGTGGGTTAGTTTTCTGCAATTTTAGACAGTGAGATTGGTTCAGAGAGGGATCTGAAGCCAGCACAAAGCAAGCAGAAAGGAGGCACAGCCCCAAGCAGCAAGAGGTAAACAGGGCTTCTTCCTTCAGCAGTGTTAAACTGGGATGATGAGATTCGTGGAGTTGTGCCCAAATCTGGCTTGTCCTGCTCTCTCCAAGAGCCAGCATTGGTGGGCTGGGCAGTGAGGACTTGATCCAGAAAAAAATGCCCAGGGGAAGACCCTGTAAGCTGTGTGGAGCTGTGCCCTCACTTTACTGACTTAGCTGGATCAGGTTTAACACAGAAGCATTAGCAAGCTGATCAGAGGCATGTGAGCTCTGTGCCCTCCTTGCCGATGGCAGAGACGAGGGCAGGGTGAGAGCAGAGCTGCCCCTTTCCATGTGGGGTTCATGGGTTTGGAGAGTTGCAACCTGCTTTCCTCAGCTGTTGGTAGAAGCAAGATATGAAATTTTTTTTTTTTTTAAAGACAATGTTCTAGGATTAGGACTGTTCTTAGGAGCTGTAATTATTAAGCCTGGCTGGCTCATATGAAGGGCTTTAACCCAGTGAGCTGCTGTTAGGAGTGTATCCATGCCAGACTAAACCTGTGACAGGGCAAGGAAAGAACAATATTTCAGATAGTATTCTAGGGTTTACGGAAAATACTGCCTCACTTCTATGTAGCTTGAAGAGCCTGTTTTATTCAAAGGCTTTTCAATGGTTGCAGTTCCTAGCTTTCTGCTGATGCTGTGTGGGTTGAGTCAGGATGCTTGTGCCTTGCCTTGGGGCACTGAGAGCCCCCAGGGAGGCTCGTGGGCCCGTTGCTGCCCAGCAGCCTGAAATACCTGAGCTTTGTGCCTAAGAACTGGCACGATACATAAGCCAGCCCCCCCTGAATTTCCTCTTCAAGCATGCCATCCCCTCATCCCTGCTCCTTCCTGGTCTGAGCATTTGTTTCCTTGTTCCTCCTCCCAGCCACTGGTTTATGTGGAAATCAGAAACTCTGTGAACATACCCTTCCTTGTAGAGGTCTTTCACTTCTTGACCTGCCTGTCAAGCACCCAGGGGACATGGCCTCTCCTGCACAGAGTCACTGAAAAATGCAGGGAGGAATGACAGGGCCATTAGAGGGGTTACAGCAGTGCTGGAGTGGGGCACGAGGAGCTTGTGCTGTCCTGATGTAACTCTGCATTGGGGTGCTGACTGAGCGCTTTTTTTTTAGCAGTGGTGTGCTGACTGTTGAGTGTTCACTGCTGTAACTAAGGGTGGGCTCACCTGGGGAGCAGGGCAAACCAGGGTGACTGGTGAATGCACCTGGATTCCCCTTAGTCCCCCAGAAGGAAGATGTGATCAAGACTTGAAGGCATTGGTCTGCTTGGGTGAGTGCTGAAGCTCAGCAGCGCTGGGCGCTCAGGGCAGCACGTCGGGCACATGGCCAAGGCTACACAGGGGAGGTGGCACCTTGCTCTGGTGCCTTCCCTCCATTTCCAGCTGTGACATCACATCGTTACTTTCCAGACACTCAATGTACAGTGAGTCCATGGTTAATGTTAATTTTTCACAATGAAAATCTTTTTTTATGTTTATGTTTATCTTTCATTGTTAGGATTGAAATGTATGGTTTAAAAAAAATTACAAAAATAAACCTCGAGGTCCTTCTGTGTAGACCAGCCCTGAAGGGGGGGAAAGGGCTTTGGGAGGCTGAGTTAAGGGGTCAGAACCTGCACCAGGCAGGAGGAGTTGTCCTGGGACTTGGGCTCATCCAGTGCCGAGTGCTTCCCGCTCTGGTATTTGTGCAGAGTGCTCAGACCATGTGAAATCGCAGCTTTGCCTGAACTGGAAGTGGACCGCTGCATGGCATGGGGGATGGACATGGGAGAGACAGCAGAGATGAGCTCCTGTGGCAGAGAAACCCTCCTCTGCCTTGGAGGGGACCTGGGCAGGCACATGTGTTCACAGCCAGGTCTGTGCTGGTCTCTAATGAACGACAAGCTGGACCAGCTGAGCCTTTTCTCTGAAGGTGGGTGCTCCTGCCTTTCCTTGCCTCCCTGCCCTGGCATGCTGGATGTGCTGGAGGGACTCGCTTGTGCCAAAACATGGTGCAAAGGGCAGCTCTGACACTTGCGGTGAAGGAGGCTGCTGCAGCATAACAGGTCTTGCGCAAGGGTGGCAGATGTGGATGGCATCCTCTTCAGCCAGGACATTCCTCCTTCCTTCCTGACGGCATCTGCCCATGTGCTCACCCAGCCACCACCATTCCCAGCTATTCTCCCACAGCACCAGAGGTGCAGGCAGCTGCCTGGGCTGGGGCAAGCCGCCTGCGTGGGAGCGGTGCTCTCTTGAGACGGCTTGGCTGTGAAAGCCAGAGCTCTTTATTTGGTGTTTTTCCAGAAACTTTGTGTTTCTGGAATAAAGAGACTTTATGTAAATCTCTGTTTTGGTTTAAAAACAAAGTAAATAACTGCTTGGCGGGAGGACAATGGCAGCGCAAACCAAAATGCAGCCTGAAGGTGCAGGAGCAAGCCAGAATGTGTTATTTTTAAAATTCTCCAAAGTCTAAGCCAGTCATTTTGAGTTTCGTATGGGATTTTTCCTCCCTTCTAGTATTTCAACGATTGGCCCTGTAGTGACCCAGACACACTTGTACCTTGGCAGCTGCCCTTCCCTCCCTCCTCTCCTGGGTGAGGCAGGAGGAGGGGAGCCCACAGCTGCTTGAGATGATTGTTCTTGCAGGATTGGGCTTAGTGGAGACATTTTGTTCGGCATGCAAGTTGGTCTTAAGGCATCCTAAGAGGAAATTCATCTTTTCTAGAGGAACCTGTGCAAGAGGAACCCACATGTATCCCTTCAAACACTCATGCCCTTCTCACAGAAACACTTGTGATGTGGTATGTTTAAATGACTTCAGCCCAGTGGGAGGTTAAACAATCTGGAGAAGCTGTTCCTCTCCCTCTTGCCTGCTATAGTTTATTGGTTTGTGTTTTCCCTTGCTCTGAGTCCTCGATGGCGGCAGATGCCCGGGGCTGGGGTTGAGCTGTGCAGCGCAGCGGGCAGCATCGTGGCCTGGTGGGGCGGCCGGGGCAGTTCCCGAGGGTGGACGGGAGCGGGCTGGAGCCAGAGTCCGGCGCTGCTCCTGCGGGAAGGACCTCGTAGCCCCAAACTGAAAGCAAGTGCTATTGTACTGAGCACTCAGCGGGGGGTCAGTGGATTTCTTTATAATTTGCATTTTGATATTCCAGACATAAAAGACTCATTTGCACGTTTTTCTTTCCACTAGAATAAAAAGGATGCTTTGCCAGACAGTTAATAACTTCCCTTGTTTCTCATCTGGGAAAACCAGCTTGTGTCTCCCTGAGAAGGCTGACACCGGGAGGAAACACTCCCTGCTGGGGCCTTCTCTGGAGATAACAAGGGAAGGCTGAGGGGCTGAGCTGATCTAATTGCTCACTGCTGCTTCCCCTCCATCCTCCTCTTCTCAGGCTTATTCCCTGTGGGGCTCTCCCATCCCCTTCCAGCTCTGGTACCTGCCTGGTGCCAAGTGGGTTCAGCTCATAAAATCAGGGAAGAACTAACTTGACTACAAATAAAACCCAAACAATAAAAAACCCCACCCCAAAATTACCCACTTTGGGGATGGGTAATGCACTGAATCAAGGGGGAAGAACTGAGGAGGGAAGCTAGGTCTCTGTCTTCTGGCAGCAGTGGGCTGTGAGAGCTACTGGATTAATTAAAGCTGTACCATGTAATTTCCCTTTTGGGTGCAGCACAGCTGGGTGGTGTTGTGGAGAGGCAACATACTCCCACCCATCCCACCACCTCCCCTGAGCTGCCCCTAACATGTACAGTTGCTGGGGGACCTGTGTCGGGACCTGTAGAGACCTGCATGCACCTCAGCTCAGCCAAAATGCAGTTATTTCCCCCGCTGGGCTCCTGGGCTGTCAGGGTGGGAGTGAGGGGCTGGGCATTGAGGGAGAAATGCAATCCTTGAACTGCTGCTGCCTTTGGGAAGCTGCCTGCAAATGCACCCCAGGACACCCTAAATGAGGGAGGTTTGGAAAGAGAAATACATTATCTGAGCAACCACTGCCAGGGAAAGGACACCTGCCGTCTGGGTGAGCAGCTTCAGGGGAACAGGCAGATCCTATTCTTCCACCTTGCAGGTTTCCTTGCACAGAGAGTAGAAAACTTTGTGCATTCCCCAGCTTGCTGGGCTGGGAGGAGGGAAATACTCCTGTGGCACCAGCCCCTACAAAATCCATCGCTAAACCCAACAGTGTCTGTGGAATCTGTAACACAGTTTTGAAATACCTTCTGGGAAACCACTTTTCTAAATATCAAGACTATTCCAGCAGTACTTTTGTTCAGATTTATTTTATAAAATGTATTTGAAAACATTTTTGTAAGATATAACACAATTACCGTAGTTCACGAAAATCATGCAAATATTTTGACTTGTAAAAGTAAGATTGAAAAAGAAAAATCTTTGTTCTTATGGGATATCCCTTCAATGCCTAAATATGAGGATTAGAGGAGCTAGAGTTCATGGGAGTCTTCACCAAGTGATAAAGGAGATGAAAAACTGGAAACCAAGAAGACGCATCTGATAGCGAGGAAGAGACTCCTTCCATCTGGCTACTGAGACAGAGACCTCTGTGTTACAGGAGTTTTGGACACCCTGGGCCAAGGCAGCCAGGCTGAGTGGCTTTATGGCAGGAGAACTCTTTGCTCTGGTAATAGCGAACCATTTTGGAGCATGTCCCTGTGTCAGCTGATGCAGAGGAGGAAAAAAAATTGCTAAGCTCAGCTTAGCAAAAGCAAAAAGCTCAGCTGAGCGGAACTTCAGCTTTTGACTTTTCTGGGGTTTTTTCCATACAGTTTAGAACCAAAACATTGATTTTGGAACATCTGTAACATTTGACATACAACATCAAAAAAGCAAAGCAGCAGTAAGATAGGGTCTAGCTGTAACATTAAGCCCTTGAGGGGGATCTCAGCAGCACCACAAGTATCCCCTTCCAGCAAAAGCTGGCAGGGATGAAGGAAGGGGGTTATTAATGAATCTGTTTCTGGAGTGAAGGTTCATGCTGTCTTTGACAGTTGAGTCTTATCTGCAAAGTTCATCCTCCACCGTGGCTCGGGGGCCCATAGGTGTTCGGCTTGCACAGCCCAGTTCAGGCTCTGGTCACAGCTTACCAACGCTTGTCTGAAACCAGACACAGGACTCCAGCGCTGGTATATTGAGGCTGAAATCTGAGAAATGCCAGTGCTCAGTGCAACAGTCTTACGAGGAGTCTTATCTTTAACCTTAAAAATGAGAACTCTCTTTTGTGTAATTTCCTATTTAGACCGATGCCTTTGCTTATTAGTACTGCTTTGATGAGGCTGAGAGCTACTCTTACTTTTATAACTCTAGCTGACAACTTCCTGACTCTTAGGTAGCTGGTAAAGTGTATCTCTGTATTAACAAGGATTATTACTATTATGGGGTGTAGAGGGAGGAGGCGCAGTGGTACAATCTCCAGCATCAATGGCACTTCTGAGCTCAGCTTTCAGGAAATGGTTGCTGGTCTCCATGCTTCATAATAATAATATAATAATCAAAGCATTCTGCAAAAAATTCTGCAGTATTTGAGTTACATGTCCATGGTGTGTTCGAATCATCACGGAAAACATAATGGGTGGCTTTGAGATTTAGAGATTCATAAGGCTGCTTAAAGGTGAGTCCTACTGGTCTTGGCACCCTGTGGACTAGTTGATGACATCCAGTAAATATTTAAATACCCAATACAGGCTGTTAGCGCCAAAAATGTGGAATCGTATGATAATCCCACACATGTTCATGTACAGGCTACACTTTGCTGGACTGAGGTCTCATGCATTTCCTATTTTTTCCCACAGGCTAGTTTCTTATCCTATATTTCATTGAGATAATCTTGATCAGGATATATCAGGAAGCCAGTAAATAAGCTGTCTGTCCAGTAGGGATCATAAAAGAGCCCATTTTGTTCCGAGTAAAAGATCTGCAGCCATACCTCATCCTCCTGCTTCAGAGAGAGGATGGTTGATCCAGAGGCAACGTCATGGTTCCCAGTGTTGGCATCAAAAGTCTTGATCCGGTACTGCCCATTGTGGACCAAGCCAATGGCCAGATGTTTGTTGGCCAAAGTGATATCATAAGTAAAGTAGTAAATACCTGGGATGCCGCATATAAATTTCCCACTGGAAGCATTGTAATGTCCTCCCTCGTTCATCAGGATCCTGTCAAATTTAATGGGCAACCTTTCCCTTGGGTAGCTCTTTGAGACTGCCACGGAGAAGGCAGATTTGGCTTTGTTGGCGTTACAGGTGCAGGGTCCTGGCATCCCAGTCTCGCCCTTGTTCCCTTTGGGCCCTTTCTTTCCTGGTGCCCCATTTTTTCCAGGATTACCCTTTAAACCCTTGGGCCCTCGTGGTCCTGCCTTGCCAATAGCTCCTGCTTTCCCCTTTGGTCCTGGCTTGCCGGGGTTTCCTGTTCTGCCTCGTGGACCTAAAAGACAAACAACCTTGTAAATTTTCAGTGAAAGAGATGATATGGCAAGTGGAAAGGGGTTGTATCGTTGCAGTGGTATATTTTCATCTAGGAGGAAAACTTTGCTGGTGAGAATCCTGATGAAATACCACCTGGGGCTGGACATCTGTCAGACCTGACTAACCATGTTAGGTAGGTGGTTGGCATGATAACAATGGGACTCAGGAGCAGGACAGTCTGTCCCTTTTAAGAACCAAAAGGCTGGTTCAATTATCTGGCTCACTTGAGAAAAAGGAGTAATTAATTATAAAGCTGGCCAAGAACAAGCTTTAAATGTTTGGGTTTTCCAGGAGTGGGACAGATTTGTGAAGCTTTTGGAACCTAGCTGTGAGCAGATGGAGTACTTTTAATCTCCTCTTTTTTTTTTTTTTTTTTACATTTAATATGAAACTGTTGTTTAAAAAAAAAAATAATTCTAGGTGTAGTAAAAAGCCCAGCCTAGTTGGGGGATGAACCAGTCATGAACCAGAATACAGCCTGTCTTGAGATGGGAAGCGAGCTGGGCTGTCACTGTGATGCTGCAACTGCTGATTACTGCTGATTGCAGTAGTGTCTGATATAAGACAAATTCATGGGGATTTGTACCCTGTCTCTTGACCTGCTGTAGCAAGACTAGATTTAAATGCAGCTGTGGGTGGAAACCTGTTCTCCAGATTCCCTGTTTTGGGAGTGGGAGAAGAGAATAAGATGCAGCTTTGGCACGCTGGTGTTACGCTGAATCAGGAGTGCACTCTAGTGTGGCAATGGGAAATCACTGTTTTCTCACCATAGCTGGTCCTGATGCTTACTGACTGTAAGGCTGGATCTAAAGGAGAGCCCCACCTCAGGATTAAAGAAGGGTTGTTGTTTGCTTTGATTTAAATTGAGCATGGTCAGCCTGTCACCCAGCTAGAGTGCTCCGGGGAGCAAATACTTAATTTTTTCACCTGACTATGTTTCGCTTGAGAGCAGGAGTCAGAGACCATCACTTTGTCTCATCTAGAGAGCATCTATCAGAACAGGGAGAATCTCACTTCATAACAAAATGAAGCCAATAGGAATTGCATACAGCATTAAGATGCTATCAGCAAATGATGCGAGTCTGAACCCTCCTGGCAGAAGCTGACAAGTGTGAGATGTTGGAGGGGGGAGAGTGGAAATTTCTAGAAGAGTTTCCTATGAGATGTTGTCTGTCCTGGGGCTTAGATTTGGGGTGACAGGTTAACTGGGCTGTTGCACTATTGCTTTTACATTTTACCCTTGCTGTGTTAAGAAGTGCTTTTCTCTTACCTTCATCGCCGTGCTCGCCTTTATCCCCATCCTTGCCATCCTTGCCATCTTTGCCCGGGAAGCCCATCCTGCCCACCGTCCCTGGAGCCCCGGGAGCGCCGGGGGGGCCGGGTGGCCCGGGGGGTCCCGGCAGGCTGCACGCCAGCTGGGGACCTTCCTGCAGCGCTCCCTTGGCAAAGCCCCCGAGGATGTGGTTTGCCACACAGGGCACAGTCCAGAGGAGGAGGACAGCGGAGATCATGGCGCAGCCTGTAAAAAGGAGACGGGACGTGGCTGTTGTGTGTGGTTGGCTACCACGTGTGTGGGTACGGCGGTATCCCCTCCACCCGGACAGTGCGTTGTAGAGACTTGCATGAAAATGGGAGATAATTGGGCTCTTTCTGGCAGGGTGGGGGAGCTGTTTGTTTTGGTGTGACATGAATTCAAGGATTTGGCTCATGGAGTTTTCTAGGTCTGACCAATATTTTTTTCAAACTTGCTCTTCTCTAAGCCTGTATCTGTGGCCATCCCTCGTTTTGTTTTGTTCTCTGGGCCTCCTTTCCCCGGAAACAAAAGTAGCGATGGCAGAGGGGTGCAGAAAGCAGCTGCTCGGGACTAGCAGAGTGGAGGAAGGAGAAAGGGTTTTGGTGTAAACTTCCCCAGTAAGACCTGCCCTGCAACTGGGTCACTGGGGTTTCTTACCAAGCACGAAACCCATCGTGTGATGCAGGGCTGAATTCAGAAGACGGGCTTGCGGAGGCTTTGGGCCAAGGCAGTCCTTACTGCGTTTTGCCTGACAGTACGAATTGAGCCTCTTAGCTAGCTGAGAGTGCCCGGTTCCTCATGGCAGCTCGGCTGCACGGCACTGCGCAGCCTGCAGCCGAATCGCCCACCAAGTCTGGCTCAGTGTCGGGGTGCAGCCGCCCCTGCGGCCGTGACCGGCCCTGCTGCAGCCTCTGCCCTGCTGCCCTCTCGCCGTGCTGACCTGCCTCTCGGGGCGGGCAGTAGCTCAGGCTTTATGCCTGTTACTAGCAGTCACCTTGGAAAGAAAGGTAACTGCTAAAACCCTGGCTGTTGTTTGTCTCCTGGCTTGGTAAAGTAAGCCATTGCTTTAAGTATAGCAAATGCCAAGGGCTTTTTTGGAGCATCCGAGGCTCTGCCTTCATTCACAGGGGGAGACTGAGCCTCCTGGGCTCGTCTCACTCCACTCCTGGATGGGGAAATAGCGATGGAAAATAATTTCTGGAATAAAGCTATTCCCATGAATCTGCTAATGATACAGAGCAGTTATTACACAGTAAAATATCCCTCTGGATGTCTGCGCATGGAGCTGTTTGCAAATAGCTATGGTCCACGTGCAACTCCTGAGTAACTCCACTGCATCTTGAAATAGTGCTCAGATGTATCAGCAGCTTAGAGAAGATGCTCAAAATCAGGCTGATTGATAAGAGCCCATCTTCATGCATGACCCACCTGAGACTCTGGGTATTAGAAGCATTTAAAATAGAATTTGGGTTCTGCACGTGGTTACAGATATAGTAAAAAAGAGAATTTCCCCTACGGTATCAGTTTCTGACTACCCATGGGTAAAGGTGCTCCTGCCATCCCCTCCCCAGAACAGAAGGCCTCCCCATGCCCGGGCTGAGGACTTTTTCCTCCCTTTGCTCTGCCAGTGAGGGAGGTTATGGCCATGGCCACCAGCTCCCCAGCAGGGCTGGTGCTCCCTGGTGGGCACTGACCATGGGCTGAGGGGAGATGCTGATGGAGCTGGGCTCTTTTCCAGTTGTATGAATATGGAAACAAGCTGGTTGGGGGATGAAAGGCATCCCCTGGCCCAATTTCTTTCTTTCAGCTTCTGTAGCTGGAGTAGCCCTTGGAGAAATGAGACACGAAGCCTAAAACTGCCCCATACAACTCTGTGGCTGGTTCACTGTTTGCTTGGTAGCTCTTTGATCAGGAGAGATGAAGCTAAAGCCAAAGGATTTTTTTTTAAAGGAATTAGCCATGTATCACTTTAATACAACTCCTACCCACGGCCTAAGAGGTGCACACTCTTATTTGATGGAAAAGACTCCTATGAAATTTAGTCTTTTCCCTTATTACAGCTACCTCTGACAGTAAGGGGTTAAATATTTTACAAGAATCATCCGTCTGCGTGGGCTTTCTTATCACATCCCGAAGTCCTGCTAACAAAATACAGAATATAAGTGAGGATTGAAAAGCAAGCAAACTGCCTTTCACATATTGCCTTCAAGCTTTGGTGCTGAAGCAAATTTGTAGTTAAGCACAGATGCAATAGAAGATGAGCTGGGATATTCCAGACCTTTCAATCTGTCGGTGGCCTTTTGGTCAGGCAAGGTCCTGCTTGACATCATTAAGTCAAATACCAGGAGGCTTTAGCATCTCCCCAGTAGTGTTATGTTTAACTCCTGCACTGGAAATAAGATGCTTAAAGTATTGGATAAATTTCACGTTGGCCTTAGCACTCTCATCCTGGTATCGGCTCCAGAAGGGGGTGGAAATGCATATTACATGCTCCAAATCCAGCGAGCAATATGCTACCTATTAATGCTGAGTGGGAGCCTCCCAGTTCTGCGATATGTATAATTAAGATCATGCAGAGGAGTGGGAAATGCAAAACAGATCTCCGGGCTGGATTCAGCTGCTAAGCCATTTTGTTCTTCAGCTCTCTTTTGGATTTCTTATACCTAAGTTTATTTGATGCTGGTGAAAGGTGTCAGTTTAATGGCCTTGTGAGATGGAAATCACCAACCAGTATTAATGTGGGCAGTTGAATAAAGGCTCTCAGTTCACGGAAAGGGAAACAAAATGTTAAAATGCCTGCGGAGTGGGGAGATCCCAAGGAAAGCTACATCCCTGCTTCCCAGTAACCACCTCAAATGGGGCAGAAGAGAAGTGAGAGGCGTCTGGAGGTGGATGACACTAATAAGTTGTGGCAAGGAAAAATGTCATTGTGGAGCATAACCTGGAAAAAAGCTGGGACTGCTTCATGTGGAGAAGAAACAGGCAAGAGGGAGTACAGGGCAGGAGGGCAGCTCCTTCTCTTAAAGTTTCTTACCATAAGTACTTCTATTACCTTCAGACAACCCAGCTAGTTGACCTGATGGGATAAAAAGTGGCAAACACAAAATACCCCGAGGCTGGGAGTTTTGTAGTACCGATACTTGGATAGACGGAGAATATTCGACTACCTGGAGCTGTGTGCTGGCGCAGCTCCCGAGTCGGTGTTAATTAACGGCTCCACAAGAACATTTCATCCCACATCACAGCAGTGCGTGTGGGATGCAAAGCACAGTCACATTCACAAGAGGATCTATAAATAGCCTCTTAAAGAAATCTCTTTGAAAGAAAACAAACCTCGTGCTGTTCCACCTTAAAAGGAAAATTGTTTCTCTATGTAGAATGTACGATGAGCTCCAAAAAGCAAATTGGAAACAGATCAGCATCTTTCCGCAGTACGGGCGGCAGGCCTGGCACTGGAGGCCATGCAGCATGGTTTCAGCTGAGGTCTTACTTTCCTAGTGACATTTTAATTAATGCCTTTGTTAATAGGGTTTTGGAGACCTTTTGGCCACGACTGACGCCTGTTGTGTGGGTGTGTGCGCTGTGCCCAGGGGGTTACGAGCGCTGACTGGTGGTGGAGGTCTGCTTAGGGAGGAGAGGAGGTCCTGCATCGTCTGAGCGTGGGGACCGGGCGTGGGGACTGGGCAATGGCTGTAGTTTGTACCTGCCACTGAAATGCAAACGTTCAGCTCTTCAGCACCTGGGGAGAGCACACTGGTATTGGGCACTGATTTCAGCACAGGAAAAGAAAGTGGACCAGCTTCACTTAAACAAGCTAGCTCAGGTGTCCACAGCATAGGCATGGCTGGCCAGGGCTTAGGGCTGCCATGCCCCAGCTTCTCCCCAGCAGAGCCTGGAGCACCAGGACTACGCTTGAGGTTATCAAGCATGTTGGTGCCAAGCTTGGGCCAGAGCACCAGGTGTGGAGTGCCTCTCCCTCAGTGACAGCATGTTGGTGATGGGCAAGATCTCATGCACTCAGAAATGCTTTTCTTCCCAATACTTAAAAATAACCTATCCATCCATTGAGTCACTCTGAAATGATGTCTTCTGAAATATTTAGCAGCAATGGTGCTTTCTAGGTTGCTCAGTTGAAGAAGACCAAGCCCTTGGGCTCAGGAGATGGTGCAGCTTGTGGTGGACATGTGATGGAGAAGGGCAGCACTGAGTTGCTCTGAGGTAGGGGGTCTTGAAGAAAAGACCCTTTGAGCTCCCAGATGCTAGGTAGGCTCTGGCTGAGGCCTCATGTTCTGATCATAGCTGGGTCAAACCTCCACCCAGAGAGAGAGGAGAGGGACTCCAAAATGTGCTGCAAATGTCTGCGCCCTGAGGTGGAAGGATGAGGCAGACAGGTGGAGTGACAGGTGTCCATCAGCTGGGTTTGAGAGGCAATGATTCCCTGTGCCCTTCAGCTGAATCAATGGAAATTGCTGCTGTGGGTCCAGGGCATCCCCTGAGATCAATGTAGTCTGTCAAACTGTGCTGTGGATCCCCACCGGCTAATTTTGGGGAATACTTGTCAGCAAGCAAACCAGGAAGGGGATGATTTTGGAAAATGTTCACTCCTGAATCTTAGAGCTGGAACACACCTTTATAGAAAATACCTCAGGGCAAATAAAGCAATAAAGACAGAGCATCTCTGAGTTGCAAGCGTGGTACATGCAGAGCTGAGCATTTACTGGCTTCTCTCTTCCTAACAAGCCATGTGTTTAGTGGCCTTCACTATAATTACATAATACAATGTAATGAATGACTCAAAGCAAGCATGTATCTGAAACGGGATGTTCTGACTCTGCCCCATGGCCTTTACCTGACACCCCCTTTCTGTTTTAGGACATTTTGCTGTCATCGCTCGTTGCTTCGGTGGGTCCTTCTCTTCCTGCTGGAGCTCAGGCCCTTGGCAGAGGCTGCCCCATGCCCTGGCTCTCCTTGCCGCAGGGGCTGGGGAGAGGAGGCTGGGGCTTCGCTTTCCTCAGGATCGACAAATGCCAGGAGCGGGTGGGCTGCCTGACTCCCCAGCTGCCCTAACCAGCCCATTTGAAGCAGACACTTGTACACTCAGCAGGATTTTAACCCAACCCCTCCATGCTGAAACTTGAGCATCCCATGAGCTTCTGTAGCACATGGAGCATCTGTGCAGGGCGACTGCAAACCCATGCTCTCTAATAGCTTTTCTGTGCACGCTCCTTGTCGCCAGAGCTACAGCGCATCACTTTCTCACCTGAGAGCCTCCATGCCTAGGAGCTGTGTCCCCACAGGGCTCCTTGCAGCCCCCAGTCCTGACCTGCAGCTCCTCTTTCTGCTGGCTGCTGCAGTGTGGGACGGGCTTGCTGCTGCTGGAGGGGCCTCACAGGCAGGGGTGTGGGGGACACATCTCTTGCCACGTCTCCCCTATAGCTTTGGCTGCCACAACACCCTGCTCCATGTGGCTCCTGCAAGCCCCTGTGCAACCACCCTCATCCCAGCCCTGCTGCACGTGAGTTAAGAAGCCAGACCAATTCTATAGATCTGTATGCATTAAAAAGGTGTTTCTGTAAGAAAATATTTTGCCTGTAAGAGTGAGTCCCAGGCATGAAGGATCAGTTGTACTTTCTGGTGCTTACAGGGCAGCTGGGCTGAAATCCCATCAGAAGGAAAAATCCCTGAGGGTTTTCCAGATGTGGGGTGGTTTGGTGGCATGCGTGGTGGCCGGATGGTGATTTTTGGCCAGGGAGACCCTGTGCCATGCGGTGGGGAGGAAAAGCACAGTGGGGGAGAGAAAAGGAGAGAGTCTGGGGGGAACTGCTGCTCGGAGAGAGGGAGGAGCAGGATGGTCTGATAGCCCGGGAGGGGACCCAGCAGCGAACAAACGACGGTGACTTTCTACTCTGTTTCCTTCCAATACTAGAGGCTTTCTTAAACAAAACAACCATCTTCCTGCTTCACAATTTTCCAGTGTACCTCGAGGCATCTTAATTAGTCTTCAAAATAATCATTATTCCCGTGAGCCTAATTCTCAGCTCTGGTGGTTGCCCTGCGGCATCCCCGGGGTGGAAGCACAAGGAGCCCTTGAGCGCACAGGGCTGATTTAGATAAAGGAAGGTGTGCTGCCGGTGACAGCAGCTGAAATAGATGTATTTAATTTCTGATATAAGCCAGTGAAATAGTTATACCAAATATGACTTTGTTCTGTTATCTGGTATTGCACAAAGCAATGTCAAAGGAGATAAAGGAGAGCGATGCATCTGTGCCTGAACCTGCATCACCGTCTCGGCTTTAGGCAGCCAGGGATGCCTGTGGCAAACCTTTCCTAGCCCCGAGCTAAAGCCCTGTTACAGAAGCTGCCGATCAGTACCAGAGCGAAGGGAGAGGCTGCGGTTTCGGCTGTACAAGGTGGGTGCTCCCAGCAGAAGTCTAAGGGGTGTTTCCTTCCTGGAGTATTTCTTCTAGCTGGCAACTGTTGCCTTTACGGATTGCTGTGCAGGCACTGGAAACCTGAGCGCTCAATGATTTAGACCTTATTTGGTAAGTTTTCGAAGTTAAGGTTAAGAGGAAGGAGAAAAAAAAAAAGGAAAAGTGAATCTACTCACCAAGACTAATCTCTTCAGTGAGATCTTGACAGGCACTGGAAACCTACACGATTTTAAGCAGATGTTTTGCTGCAGATTGCTGTCACGCGCAGAGCCCAAGCCCCGTCCTGCCGCAGCAGCTTCCTTCTGAGGAGCGTGCAATATTGACTTCGGTCTTTTTTTTTTATTAACGTTTTACTCCTTTTTGTGCAGATTGCTAGCTTCCTGCAGCAGTTCCAGGTTTTGGCTCAACATTGCCAAAGGCATATTTTTATTATTGTGTAATGGGTCTGCGCCTCTTCCTCTGTCACGTGGCATGGGAAGAAATTTTTACGCACATATGGCTGGAAAGCGCTTGGTGCTTGGGGAGCTTTTCCCTTTCTCTGTCTCCCTTGCAGTCTTGTAGGAAAGGCTCAGGAGTTGCCTGGATCATTTCTGACCAATTCTGCCCCTCTCTGCTGTAGCCGCTGCCTGCGCAAGCAGAATTTGTAAGAGGACGGGTAATGCAGATCAAACTAGGGAACAACTTTGACACTTGATCCTGAAGCATTAGCAAGGGAAGCAAATCTTGTCCTAAGGGTGGAAACTCTCTTCTAAAACAAATTAGACAAACACGTAATGGCATATCACTCCAGGCTTGAATTAAAGGACATGGTCGTGAAGCAGCAGCTTTGCAAATGCAAATTTTGAGAGGAAACTGCATGTACCTCAGCACTG